>NC_091459.1:114413683-114717850 GCF_027789765.1 Dendropsophus ebraccatus | reverse complement strand
CATAGAAGTCAATTAAAGCGCAGCAATTAAGGACTAAACTGGGCATGGGCCATGGAAATGGGGAGTAGGGATGTCCGAACCCTCTGCAATGATTCCCGCTGCCTGGCAGCTCTGTAGAGAGGGTGGATACAGCGGAAGGACCGCCTGGAAAACTGGGATACAGCCATAGCCATAGGCTGTATCCCAGTTTTCCAGGCGGTCTTCCCGCTGTATCCACCCTCTGCACGGAGCGGGCAGACAGCGGGAATCTGATGCCGAGTGTTTGGGTTCATACGAACCCGAACCTCGGAAGATTCGGACCATCCCTAATGGGAAGCTTTAATGGTATTGAATAATGAATCAGCCGAATGCTAAGGCCAATGAATTTCACTAAGGACCTGTGTGTCAGACAGTGGTCTTAGTAAATTTTTGTCTGTGTCTATGTCAGATCTGACACAGAGCTGGGTGAGGACGTTCACATCATCCTGCTTGTTTACACCACTTAGACCCCGACTATTCAAAACTTTTCGTAAATCACCATGACATAGAAAAAGTTTTTGGAAATGATAGGGGGAGATTTATCAAACATGGTGTAAAGTGAAACTGGCTCAGTTGCCCCTAGCAACCAATCAGATTCCACCTTTAATTTTCCAAAGAGTCGGTGAGGAATGAAAGTTGGAATCTGATTGGTTGCTAGGGGCAACTGAGCCAGTTTCACTTTACACCATGTTTGATAACTCTCCCCCATAGTGTCCATTTCAGCAGCTAATGTTACTCAAAGACACACGATGAACAATAGCTAGATGTAGATGAGTATTTCATGTCTATCAATGATGTACATGGATTATAACAATATAAGTTAACAGAACAAGATATTACTTGTATGTTTTCAGGCACATCTGCCCCTCTCAAGCTTGGCCTGACCTACATGGAGCATTGCCAGGAGCTGTATATGCTATATGGGGGCGTTCAGGAACAAGCTGAGTAATTGGAGGATCCCAAAGGGAGTTCAGAGTCTGGGAAGGGCACGTCGATGTGCAACGCGTCCTCGCTCGCTACCAAAGTTTTTATTTATTTGTTGACAATATAAAACACTGTCGGATTAATCATGAGGGTAAATCAGGCCTCGCAGTGAACAATAACCTCTGTAGGACTTGCACTCTTGGAACAAATCCAGTATAATGTTATATTCGTGGGTCGGTGTAAAGTAAATAAAACAAACACTGCAAAGGAAAGAAAGAAAAGATCCATATAAAGATAACATGTAATGAAAAGATTTCTAAGTGTTTCGTATGGCGTAGTGATGGCCAGAAAG
Organism: Dendropsophus ebraccatus; assembly: GCF_027789765.1. Classification (NCBI taxonomy): domain Eukaryota; kingdom Metazoa; phylum Chordata; class Amphibia; order Anura; family Hylidae; genus Dendropsophus; species Dendropsophus ebraccatus. The sequence continues at coordinate 114,716,556 of NC_091459.1, read as the reverse complement.
CTTCATCTATTGGAATACTGATAACATTATTTCTGCTATTATCACTGATTGAAAGTCTTAATAGGCAACAATAGTGCCACCTGCAGGCCGCCCCATCGAAAACAGTATAAATCCAAACACTTGAGATTTTTTTTTTGTATACTGTATATATCTATTACTTCATTCTTTATTGTTATCAGTTTATTTTTATGCGTTTGAATCAGATCACTCACAATTATGTCATTGTGCATTGAAAAGATAACATTCCCTGTATTCGCTGGGGTCTCTATATGCAGTGTGCACGGCTCAGTCTGTGACCATCTGGGTCTATGGAATTTATAAAACTGACATGATCAGAGCCAAAAGGAAATAGCTATTTATTGAGGGACAGGATCTCTTTGTTGTAGAGACCAAACCCCCAACTCCCACCCATGTAACCATCTGGGATGTCTAAATTACACCTCAAAAATCCTCCAAATTGGAAGATCCCTTTAATTCTACATGAGCGCCATCCAAAGTCTGTCTCAGAAAAAGAGGCTATTAGGAATGTTTATCTTGTATGGCAGTGCGCCACCATATAGTTGCCATAGATAGAGATTCTGCCCCTGAAGCAATACCTCCATACATCCAGTTTGTTGGATTGACCCTTTTTTTCCGTCTGATTTATATGGACCCCCAAAAAGACCTCTATATGACATCATAAGCATGCAGTAGGGCTTTCAGTAGCGGGTCTATACAAAGCAAAGCTGTAATAGTTTTATGTGTATTCAACCTTAGATCTAAACGAACATGGCCAAAACCCTGACTATGCAGCTGCAACTGGGCCCCTTAGAAAACGGGGCCTTCACTTTTATTGTTCCTTCCATTTTGCTACTGTTTTTGTTTATAGCTTTCTCCAGACTAATGCTAGATTCACACAGGACTGATCCGCAGCTGATTTTACGCTGCGAATTCGCATTGAAATCGGCTGCGGATCCTATGCTAATAACTTTCAATGAGAATGCATACTCACAGCAAGATGTACATCCCGCTGGGAGTATGTATGTGACAGTGCCATTAACCCCCCGCCGGCTGGAGCATACATTACCTGCTCCACACTCCGGCTTGCTTCGGGGGCTCCCGGAATGTTCCCGGCTGCTGCGGGGCAGCACACTGATTGGCTGAGCGGGATGTCAAGCCGAGAACTCCCGAAGCAAGCCAGAGCGCAGAGTAGGTGCAGTATGCTCCAGCCGGCGGGGGGTTAATGGCGCTGTCACTTACATACTTGTAAGTCCCGTTGTGAGTATGTATCCTCATTGAAAGTCATCGGCTTAGGATCCGCAGCGGATTTCGCTGCAAATTTACAGCGTAAAATCCGCTGCGGATCCGTCCTGTGTGAATCTAGCCTACGGGTCTTAGTAGACCAATTGATTTTTCGTTTTCACCGGTTAATGATAAACAATTGCAAATGAGCGCTTTTGGGAACTGCCTGAAATCATTGACCATAATACACAGAATGATGGTTGTTAGTTACAAACATAATTATGATTGTTGCTACAATTGTTTACTCTTTCTGATCCCAGCAAAAGAACAAACGTTGAGTACATATACTGAACAAATGATTAGCGATGATTTTATGGTCCGCTCAAAAAAATGCAATCGGCAACACACAAACAACTTTTCCAACATTGCCTGATTTTTGTTTAAATTTGAACAATATAATGATTTTTCTCACGATAATCGTGTAATAATCGATGTAATAGGGCTCTAACTCTCTTGTTAGTAGATGAAAGGGTGTGGGGTTGGGTGGTAACACATCCCGCTGTGAATATGTGCTTTAACCCCTCACTGTCCGCAGCCCCGCCGCCGCATTAGCCCATCCTCAGCCGCATCCCCCATCTCCGGCCGCATCACCCATCCCCCGCCGCATCCAGCAGCCTGCATCCCCGGCCGCATCCTGCAGCCCGCCGCCGAGAGCATTAAGTACCTGCTTGGCAGCGCGGCTGCAGTGAGGCTCCCGGCTCCTCACTGCAGCCGCACCGCCGAGCAGGTACTTAATGCTCTCGGCGGCGGGCTGCAGGATGCGGCCGGGGATAGGGGATGCGGGGATGTGGGATGCGGCGGAGGATAGGGGGATGCGGCTGGAGATGGGGGATGTGGCTAATGGGGGATGGGCTAATGCTGCAGCGGGGCTGCGGACAGTGAGGGGTTAAAGCACATATTCACAGCGGGATGTTAATCCCGCTGCGAATATGTGCTATCATAGGGTTGAATGGTACCGGATCCGCAGTGGTTCTCGCTTCGAATCCGCAGAAGTGAGATCTGCTGTGGATCCGATAGGTGTGAAGGCACCCTAACTGTGATTGGCTGGCTAAACTATGTCACCTCCTGAATATAAGAATAGTAAATTTCAGATTCGTGTCTCTTGCTGGTTGGAGCTAGAGAGGGACAGACTGTACACCAGGGAGAGAAAGCTTTTAGGTGAAGTTAGGTAGGGAGGGACCCCCAAAAGCCCTTGTTAGGGATAAAAGTACAAAAAAACATATTTAGAAGCTGTTGTAAGACAGGCAGTGTGTTCAGACATCTACTGATAGTGTATACGGCTGTATACTGTGAGTGTGGGATAATAGCTGTTATCTTGCTACTACTGATTTGCGCAGTCTGCTTCCTGTAAAGGCATTGACCAGCCCTTTAATTTTATTGTTCTAAAAACAATTATATATCCGGTATACGGCTGTATACTGTGAGTGTGGGATAATACCTGTTATCTTGCTACTACTGATTTGAGCAGTCTGCGTCCTGTAAAGGTGCTGAAGAGCCCTTTAATTTTATTGTTGTAAAAAAAAAATATATATATATATATATATATATATATATATATATATATATATATACGGCTGTATGCTGTGAGTGTGGGATAATACCTGTTATCTTGCTACTACTGATTTGTAATTATCGTAAATTATCATTATTACGTATTTTACACTGCACCTGACCTGATACGTATGCAAGTGCGTACTGCTAGACCGAAACGTACGCTTCTATTTAACATTCAGAATTTGTTCATGAATCTGCAGCATACACTAGAGAAAATTGGGTTGTTTGCTCATCTCTAGTGTTAGATGCACCCAGGCATGCTTCCCCTGCTGTCCCATATGCATTCCAGAGGTGTTGGCATCATTTCCTGAGGTGTCATTGTGCACTTGGTGACCTCCTAGTGGCCGAATATTAATTTCCAGGTCCCAAGTATTTTTCTCCCATAGACTATAATGGGATTCGATATTCTTTCAAATACAATAGCGGGAGATATTCAAATCGAATTTCGATTTATCGAATATGTCACTATTTGCTCATCTCTATTCCTGTGATGTTTGATCCTGATTAGTAATGTCAGTAGAATATCTACTTCTTCTCTTTTGCTCAATGTTCAGTCAGCCCTCCTTCTCTTACCACAAGTTGGCTTGTTTATGGTTCACGCTACAGTTCTGTGAAACCTTCAAGTCTTTAGCTTGATCATATAGTCATGTATTATCCCATTCCATCCACTCCATTTATTATTTGTAGAGTAGTACGAAGAGTGAACAGAGGGAATGGAGTTATATATGACTCTATGGCTGTATCCCAAGGCCATACACATCAGAAAGATGATGTCTCTCCTGTTCCCTCCATACTACGCATGCTCGGCTGGAATCAAACGTGCCTTGTTCTGAATAGGAAAAGGTCCACTGATATATGCTCTAGTGGCTGAGAACAAAAGGCTTAGGTATGTTAAACTCCTCCAGTATCTTCCATCAGTGGGAAGGTCAGAAGGCCCCCCATGTGTATAAAATGGTTAGACGATCTCGACTAAATTGATGGAATTGGGCAATAATTATCTGATGTATATGGTCACATTTAGTCAGGTCCCAGATAAACACAGGATGGGGAGTTGGGGAGAAATACTTGGCCCAATAAAATGAGAAGTGAACATGAAGCTAAGGAAAATATAGCTAATACAGGTCATAGAAATCTCCAATAGAAGCTACTGAAGCCTGTTACTCTATGCTTAGTGCTACAATGGGTTGGCCAAGATACAAAGAATAAAAAGTCTTACCCTATGTTAAAACTTATTCTAATCTACTAATGGGTAGAATCCTTAACGTTTACGATAATTGCAAAGCAACATTTTATTTTTCTCCTATTCACTTTCATTTATTTCCACTTTTTCCAGCTCAGAACAGAATAAATCTGTCTACTAGTTTCTATGCCCTTTACTCTCTCTAGGGGACTACAAACTTCATCTGGACCTGGCTTGACTTGAGAGTTTTCTGTTCTGGGTTGTTGTGAAGAAACATATGGCGAGCAATGATTCATCCTTATCTGTGATTCACTGGGAAGAAAATAAGAAACTTACATGTGAGATCAAGAGAACCCAGCATTAAAATAAAGAAAATGTCCTGTTTTACCAACCCTACGGAGGTATAAAGCGTGTTAATACTGCTTGGCGTATGATTTGTAGACTGCGAGGGATATTGCTGTTCAGGATCCCTGTGATTTTCTGTTTTTGTCAAGTAGAACTGCAATATAAATGCCTAGAATGATTTTTTATTTTTATTTATGTTGCATCTGCCATAGTGATCAACTAATGGTCTGGTTTCTGGCCAGACATGTAGGATTACATAGTGGCCATTGAGTGGCTGCCCATTTTCTCTCATAGAGGGGCTACACAAGCCTTGATGAGATTATTTAAAGGGGATCTGTAAAATCAAGTGTAAGATACTAGACTGAAGTTCCATGTTCACATTGACTTAAAGGGGACCAGTAGTCATCCCTGTTTTTAGTTTCTTGATACGCCCTCTCATTCTACTGGTCCCATTAAACTGTATCACCCTCCCACTCTAGTAACTCAAATTCAGACCCCTTACTACATAAAAACCCCAGATCAGGTGACTAAAAAAATTCAGACCCCAGACCAGACCTATAAATTGACGAGACACCATAACAGAAACTAAAAATAATTCAGACCACAGATTAGGGTATTACATTTCTTCGGACCCCACACCAAACCCCAGGCCAGACACTTAAATAAATTCCAGTTATCTTCTATGGAATCAGGCCAGAGCATATACTATATTGCACACTATGGAGCGAGGAGCTCTGGAGTGAGCTCTGGCTCACGAGTCTCTTACAGTATGTGCACATAGCCTAAACTTGCATTCAGTGTTGCCCTGTGTATGGTCCTTGCTGCTCTTAGAAAGTAACATGCTATAGGAAGGTAATCGCTTTGCAGTATCCAAGAATCCATGTGCCATACCAGACCTAACCAGACCAGACCAGACCTGACTGGATAACACCACCGTACCAGATGTGACCAATACCACCATACTGTGACTGGGTAACACTGCCATACCAGACCTGAACAATACCGCCATACTGTGACTGGATAACACCACCATACCAGACCTGACCAATACCACCATACTGTGACTGGATAACACCGCCGTACCAGATGTGACCAATACCACCATACTGTGACTGGGTAACACTGCCATACCAGACCTGAACAATACCGCCATACTGTGACTGGATAACACCTCCATACCAGAAATGACCAATACCACGATAACCCCCAACGAAAAGACACCGGATTTACTGGCAGGTCTGAACGGGAGGTGGGCTACTAAGAAAACAAAAAAAAAGTTGTTTCCCTCCCCCTGCTCCCTGGTGCTGCCCCCTACTAGGTGTTGCCCTAGGCACCGGTCCACGAGTGCCTAGTGGTAAATACGGCCCTGATCCTCTTCAGTTCTTTGTCCATCATACTAGGTCCTGATGCTATCTCATGTGCTGCTGCTAAACTAAACTACATGAGCTATACTTCACTTCATGGCTTCAGGGTCAATGACTAATTTTTTTAAGTTATATTCTCAAAATGAAATATATTCAAATTACTATTACCACCATAGAGAGATGAATACATAGGACTGTATTTCTTTTGGTCACTTTTGCCACCTACTGCCCATTGTCCCCAGCTATGATCAATAATCTATTGTAGAGATGAGAGAATCTACAGTAGGAACGAAGTCTGCTCCCCACCAGGCCGCTCCTCCCTGGGTGCTGGAAAAAGATGGATCCAGTCCTGGACTGGGAGAAGTTTCCCAGGACTGGATCCAGCTTTTCCCAGCACCTGGAGAGGAAAGGCACACAGCAGTGCAGACTTCTAATCTATTTTGTACACATCTCATATAACAACATCACATATAACAACACTACCTCTATTCAGCATATCCATTACATTTGCTGGAGGAAAACACAATTATTAGGAAATCCTTAACAATGAAAACGATGAAGTTGCACATTTCAGTGACTTTTTCCTTATTAAAGATACAAAATAGATATTGGCAATTTTCAAAGCTTTGCACGCGTGACATTTCCAGGCAGCTGTTCAGAAAGGCTAAACACAATAAAAAAAACACAAGAAAGAAACAAAAAGCCCCAGATCACTAGTACATAAGTTCCCGGGAACATGTGAAATTGCACTTCCACAAAATTCCAGGAAAATATTAGATATCAGCTAATGTTCCAAAATAAACTTCATATCTGGTCCTACTGGTAACACGTGAGATTACTCAGCACTTGTAGCTTCCTATTTTGTCAGTCCATGGATTAACTACTAATAGCAGGTCAGGCATTACGGGAATTTGTTTATCTAGTCATCTTCAACATACAGTATAACATGGAAGAAGTTCAGTGCACAGTAGAATTTCCCCCTAGAATTATAGGGTCAATCGCGCACAATGTGCAATTACAATGGTGCCAATCCGATGATCAGTTGAAGATCAAGGGCAATGGGAGACTGGTAGGCAGTGATCTGCTGACTAATAGCTATATATTCTAAGGTTACTTGACTCTTTTAAGATTAAGGGGCTTGCTAGGACTGTATCTGAGCTCTGTAGTGTAAAGAGTTCTGCTCCTAGATGGACGTGATCTATCTATCTATCTATCTGTCTATAATTATTCTCCTATAGCAAAAAAGAGAGAGAATATCTCTGTAATGCAGCATGTCATGGAGAATGCTGTGGTTTTCTTTACCATAGGCACACAGGGATACAGTATGGTCCTGCAAAAGTCTAATGTTCTCCTGTTATGTATATGTACATCTCTATGGTTTCTTGCTCAGTCACCTTATTCAGTTGCAGATTGTAATGCTGACACCTTGGATGGCTTTCCAAGCCTTGGCGCTCCTAGTGCAATGGTCAAGACGGAGCTCAGATGTTTCTTGTGGAAGAACATATGGTCACTCTGGTACAATACAGGCTTTCACGGGGTCATCCAATGCTTTGTGGGCTTTTAGCGTGAAAGGTAGGCAACATAAGGGGTGTAGATGGAAAGAGAAATGCTCCCCCCTGAGCACACCCTAGAACATTTTGGTGGGATTATATGTGGGAACCACCCTTGATGGTGTGGTGCAAACAACAAGCCAGGATGGGATAAATGCAAGACTTTGGAGGCACAACCTCTTTGTCAAAAGACAAGTATGTCTGAAGCAGGTGTTACCCTTGTTGACGGGTGGTACAATTCCTAGATTTTGTTCTAGCCCACACTGTAGTACTAGTCCCAAGTTGAGAAGCATGCTGCAAGTGTCTGGCTCCAAGAGAATTACCAACAAAGTCTTTACTCACTCTTGAGCTGTAGTGCCCACAGTGGTGTGCAGGTGCCCTGAAGAAATGTAGCTTGGATGGTTTATTAGTTCCTATCCAGGCCTCCCTTGAACTTATTTAATGAATTAGCCATGAAAACATTGTGTGGCACAAAGTTTCATAGCAGTGAGACTATGAAACTCTCTGCCGCATGATGTTGTCATGGCTGATTCATTAAATAAGTTCAAGGGAGGCCTGGATGCTTTTCTTGAAAATATAATATTACAAGTTATGGGCATTAGAGTTCCGGTGATACGTTAATCCAGGGATTATTCTGATTGCCATTAAAGTCGGGAAGAAATTTTCTCCCTGTGATGGGGCAATTGTCATCTGCCTCATAGGGGTTTTTGCCTTCCTTTGGATCATCACAGTAGGGTTTCCCTAGGTTGAACAGACTCTTGTCTTCTTTCAACCTTATTATCTACTGTATGTTACTCTATTACTATGCCTGCACTGAAGCCCTGAATGGTCGTAGAGTATCTAGGTCTCCCCACAGGTCTCTTTCTCTCTGTATCCTCCACTTTCTCTTCTTCCCATCTGTTCCTTCCTCAGGAAAGAACTAGAAGAAATCCTCAAGACAAAGTGGATTCTCTAAAGGTGCCGCTCAACCAGGGGCGGATTAAGGATACCATGGGCCCCGGGCGGTTCAGAAATTGTGGGCCCCCTCTAGCCCTGTCCCCACCCCACTAACCTCCGCCATACAGGAGGCTGCTGATGCTGTTGCTGTCTATGGGACACTTCAGCTGATAATGACAAGGACTTACAGGAGGCGACTTCTCTCCATGAGGGATGTTTTGCTAAATCAAAGTTGTTCCTTTTTCCTTTTCCTCTCCATCTGGCTCCGGCCATCATGAAGACTTCCCCAGCCATGACTCGTCCCCACAGGATCTGTCAGACAGACATTTAAGACTCCTCACTCCAGCATCATCCTCATCTCTATACAAAGTCCACATCTGCTTCACCCAGTAACCGTGCTCCCACTGTGCCCCATATAAGCCCCTCTGTGTAGCATCCCCCCATATATACCCCCCTCAGTAGCATCCCCTCCATGTATAGCCCCCTCAGTAGCATCCCCCATATATATATATATATTTATATAGACCCCTCAGTAGCATCCCCCCCATTTATTTATATATAGCCCCCTCAGTAGCATCCCCCCATATATTTATATATAGCCCCCTCAGTAGGATCCCCCCATATATATATACCCCCTGTGTAGCATCCCCCTCCATATATACCCCGTCTGTAGCATCCCCCTTCATATATACCCCCTCTGTAGCATCCCCCTCCATATATACCCCCTCTGTAGCATCCCCCTCCATATATACCCCCTGTGCAGCATCCCCCTCCATATACCCCGTCTGTAGCATCCCCCTCCATATATACCCCCTGTGTAGCATCCCCCTCCATATATACCCCCTGTGTAGCATCCCCCTCCATATATACCCCCTGTGCAGCATCCCCCTCCATATACCCCCTGTGTAGCATCCCCCTCCATATATACCCCCTCTGTGCAGCATCCCCTCCATATATACCCCCTCTGTAGCATCCCCCTCCATATATACCCCCTCTGTAGCATCCCCCCCATATATACCCCCTCTGTAGCATCCCCCTCCATATATACCCCCTCTGTAGCATTCCCCTCCATATATACCCCCTGTGTAGCATCCCCCTCCATATATACCCCCTCTGTGCAGCATCCCCTCCATATATACCCCCTCTGTAGCATCCCCCTCCATATATACCCCCTCTGTAGCATCCCCCTCCATATATACCCCCTCTGTAGCATCCCCCTCCATATATACCCCCTGTGCAGCATCCCCCTCCATGTATACCCCCTGTGCAGCATCCCCCTCCATATATACCCCCTGTGTAGCATCCCCCTCCATATATACCCCCTCTGTGCAGCATCCCCCTCCATATATACCCCCTCTGTAGCATCCCCCTCCATATATACCCCCTCTGTGCAGCATCCCCCTCCATATATACCCCCTCTGTGCAGCATCCCCCTCCATATATACCCCCTCTGTGCAGCATAACCCCCATGTTAAAAATAATAAAATCCTGCTCACCTATCCCAGCGCTCCCCAGCAGCCTTTCTTCTCCTGGAGCTGCAACCGAGCATGGCGACGCTGGTCCCCTCTTTTCCGGGTCTCCGCGCCGGCGTACGTCGGGGAGTGACGTCACTGGTCTCTAGCCAATGGCAGCAGACGTGCCGCGCGCAGGCACGTCTGCTGCCATTGGCTCTGCTGTTTAAAGGGGCAGAGGCAGACCTCATCGGGAACTGGAGGTGAGGTGAGAGGCGGCGGCGGCGGCGTTAACAGCATCAACAGGCTCTTGAGAACGCTGCGCTGCGTCGCACCCACCTGGAGGGGGGGGGGGGGGCGATCTCCAGGGACAGCGCACAACAGCAGCACATCACTCAGGGGCCCACTGGGCCCCAAAAGTGATGTGCTGCTGTGAAACATCATGCATATTACTAATGTGGACGGCATGGGCCCCCCAGGAGCCTTGGGCCCCGGGCGGCCGCCCTTACCGCCCATATTATAATCCGCCACTGCGCTCAACCCCTAAAAATCCTGGGTTTAGGCCTAACTGTGGGAGGAGGGAGAAAGGTTGCACCTCGCCCTCTTCCTCATTGTACTCTAAACTAACTCAACATCCTCTCTCTGCAAAGAGAGAGAGTCAGAACATGCTTCCCAATCTAGAATATTCCCAAAGCAGATGTATGGTACTGTGTGTTGTGTGCACATTGTTAACCCCTAACTCAAAACTAGAAGTAGTATGAATGCAAGTACAGAAAGTACAAATAGATATGAAAACAATTTGCCACCTGCCACCACCCAACCTACTGGCCCTAAAAAGTACACAGTGGGTCACTGCACATTACATCAAAGTGCCCCTATGTTTTATCTATCATTGCCCTTTGTATGCTACAAGGCAGTGTTGGCACATGGCTAAAGATTTTCTACAGCTCATGGAAAGTCTGTTACTGTGCACAGCTTTCTTCTACGAAATCAGGCCAATGCCACCTTTTTATTTTAATTTCAGCCATTATGTATTGCACTAATCTAAATGTTATAGCTAGAAATACTCACCATCCTATCTACCAGACTCTTCTTCAGGTCCACGATGCCACTGTAGGCCCTGATAATGTGGTGCCTGGAACTAAAGGAAAGCTGGAACGCAATAAGTATATGAGGTTTAACCTCTTAATGACGGATGGCTGGTATATGCCGCCGTTAAGAGGTACAGATGATGTAAGTCTTCTCTGCACCGCAATGCTCTCGGCTGCTATTATCAGTCTGATAGTGGGTTCTATTTAACCCTTTAAGTGCCTCAAAATGTCAAATGCCACTGTCAAAATTATAGATTTTTGGTCACATCACATCCCAAAAATTTTTAATTTAATTAATTTTAATTACGGGTCTGGTCTGGTGTCTAGCATTGAAAGGTTTTCTTGCCTTTAGTCACGGTGTAGCAGGGCAGCAGTTTGGAAGGGACCAAATATAGGGAACTGCCCATGGCCTATGATCTACTTAATTTATTGAATCATAACAAAGCCCCTGAAATACGAGCCTGAAACAGCTCCACATTTGTCCTCACTTTGAGGGTATGTTCCCACTAAAGGATACAGGGGGAAATTTCAATTCAATTCTTGGGGTGGATGGTGGATTGAGCTTGAGAATATCAATGGGACAGGTGGAACTTCAAGCGGAGACCACCATGCAGCGTCCGCTTGAAATTTCTGCCTATATTCCATAGTGGGAACATACCCTTATGTGAATGGGACTGAATTTAGTACCAACCACAGCCTGGGGACAGGGGTGGGGCTATTTTAACACCTTCTAACACTATACTATAGATGTCCAGCTCAGGTATCAGAGGTTTCATGTACAATATTGTGCATTATTGGTTGTAATATAAAGTTGATATCCCACTGTAACATTGGGCTAAGAGAGAAAACCAGTCCTAGACATTGAGCGCCATGAGATGGCCCAGAAAACAGTGACACAGGTAACAGTATCCCTCTATTACGCCATCAGCATTGATGCTTTGCAATAGCGGGTTACCTTGGCAACCAGTGACCTAGGCCTACTAAGTGTATGTGCCTCCTGTCAGAACAACATTTCACTATAACAGAATAATTGCCATGTGTTATTGAAGTGATCGCTGGGTTGCAGATTCAAGTCCCCTAGTCTGGCTAAATAAAATGTTTCCCTGGGATATTTCATGCTGCAGGTCAATAATAAAATCCACACTATAAAAAATGAATACCCTTAAAATGGCTTTTATTGAGTAAACAATTGTGGGATCACCCCACACACACTGAATAAAAATAATAATAATAACCTTTAAGTGACCACTGATACGCCTTTTTTATGGCAGACCAAGATCTCTGTTTCTTGTAGGTTAACCCTTTATATGCTGCAGTCAAATCATGACGACAATAGCGTCTGCTGTAATATTTTTACCTTTGATATCCATATGAAAGGATGTCCGATGTCAATGTATCTCCATGGCAGCTGAGGGGCCTTATCAGTACCTTGCCTGTCAGTATTGTACTAATGTGACTAGTGCAGTGTATTATCGGAGTGATCTGCTGATAGGCCGTATTATAGGCCTAATGCTACGTTTACACGGAGCGATAATTCGCTCGATTGTACGATTAACGATTTTGAAGTAACGATTTTTTTTTTATAACGATCAGCGTTTAGATGGAACGATATATCGTACAGAAAATTTGTTTTGTGATCGTTTTGCGATCGTTTTGCGATCGCTTAAGCCTATCTCGCACATAGGTAAAATCAATGAACGACTGTTTACACGGAACGATCTGCAAATTTTTGGCGAACGATCAACGACGATTTATTAACATGTTCAAAGATCAAAATGAACGATTTTTAGCTAATCGCTTGATCGTTCGCTGCGTTTACACGGAACAATTATAGCTCAATGCGATCGTTATCGTGAAAATTCGCCCAATAACCGTTCCGTGTATACGTAGCATTAGGGTGCGTTTACACAGACAGATTTATCTGACAGATTTTTTAAGCCAAAGCCAGAAATAGATTTGAAAAGGGGAGAAATCTCAGTCTTTCCTTTATTATCTGTTTACTGTTTATAGTCTGTTTCTGGCTTTGGCTTCAAAGATCTGTCAGATAAATCTTTCAGTGTAAATGCACCATAACTTTGCTGATTACCGACCATTCAGACTGATAATCGTTTATGCACATTCACATCCTCCATAGATCATGGATGCTATGGAGCGTTAAGCATCGAAAACTCCCAGCATCATGTATCATTATGATGCCGAGAGCTCCAAACCTATTAAAATCTTTCCATTATTGTAGTGACACAGCCATGCCGCAGTGTCTTTACAGTAGGGGTAAGATTTGAGTAGGTTCGGAGTTCCCGGTGTCATAATAATATATGAGGCCAAGAGTTCCTGATGACTGCCAGTGCCTGCAGCTTCACGCTCCGTAGCATCCATGATCTACAGAGCATATGAATGTGCCCTTAGGCTATGTTTACACGTAGCAAAAGCAGCTGAATATGAGAGGGAGGCTAACGGCATTCCGCGGCGGACAATTCCTCCGCGGAATGCCGTTAGCCTCCCTCTCATAACGGGAGTCAATGGGAGGAGAGACGCTGTGAGAACAGCAGCGCGCGCCTCCCATAGACTCCCATTATGACAGGTAGGCTAACGGCATTCCGCGGCGGAATTCTGCTAGTTTTGCTACGTTTGAACAGGGCCTTTGTGTAATAGGACATGTTAAAAGGCCACTATTGCAATGTCGGCTGATCATGGCCTTTCCACATGTTGACACGGTCTGCTGTGTGTCCCTCAGTGTAATAGGAGCAGCAACAGCAGACCTCTGCTGACTTCAATGGACCATTCAAATGATCTAAGGATACTTTGGACAGCCCCTCCTGCTGCTCCCTTCTCACTGTCTGTGCATGTAATAGCACAGTTATCAAGCAGAAAACAAGGAGGAAGCGAGACAAAAAAAAAAAACACTTAAACCCCTCCCTGCCATCCCCTTGTAAAATAAACAATACATTTTCCCTTGTCCTTTACCTTCTTCTACATGAAAACATAAAAAAGATACTCATATTAGACATCATCACGTCTATTAGGACCTGAACAATAAAATTATTTATTTATTTACCCCACACAGTCAACATGGTAGACATTTTTTTTAAATGTGCCTTCCAAAAAAAAAAAAGAAAGAAAGAAAAGAAAGAAAATATTATCAAAAGCCTTACCATTATAAAAGTACACTGTGTTCCGCAAAATCTGAGCCCACATATGGCTGTGTCTACTATATACCCAGGGAAGGAGGTAATATTAATTATATTAGTAATTATTATTATTATTATTATTATTATTATTATTATTTATTATTGTTAATAATAATAATAATAATAATAATAATAATAGCCTATATTAAAATGCTAATTAAAGAGCACAACTTATGCTGCAATAAACAATCCCTCTCTCTTCCATGTTGGCAGTATAATAAAAGCTATTGCTCTCACAATGCAACAATGCATATAATGTAATATTATAATATACGTTTACTATATGTTCAGTTTAAAGCCAAGGTAAAATGTTGCAGGGTATGGCAATGATCCTGTTAGCATGTGTTGTAACACCTATTAAGTACAAATGCAAGGCTTTCCAGTATTTGGGGAGAGAAGGACACTATTTGGCAGCATGTGGAGCTTCAGGATTTTTTTTCCGTGCTAATGATTGTTGTGTGAATTGAGCTGTAAGATGCTGTAGTCATTGACCATCGCTGATTGCTTCTACTGACAGGTGCTAATGTAAAGAGGGCAGGACACAGCTGCCTGAACAGGGTTCCCATTATCCTTCCTGGGTATTGATTCACCCTGTGGGATGTTTCCTTTCTGGCTGTGTTAATTTTCTAAGCACATTTGCATCATTTTGCGCTGAGATCGATAGCCAGAGGTGCCCAGGCTAAATTTAACTATATTATCATTTTTCTGTAGAAAATCTGCATAGATCTAATGTACGAACACTTCATTTAATTACAGTGAATGACAAATGGAAGGTCACATGACCAAGTGAACCAAGGCCTGAAGCGCGGTGAGTAGACAATGTTTAAGCGAATGACAGGCAAGCGACATAGTAAGAAATTGTAGTAGACGGGCTGCAGAAATTCCTGATGTGAATAGAAGCTGTCACACACCTGCAGACTATTTATATAATAACATCGCCTGCTTGTGTCTTGCCTGATGCTGAGTGCAAGGGAGAACTCTGGGAAATTTAGTAAAGTGACAGATTTTTTTTCACATTTTTTTTTAGGAGCACTATCTGTCTCCTATTTATCTATCTAGTCCAAAAAGCAAATGACTGATGCACTTCAAATGTCCATACAAAACTAGTAAAATTATTTATTTGTTCATAAAGAAACAGTTTCTTGATGCTTTTTGGACTATCAAAATACACCAGTTGGACCCAGGTGTGATTGTTGTGCACCCAATTTCACCAAGTTCTGCAGGCTATTCTATCTATCTATCTATCTATCTATCTATCTATCTATCTATCTATCTATCTATCTATTTCCTATTTATCTATCTATCTATTTCCTATCTATCTATCTATCTATCTATCTATCTATCTATCTATCTAGAAAAGAAGGTGGTAGGCTCTCAAAAGACAATTGGCATAGGTATATCGGAATAATGTGTTCTGATTTGGTCAACACACAATGAATGTCATAAATTTTAAGTTAAAATCCAGTTTTATATATAAAAGGAAAAATAAGAATGTAAAATAATATTACAGCATGTAAAAAACGACACATAAAAAACAATATATATGTATACAGTCGAATGACAACATATATTCCTATTGTTGGTCTATCTGCATATTTGATTAACTATACGTATCGATTCTCGTATTAATATTTCATCATCGTATCACTATTTCACCACGCAGTATTAAACCATATATATCAAAAGCTTTGTATATTAAAAGATAAGTATTGCCACTCTTGAAATTGAAAAAGCGGTGCAGGGCCCTTGCTTTACCGCATACTGTGTTGTTAGGTTCCCGTTCACCTGTCACTGTTAATAAAGCAAATGTATGAGGAGTTAGGTAAATCTGTATGGTGGATGTCCACCCCTCACCAGTCTCTGCAGATAAGGGAGCTTCTATAGGCGCGATATCTGTGACACGGTAACTGGCGTCCTCTGCTCTCTCCGCTGCTGAGCTGTTTCTTTGTATCAGATGGGAAGCTGGTTTAGTATTCAGCGTTCATTCATGCAGGTCCAGGTGCACAGGAGGCGTCCCCCCTGTGGTTCTTGGATAAGGTGCTTTGCATGCAGTGCACGTCTTGCGTGCGTGTGGATATTCAGGATAGGTGACGGGTATATATGTCTTGGTGGCTAAGTATTATACTGCAACTCTTCAGACGCGTTTCAGGATGTATAGCATATCCTTTCTTCAGTGAGGAATGTTGCAGAAAGAAAGGATATGCTATACATCCTAAAACGCGTCTGAAGAGTTGCAGTATAATACTTAGCCACCAAGACATATATACCCGTCACCTATCCTGAATATCCACACGCACGCAAGACGTGCACTGCATGCAAAGCACCTTATCCAAGAACCACAGGGGGGACGCCTCCTGTGCACCTGGACCTGCATGAATGAACGCTGAATACTAAACCAGCTTCCCATCTGATACAAAGAAACAGCTCAGCAGCGGAGAGAGCAGAGGACGCCAGTTACCGTGTCACAGATATCGCGCCTATAGAAGCTCCCTTACATGCTTGAGAACGGTTGCGAGAGGCAACTGAAACGTTGCATCCTTGTATTTTTTGCAATAAACCACTACTTTTTTTCACTTATGCTGGAGTGCTTGGAATTTTCGTTTTGTATCTGGGGATCCCTCCTGCCAAGGGACTTACATTCTGCAGCACCCGCTACAGTCATTAAGAAGTGCGACTCCTACTTTTCCTTTATCTATCTATCTATCTATCTATCTATCTATCTATCTATCTATCTATCTATCTATCTATCTATCTATCTATCTATCTATCCAGGGGTGTAGCTAAAGGCTGATGGGCCCTGGTGCAAAATTTTAGCTTGGTGCCCCCCCCCCCCCCCATCTCACTCGATCTGGCAAAGTCATATCTAACGTTATATCCAATTACTCTAATGTGCCACCATGTTCTAAAGCACTGTCACTGCCTCCACCTCATGTACTGCACTACTGCCCCCTATAATTAATGGACTGTACTGTGTCATGGTCTAATCATTGTATTCCAATCTTTGACTCTCCAGCTGAAAAACTACAACTCTCATCATGAACTGCCAGTTGGAAACGATGGGGGTTGTAGTGCTGCAACCTGAAGAGCCACATGCTGCAAAACTACAACTCCCATAATAACTACAACTCTCATCATGAACTGCCAGTTGGAAACGATGAAGTTTGAACTTCTGCAACCTGGAGAAGTCACCTGATGTCACCTGCAGTCCTATGTAACACCACAGATAACACAGTGATATCCCTCTGAGTACAGATAATGTAGTAGTCACCTGTAGTCCTATGTAACACCACAGATAACACAGCAATATCCCTCTGAGTACAGATAATGTAGTAGATGTCACCTGTAGTCCTATGTAACAGCACAGATAACACAGTGATATCTCTGAGTACAGATAATGTAGATGTCACCTGCAGTCCTATGTAACACCACAGATAACACAGTGATATCTCTGAGTACAGATAATGTAGATGTCACCTGCAGTCCACTTCTCCTCTCCTCAGTGGTGTAAGTGGTTCCCGCAGGGTTGAGATTCCCCCCCCCCCCCCCCCCCACCGGATCACAACATTGCTGTACTCTCTGATGTTACTTGCCGGCTGTACAGTGATGTCATCTGACCTGGGGGAGGGGCCTCAACGCTGAGGAGAGGTGGATTGCAGCACAAGCTGGAGCTCAATGCCGTAAAGGTACGGCCATAGGACACAGCTTGGGCCGCCAACGCAGATGTCTGGAGGAGGGAGCGCTGGTACTTGCTGTCATCTGATTAGGTAAGAGGCCCAATCAGATGACAGCATGTGCCAGCGGGCACAACGGGACAGATTAGTGCAGTGCTTCCCAACCTTTTCCACCTCGGGGCACCCCTTGGGAGAAAAAAATTAGCTCGGGTCATTCCTACTAAATAATGTTGTACAAAATAAGAAAACCGTCATACAGTGACTCACAGGTGACGTCTTCTTTGATCTGAGGAGTCACTTTCCCCTTTCCTCTCCATCCAGTCCAGACCCCCATGATGATTCCTTCCAGAAACGTTTCATCTTTTTAGAACCTGCGAGACAAACAATTAAGGCTCCGCACATTTCTAGCAACTTCCTTTCCTTTCTCCCTCCTGTCGGCTCCTAAAGTAACTGCGCTGTTTGGTGTTATGTGCAGTAAAGCGAGTAGGAATGTGGGATACCCCCTGTATGTAGAATCCCCTGCTGTGCCCCCATGAGCTAATAATGCCCCCAGAGGTGGCCCCCATGAGCTAATAATGCCTCCACAGGTGCCCCCATGAGCTAATAATGCTGCCAGAGGTGGCCCCCATGAACTAATGGTGCCCCCATAAACTAATAAAGCCCCCAGAGGTGGCCCCCATGAGCTAATAATGCCGCCAGAGGTTCCCCCATGAGCTAATAATGCTGCCAGAGGTGGCCCCCATGAACTAATGGTGCCCCCATAAACTAATAAAGCCCCCAGAGGTGGCCCCCATGAGCTAATAATGCCGCCAGAGGTTCCCCCATGAGCTAATAATGCTGCCAGAGGTGGCCCCCATGAACTAATGGTGCCTCCATAAACTAATAAAGCCCCCAGAGGTGGCCCCCATGAGCTAATGATGCCCCCAGAGGTTCCCCCATGAACTAATAATGCCCCCAGAGGTGCCCCCATGAACTAATAATGCCCCCAGAGGTGCCCCCATGAACTAATAATGCCTCCAGAGGTGCCTCCATGAACTTATAATGCCCCCAGAGGTGCCCCTAAAAAAACAAACATCCTACTCACCTAATCCGCGCTGTGGCTGCAGGCAGCAGCTCTTCCTCCTCTTCTGGCTCCATCTTGCGAGCCACAGGGACGGGACCTCCGGCAGGCGTGATGATGTGCCGGAGAGGTCACGTCCCGGCGTCCCATAGGCTGCTGGTATGAAGTGCCGGCAGCCTATGGGAGGGAATGCAGGAGGAGGACGCTGACAGGTCCTTACTTGCATTCTGCTAGCTTTAATGTTCAGCCCGCTCACTGTGCAGGCGGAACATCAAAGCGATCTGTGCATCCCGAGAAGCTGCGCGGCCGCAGCTTCTCGGGATGCTTAAAGAGACAAGTGGCAAGAGGGGGCCGGGCGGGCCCCCCTAGCGTAGGGGCCCGGTCGCCATGGCGACCACTGCGACCCCTATAGCTACGCCACTGTATCTATCTATCTATCTATCTATCTATCTATCTATCTCCTATCTATCTATCTATCTATCTATCTATCTATCTATCTATCTATCTATCGCCTATCTATCAAAAAAACTGTTTAAAATGGATGCACACAGTTGCATCCGTTATTTTCATCAGTTTTTCATTGCAAAAACGTAGTGTGAACCCAGCCTAAAAGTTAATGGAAACAATTGCAAACGCAAAAAAAATTCTGGAGCAATTTTATATGTGCCATGCTTAACATTAGAGATGAGCGAGTACTAAAATGCTTGGGTGCTTCATACTCAAGATAAATATTTCCCCATGCTTTGGTGCTCATTTCGAATAACGAACCCCATTTAAGTCAATGGGAAACTCGAGCATTTTTGCAGAGGAGCAAAGCTCTGCACATGGAAGGTTGCGGGAAAACCTGTCAACCTCAGAAAATGATGCAAACAACACGGAAAGGGACAGGAAACAGCAGGGGCAGCATGTATGGATTATAGGTGAGGATAGGTATAGCTAAACTACAGATCCCAGCCAGCCAAGAGAATGTCAGCAACAGGACAAATTGACTACTGACAGCAGATTTGGGGGTAGTCGTATAGAGTATGTGTGTACCTGGTGCTTTTTTTTTTTTTTTTTTAAAGGCTCCACGTGCACAGGACACAGCACAGTGAGGATAGGTATAGCTGAACTACAGATCCCAGCCAGCCAAGAGAATGTCAGCAACAGGACAAATTGACTACTGACAGCTGCACTACAAGTCCAAGCCAGCGGCCATGAGTAGCAAAAAAACAAACAAAAATGTTTTAAAAATTTTAAGCTCTTAGAAGGACTGTCGGGTTCTTTGCTTACTGTAATTCCCTGGTAATTCTTGTACCACCACACGACTATGTTGTAGAAAATGTGTGGATTTACAGAACAACCTCGCTAAAGCTTTCAGGTCACTGTGACCCCTTTTCTTCTTGATTTCTCGTACTGCAATGGAATTCACATATTGAATTCACCAAATTTAACCCAAGATCCCAAACTGTTGCATGTCACCTGTACTGTAGAATGAATACAATGCTGTCACACATAGCAGCCCAGCTTGGTCGTTGTTATTTTGGAGCACTTTCCTCTGCAGTCATACGGATCAGAATATCATCTCCAGCTGCAGAGAAATTTTTGCCAGATTTGAAGAAATGAAGTTCAACTTATTGGCACGCTCCGCCATTGTGTGCTTGTTTGCAGCTTGTCGACTTTCATATCAATAGCACATTATTATTAGCAGGGATTTTAAGCTAGTGGGTCATTTTAGATCAATACACGATAAGAAACTATAGTTTTGACTATAAGGTGTGTCTAACAATCTGAGGATTACCTCCTATTAATGACTCATTTCTAGAGATGAGAGAACCGGATCTGAACCCTATCATTCAGCATTTGATTAGCAGTGGCTGCTGAACTTGGATAAAGCTCTAAGGTTGTCTGGAAAACATGGATACAGCCAATGACTATATCCATGTTTTCCACATAGCCTTAGGGCTTTATCCAACTTCAGCAGCCACCGCTAATCAAATGCCGAAAGTTCGGGTTCGGATCGACTCGAGCATGCTAGAGGTTCGCTCATCTCTACTCATTTCATGTGTTACTTTTTAAAGGGGTCGGCCACTTTATAGTAAAATTGCTCAGTGTACAGTATTTGTAACTGTACTTACTGTATATACTGACAGCAGCTCCCTGTGTACCTCATAGAGCTAAAATCCCAATCCCCTCCTCCAGGGTGTGCTGTCCTGCTCTGTGGGGAGTCTGTCCATAAGATGGCCAACATGGAGGAGCATGTGCCCCGCCACTAAGTGTCCACATTGAGTCTGTATATGCTTATGGTGGACACTGGGGGGCGGGGTAGGGTCACATGTTCCTCCATGTCGGCCATCTTATGGACAGACTCACCACAGAGCAGGACAGCACTGCCTGGAGGAGGGGAGCCTGATGTTAGCTCTATGAGTTACACAGGGAGCTGCTGTCAGTAAGTGCAGTGACTACACTTACTAATACTGTATACTGAACAATTTTATTATAAAGTGGCCAACCCCTTTATAAGAGTCGTCCAGGTCCTATAATACTGGTCAGATAGATGGGACCTGTATAGATAAAAAAAAAATAAATATATATATATATATATATAAAGTATCCCACTGCTAGGCCCCTCCCACTGCAATCAGTGGGGGATCTGGCAGCAAGTGTTCAACTTCCCTACAGTGCCACCACAGGGCAAACAAGGCATTGCAGTTCCTATTGAAATAAATAAATTGTCCTTGCAATGTTTGCTAGGACCTCCTAAGATGCATTATGGGGCTGCTTTCTTCTACTTTTTATAAATAGTATCCTCTATTAACATTATTGGGATTACATGATGGTCAGTGATATTAATGAGCCATTGGTGTACTGGGAATGCTGTGGGATCTGTAATAGTGGCCAATAACCCCTCAGGGAGGGATATCTGGCTAGTCCTGTGTTTTGAGACTCTTCGAAGAATCTCTACGGGCTCTTCTTTTGTATGTTCATGTTTCCCAGGAGGCAATGCACCTGGGATTTCACTGCATTGAGCGCTTTCACTAGCAGCCGGCAGTGTTATCGTTTGGCTGGTCTCCCTGAGATCAGCGATATGTTTCTCTTATTAACCCCTCAGGGCACCAAAACAGCCACCTACTCACTAGGGCCTTATTAAATGGAACGATAACACAGGTCAACAGCATTTTTGGGGCCAAAGATATTTCAACGAATTTAGGGTAACTTTGGGGTGCTGATTCTGAATATGTCATCAGTTTTGCCAGATTGGCTCAAGTTTTTGAGAATTTTCGTGAAATGTGTAAAAAAAAAAAAGACGTAATTTGCTACACGCGCATTAACTTTATTGCTATTGTCATGAATACAATAAATTTTACAAAGTAAATGTTGATTTTAGTTTATTTTAACTAGTTTTAGAAAGTAATCTTCAAAAATGAACAAGACATGAAAAAAAACTTGAGCCAATCTGGCAAAACTGATAGCATATTCAGAATCAGCACCCCAAAAATACCCCAAAATCATTAAAATATTTTGGACACCAGTAAATTTTTTTTTTTTGTTGACCTGTGTAATTGGCTGATCGTTTCTTTAGGTCTAGACCTAAAATAATTACATGTAGCCATGCGCAGGCGCAGCCACCGGCGATCCCGGCCAGTGATTGGCTGAGCGGCCTTTCAGCTCAGACCAGCTGCTCTAAAGCTGCAGCCATGAGAATGAGGAGGAAGCAGGGCACAGGAGAAGACCAGTAATGTAGAGAGGTGATGTAACCTGTTTGGGCAAGGGCTTCACAGACATCACTAACGATGTTTGTGCAGCCCTTGCTAAACGGTTATCAGACCGTGTGATAGGCCCAGTAAACTAGTGCCGATCTAGCAGCTCAGCGCTCGTTTACAGTATTTAATGGCTCTTACCAGGCCATTGAATAATAAGGTTGCCCCTCTGCAGCAGATCTCAGTGCTGAGGGATGGCCTCATTATACAATAGGGGCATTGTATGAAAAGTGGGTGGGTGATCATACAATAGGTAAAGTATCACTCCATAGGTACCAAGACCCCTTATGTACCTTTTGAAACATTCCCTTTACGCCACCACTAGGAAGCACTAACTGCATATTATTAATACATTGCACTGTATAATAAAACGGTATGCAGTAAGCTCACAAGCTCCCCCTGATGGTGACTGCAGGAAGCCACAATTTTATCATTTATATCATATAACATCTTTACATTATATCCATCTATGCAGAAGATTCATAGCTCTGTATACGAAAAACTGTATACGAAAAAATTATAGCAACCGTGCCATAGAAAAGAATGGAAATGCACTATGTCGTTTTTGCTGCGACTGTCAGGGCATAATAGAAGTTATAGTTTCCCAACAGCTGGGAGACCAGTGATGTAGACAATGCTATTGTGCTAAGCCCAATATTTGCTAAAGCATTACGCCCAATAGCTTACTATCCTCATTCAGTCTAATGTGTCTTTAAGCTAAGAATGTGAAGCAGCTTCACAATGGAGAACTTAAACATCTTGGTCTTTTCTTAGTAAACACTTGAAAGTTATCATGTGCAGCAGATGGAATGGAATATACAGCTTGAAGACAGCTATATAAATATATCCTTGATGTCTGTTTTGCTTTTCAATTTGCATTGAAAGTACAAAGGTAGTAGAGAACGCCAGTCGGGGCTGTGCTGCGTCTCTTGATATTTATTCCAGATGTTGGCTAGACTTTGTGGAGCCAGGCTTATGGAACATGGGCTGAAGAAAGTTGTCTTTTCGTCCAGGTGTGATGCTTCATGCTGATTCCTTCACACACTTGCCTCTCTTGTACAAATACACTAAGCTATGTGACAAGCATTTACCACCAGCCTCACCTCCCTCTAACCTCCCCTCATGACAAGAGGTCCCGCGGACAGTTCCTCCTGTCCATGTCGGAGAAAGGATCACCACAAGTTCTCTGATGTCATCCTCTTGTGCCCATACTCCAGCACGTGTTGGAATATTCCTTAATGTGTTCTTCAAGGATTTAGAGGTCATATTGGACACAGTGTGTTAATGCCAGGCTTGTAATAGGACTTTTGTGTTTATGTAAGGAGGTTCACTCAATAATAATTTAACTCCTCGATCAAACATAGTGCACCGGAGCAAGGAGCAATAAATCTCCATGGCGCCGACCGCTCCTTACCCGGGAAGAGGCTTTGTCTGGGGTGGGTGAATGCAGGGGAGAAGCTTTAGTTGTATGCTTCTATATAAGAAAGGATTTTTAAAATGAAATTTTCTGTAACAAAATGAAGTTTCTGTAACATGTTCTATTGTGTGTATACAAATTTATCGATCCCAAAGAGCTCATACTGTATGACGGATGACAGAAGGATAGTTCAGTATTATTATTATTATTATTTATTTTTTTCAGACCAACTGGTGTCAGAAATTTGTAATTTACTTCTATTGAAAAAAATCTCAAGTCTTCCAGTACTTCAGCTCAGCCGCTGTATGTCCTGCAGGAAGTGGTGTATTCTTTCCATCTGGAGAGCAGGAGAGGTTTTATATAGGGATTTGCTACTGCCCTGGACAGTTCCTGACATGGACAGAGGTGGCAGCAGAGAGCACTGTGTCAGACTGAAAAGAATACACCACTTCCTGTAGGACATTCAGCAGGTTGTAAGTACTGGATGACTTGACATTTTTTAATAGAAGTAAACTGCAAATCTCTGGCACTTTCTGGCGCTAGTTGATTTGAAGGAATTTTTATTATTTTTGCTGAACTAAAATAAAGAAAAAAGCAGAAGGCTAGAGACACAATGCTATAATATGGAGGTGGGTGGGAAATTCTCATACCCAGATGCCTACACCACTTCTAACATGTGGTGCTAAGAGTCTATTGGTCATAGCCAGAAAATTAGATCAGACAAACAATCCAGCACCCTCTAAGTAGTGATGAGTGAACATCACAATGTTCGGTTTGGATCCCGAGGTAGGTAAGTAAATAAACTTAAAAATAATAAGTAAAGTTGAAGCCATTTTAAAACCAAAAAAGTGTTTTGTGAGTTTATTTCAGAATCCAATTTACAAAAATAGGCTTTACAGTTCTATGATGGGGCAGAGCAAGTCAGGAGTGCTCTGCATGATCATTAAAGGCAATGTTTAAAGAGGTTATTCCACAGGAAGCTGCTATTGTCTTACACTTGTGCTATCTATCTACTGGTGTCACTTGTTGCTGTAATTCTGTACAGATCACTTTTCAGCAAACTCCTTCTTATCTTTAACCCTTAGACGACCCAGGGCGTATAGTTACGCCATGGAAGTCTGTCCTCAGACGACCTAGGGCGTAACTGTATGCCCTGGGTGTTTCTCCGGCTATGAAGCGTGCTCCGGAGCGGAGCGCGCTTTATAGCAGGTGGGGGCCGGCTGCAATCAGCAGCCGGGACCTCACCGGTAATGACACGCTGCAGCGATCACGCTGCCGCGTGTCATTAACTCCTTAAACGCCGCGTTTAAGTGTAAGTGACAGGGGGAGTCCCCTGTCACTTACCGATCGGGACCCCCACAGTGTGACTGCACAGGCAGGCTCAATGAGCAGAGCGCCGATAACACTGATCAATGCTATGCCTATGGCATAGCAATGATCAGTGTAAAAATCAAACTAATGTATGTAAAAGTCCCCCAAAGGGACTTCAAATGTGTAAAAAAAAAAAAAGTTAAAAACACTAACACACTACCCCAAAACCCCTCCCCCAATAAAAGTTGAAATCACCCCCCTTTCCCATTATATAAATAAAACATATAAAAATAAATAAATAGATAAACATATAATATACCGTAGCGTGCGTAATTGTCCAATATATTAAAATATAACAAGCGTCATTGCGAACGGTAAACGGCATAGACGAAAAGAGGGAAAAAAGTGCGCAGATTACCGATTTTATGTTACATTATATATAAAAAAAATACTAAAAAGTGATCAAAACGTCCTATCTTCACAAATATGGTATTAATAAAAACTAGAGATCATGGCGGAAAAAATGACACTCCATACAGCCCCGTAGGTGAAAGAATAAAACCGTTATAAGCGTCACAATAGGCCCATTTTATTTATAATTAATTGCCAAAAAAAAGGATTTCATTTAAAAAAATATATAACATTAGAGAATCTGTGTAAC
Source organism: Dendropsophus ebraccatus (assembly GCF_027789765.1). NCBI lineage: Eukaryota > Metazoa > Chordata > Amphibia > Anura > Hylidae > Dendropsophus > Dendropsophus ebraccatus. The sequence continues at coordinate 114,690,756 of NC_091459.1, read as the reverse complement.
CTGCATATGGTTGTGTTCGGAGTGACCTATAGAATAATTGTATAATGTCGCTTTTACCATATAGTGCATTACGTAGACAAAGGAACCCCCCAAACGTTACCATATTGCATTCTTTTTTACGATTTCACCAATTTATATCTTCATAAATAATATATTTGCAATTCCATCATACATGTTATGGTAAAATGAAAGACGCCATTACAAAGTACAACTATTCCTGTAAAAAACAAGCACTTACATGGCCTGTAGATAGAAAACTGAGAGTGCTGGAGCTCTTAGAAGGGGAGGAGGGAGAAACAAAAACACTAATATCAAAATTTGCGCGGTCCACTGGGTCATTTTGGGCCTGGTCCTCAAAGGGTTAAAGGGGAACTGCGGATAAGAAAAACTTGTTTTCTATTAAAAGTACATTAAAAGTTAAAGCCACACTGGTAGCTGATAAAAAACTAGGAAGTGAAAAAAATGGCCCCTGTGCAAATCCACATTGTCTCCTGCTCCTTCTGCTCTCCCCCTTAGGAAACAAATATTCCATGCCTCTGTCTCACATTGTGTGTGTTTGCTGAGATCAGGCTGATGATGCAGACAGGGGGCAGGGCGTGATGTCACAGGAGGCTTGGCTGGATCCCCCAATCCCCTGAGTGATTCACCATCTCTAACCAGCCAGAAGCAGAAGCAGGTGTTGCACTGATTTCTCTGATTGTGCAGAAGTGTGCTGGGAAATTAGGGCTGTGTTCACACATGTTGGAGTGTCATTGCATTACTGCTACGTTTTCTCAAAAATGATGCAATAACACAAGTAAATGAGGATCAGATCCTTCTTGTGGGGCTCAACTTCAAAGATAACAGATGCTTGATCATAATATGTGCGTGGAAATGAAAAGAAAAAAAAATCAATAAGTTCTTTACTTTATTCCAATATTAGCATTACTGGTAGAGAATACAGCGCGCTGTGTGGTGTTACAGGTAGAGAATACAGTGTGCTGTGTGGTGTTACATAGAAACATAGAAACATAGAAGATTGTCGGCAGAAAAAGACCACTGGGTCCATCTAGTCCGCCCTTTTAGTATTTTCTTCCTTATTATCTTAGGATAGATATATGTCTATCCCAGGCGTGTTTAAATTCTGTTATTGTAGATTTACCAACCACCTCTGCTGGAAGTTTGTTCCAGGTATCTACTACTCTTTCAGTAAAATAATATTTTCTTACATTGCTTCTGATCTTTCCCCCAACTAACCTCTCCCTGTGTCCTCTTGTTCTTGAGCTCAGTTTTTTACTAAAAACACTCCCCTCTTGAACCTTATTTAGTCCCTTAACATACTTAAAGGTTTCAATCATGTCCCCCCTTTCCCGTCTTTCCTCCAGACTATACAGATTCAAATCCTTAAGTCTTTCCTGATATGGTTTATGCCTCACACCCTCCACCATTTTTGTAGCTCGTCTTTGGACCCGTTCTATTTTATCAATGTCCTTTTTTAGGTGAGGTCTCCAGAACTGGACACAGTATTCCAGATGTGGCCTCACCAGAGCTCTATACAGCGGGATCACAATCTCCCTCTTCCTACTGGTTATACCTCTAGCTATACACCCCAGCATACGATTTGCTTTCCCCACCGCCTGGTTGCACTGGTGACTCATTTTAAGGCTTTCAGAAATCATTACCCCTAAATCCTTCTCTTCTGAAGTCTTTTCCAGCACAGTACTGCCGATGTGATACTCGGATAGAGGATTCCTCCTCCCCAAGTGCATTATTTTACATTTGGAAACGTTGAACTTCAATTTCCACTGTTTGGACCACGTATCTAGCAAAGCTAAATCGTTTTCCATATTACTGACACCTCCAGGAATATCCACCCTATTGCACACTTTTGTGTCGTCAGCAAACAGACAAACTTTACCTATCAACCCTTCTCCTATGTCACTTACAAACATATTAAAAAGAATAGGACCCAGCACAGACCCTTGTGGCACACCACTTGTAACCAGTCTCTGCTCAGAATATACACCATTAACAACAACCCTCTGATATCTCTCCTTCAGCCAACCACAAATCCACTGAACTATCCAGGGATTTAGTCCAATTTTCTCCAACTTCTCTATCAGCTCTTTATGGGGAACTGTATCAAAAGCTTTGCTGAAGTCCAGATAGGCGATATCCACAGCACCACCTTCATCCAGCACTTTTGTGGCATAATCAAAGAAATCAATGAGATTAGTCTGACATGATCGGCCCTCAGTAAAGCCATGCTGGTTTGGATCCATCAAATTGTTGATTCTTAGGTGATCCATTATCTTCTTTTTTAGAAGAGTTTCCATCATTTTCACTACTACAGATGTCAGGCTCACTGGCCTGTAGTTACTGGGCTCTTCTCTATTCCCCTTCTTGTGGATTGGTATAACATTGGCTGTTCTCCAATCATCGGGGACATCTCCTGTTAGCAGGGATTGGTTATACAGATCTGTCAGGGGGGCAGCAATCACAGATCTGAGTTCTTTAAGAACCCTGGGATGGATCCCATCTGGACCCATCGCCTTATTCAGCTTTAAACGGGCAAGTTCCTCTGCAACTTCAGCCTCTGAAAATACTGGAGCCGAACCCATATAGCTGGAGGCAATGTTGTGTCCAACCATCCTGTGATTGTGAAGGCCGCCTTCTGAAAACACTGAGCAGAAGTAACTATTCAAATAGTCAGCGACTGCCTTATCTCCATCAATAAACGTATTCTCCCCATTACTTATTTTAGTAATGCTGCAGCCATTCTTCTTCTTCTTCCTGTCACTTATATATCTGAAGAAGGTTTTATTCCCCGCAGTAACAGATTTTGCCATTTCCTCTTCTTTTGAGGCTTTAGCAGCATTTATAATCTGCTTTGCCTCCTTCTGTATACTTTTGTACGTCTCTCTGTCAGCTTCATTCCCAGTCTCCTTATACTTCCTATACGCTGCCTTTTTTCCTTTTACAATGGCCTTAACCTCTCTAGTAAACCATAATGGATTCTTCTTCCTTTTACTTTTGCTAACTTCTCGTACATATAGTCTAGTTGCCTTTAATATGACATTTTTTAATTCTGCCCACTGAGTGCTCGCCCCCGATGTTTTATCCCACCCTCTTAATTCTTTATCTAAATACTCCCCCATTTTATTAAAATCTGTCTTCCTAAAATCCAATACTCTTGTTGTAGTATGGGATTGAACGTAGTCAGTTTGTACGTCAAACCATAGACACTGGTGGTCACTGGAACCTAGATTTTCTTCCACTCTAACTTCAGACACCCGATCCACATTAGTAAATACTAAATCTAGAATGTTCTCTCCTCTGGTAGGTGACTTCACAAGCTGTTTCAGAGATGCCCCTGTAAGGGCCTCCATTACATTCTTGCTTTTACATGTAAGTGCAGAAGGGATATTCCAATCCACATCCGGCATGTTAAAGTCGCCCATAACTACAATGTCCCCCTTTAATGACATTTTAGTAATTTCATCCATCAGCATATTATCATAGTCCTCGCTTTGCCCCGGAGGCCTATAGACAACACCTATCCTAATAACAGATCCCTCTTTGGACTGCATACAAACCCAGAGAGTCTCCAGCTCTTTATATGTATTTTGGATGAGTGTCGATTTAAGACTATCCCTGACATATATGGCTACCCCGCCTCCCCTTCTCTCTGCTCTGTCTTTCCTGTACAGAATATATCCCGGTATAACTATTTCCCAATCATTAGACTCTTTGAACCAGGTCTCTGTTACAGCAACAAGGTCCAAATCATCTCTAGACATAATGGCCGTCAGCTCACAGATCTTGTTTCCTAAGCTGCGAGCATTCGTACACATTGCCCGAAGATTACTAAGCTTCATAATACCTTTATTCCCAAATTCATCTACCGCACCAACAGCACCTTCCTTACCACCAATAACCGCACCAACCATTGCATCTACAGCACCAATAACCGCACCAACAACTGCGTCAACAGCACCAACAACTACATCAACAGCACCAACCACTGTGTCTACAGCACCAACCACTGCACTTTCACCAATCCGGATACACTTATTTGTCTTTACTGGTCGGGGACAGAAATCCTCCTCCTCTATTATACTTCTGTCCCCTTCATCTAGTTTAAATGTCTGTCCAAAAACAATCTGAATTCCTCACTAAGTACCTGTGTACCTATGTGTGATGGGTGCAAACCATCCCTCTTGAACATGTCCTTTTTGCACCACTTGCAAAAGCTATGACTAACAAACCCAAAACCTTTTGCCTTACACCACTGCCTTAACCATGCATTAAACTCTGAGATACGACATGCCTTGTTGTTCTGATTACAGACCGGCAAAACCTCTGAAAATGTCACAGAATCTGTTATCTTGCCCAGCTCCAGACTAAAAGTTTGAAATTCCTTTTTAACCAAATCCACATCTCCTTGGGACAAGTCATTGGTTCCAAGATGAACCACCAGATCAATCTTGCTATCTATACTAGCAGCCTTCACAATGTTCACAATCCGTCTCCTATCCCTCCTGACAGTAGCACCTGGGAGACATCTCACCTCTCTAAACACATCCTCCTCCTGTCCTACCACAACACCTCTAACAATCGAGTCACCAACTAGAAGATGCCTTCTCTTCTTACCAACCTTTACTTCTGCCCTCAGTGGCCCATCCAAAACAACATCCCCATTGGAAATAACCTGAGCAGCCATGTCTCCAACAGCAACTGCATCTCTATCAATATCAGCAAGAACACTAAAACTATTCTGCACAGAGAGGCCAAACGTGCTATGCTTCTGCTCTACAGCTCGCAACCTACCTGAACCAACTGTTTTCCAAACCGCCCTTTTCCTCTGAGGTCTTTGAGGAAGAGGTGGCTGATAACCAGGCTGCACAGCAACTCCTGGCTGGGATAGTCTCCTCACATCAGATTGAAGTGTACAGACTAAGGACTGCAGCCTAGAAATTTCACAACGTAAACCAGAAATCTGCATGCAAACTGGACAGCACCCCAAGTCCCAAAGGGTTCTACGGAAAACTACAGCCAAACAAGAATTACACTGCACCAAACCAGACATCATTTAAGAACAAGTGAAAGCAAGTACTGAAAAAAAAAATCTCGTGCAGTCACCAAACTCCTGCTGTTTTCAAACTACTGCAGTTTTTTAACTACTCACTTTTGCCTCGTTGCACTTCTGCCACGCTGCTTCTACCAGTAGTCAACTCCGTAACACTGTTACAGTGTTACAACTCCGTAACACTGTTACAGGTAGAGAATACAGTGTGCTGTGTGGTGTTACAGGTAGAGAATACAGCGTGCTGTGTGGTGTTACAGGTAGAGAATACAGCGTGCTGTGTGGTGTTACAGGTAGAGAATACAGTGTGCTGTGTGGTGTTACAGGTAGAGAATACAGTGTGCTGTGTGGTGTTACAGGTAGAGAATACAGTGTGCTGTGTGGTGTTACAGGTAGAGAATACAGTGCGCTGTGTGGTGTTACAGGTAGAGAATACAGCGTGCTGTGTGGTGTTACAGGTAGAGAATACAGCGTGCTGTGTGGTAATACAGGTAGAGAATACAGCGTGCTGTGTGGTGTTACAGGTAGAGAATACAGTGTGCTGTGTGGTGTTACAGGTAGAGAATACAGTGTGCTGTGTGGTGTTACAGGTAGAGAATACAGTGTGCTGTGTGGTGTTACAGGTAGAGAATACAGTGCGCTGTGTGGTGTTACAGGTAGAGAATACAGCGTGCTGTGTGGTGTTACAGGTAGAGAATACAGCGTGCTGTGTGGTGTTACAGGTAGAGAATACAGCGCTGTGTGGTGTTACAGGTAGATAATACAGTGTGCTGTGTGGTGTTACAGGTAGTTAATACAGTGTGCTGTGTGGTGTTATAGGTAGAGAATACAGCGTGCTATGTGGTGTTACAGGTAGAGAGTACAGCGTGCTGTGTGGTGTTACAGGTAGAGAATACAGCGTGCTGTGTGGTGTTACAGGTAGAGAATACAGTGTGCTGTGTGGTGTTACAGGTAGAGATTACAGTGTGCTGTGTGGCGTTACAGGTAGAGAATACAGCATGCTGTGTGGTGTTACAGGTAGAGAATACAGTGCTGTGTGGTGTTACAGGTAGATAATACAGTGTGCTGTGTGGTGTTACAGGTAGAGAATACAGCGTGCTGTGTGGTGTTACAGGTAGAGAATACAGCGCTGTGTGGTGTTACAGGTAGATAATACAGTGTGCTGTGTGGTGTTACAGGTAGTTAATACAGTGTGCTGTGTGGTGTTACAGGTAGAGAATACAGTGTGCTGTGTGGTGTTACAGGTAGAGAATACAGTGCGCTGTGTGGTGTTACAGGTAGAGAATACAGCGTGCTGTGTGGTGTTACAGGTAGAGAATACAGCGTGCTGTGTGGTGTTACAGGTAGAGAATACAGCGCTGTGTGGTGTTACAGGTAGATAATACAGTGTGCTGTGTGGTGTTACAGGTAGTTAATACAGTGTGCTGTGTGGTGTTATAGGTAGAGAATACAGCGTGCTATGTGGTGTTACAGGTAGAGAGTACAGCGTGCTGTGTGGTGTTACAGGTAGAGAATACAGCGTGCTGTGTGGTGTTACAGGTAGAGAATACAGTGTGCTGTGTGGTGTTACAGGTAGAGAATACAGTGTGCTGTGTGGTGTTACAGGTAGAGAATACAGTGCGCTGTGTGGTGTTACAGGTAGAGAATACAGCGTGCTGTGTGGTGTTACAGGTAGAGAATACAGCGTGCTGTGTGGTGTTACAGGTAGAGAATACAGCGCTGTGTGGTGTTACAGGTAGATAATACAGTGTGCTGTGTGGTGTTACAGGTAGTTAATACAGTGTGCTGTGTGGTGTTATAGGTAGAGAATACAGCGTGCTATGTGGTGTTACAGGTAGAGAGTACAGCGTGCTGTGTGGTGTTACAGGTAGAGAATACAGCGTGCTGTGTGGTGTTACAGGTAGAGAATACAGTGTGCTGTGTGGTGTTACAGGTAGAGATTACAGTGTGCTGTGTGGCGTTACAGGTAGAGAATACAGCATGCTGTGTGGTGTTACAGGTAGAGAATACAGTGCTGTGTGGTGTTACAGGTAGATAATACAGTGTGCTGTGTGGTGTTACAGGTAGAGAATACAGTGCTGTGTGGTGTTACAGGTAGATAATACAGTGTGCTGTGTGGTGTTACAGGTAGAGAATACCATCCTCTCAAAAGAAAAAAAAGCATATGCATTTCTTATCCCATCTGACTCTCATTCTGTTGGACTGTATAGGGTGATCTTTTACAATTTTTTTTTTTTTTTTTTTTTTCCCTATGCTCCATTATTTGTGGTTATATTTTGTTTTACTGGGTCTCTGTCTAGGTAGAGATGTTGGATTTTTATTATTGTACGTACAGTCCAGAGTCAGAGTGGTAGATTAGCCCTGGCTGGAACACCAGCAGGACTTATGGTGACATTTTAGTGTTTTTAATGTAGAGCAGTATTTGGGGTGTTGTCTCCCTCATTTTACTACTCCTGTACATTCATATATTTATGTGGTACTTTGTATCTATGTCAGTGTTATAATAAAGATTTTTGTGATGTGCTACCATTTTTTGTGCATATGCTTTTTTTCTTTTGAGAGGATGATGTACTACTTATATGCATTGGTTTAGCACTCCATGATTATTAGTGGTGCCCCCTAGCCTTATGTATATAACAGGTAGAGAATACAGCGTGCTGTGTGGTGTTACAGGTAGAGAATACAGCGTGCTGTGTGGTGTTACAGGTAGAGAATACAGTGTGCTGTGTGGTGTTATAGGTAGAGAATACAATGTGCTGTGTGGTGTTACAGGTAGAGAATACAGTGTGGTGTGTGGTGTTACAGGTAGAGAATACAGTGCTGTGTGGTGTTACAGGTAGAGAATACAGCATGCTGTGTGGTGTTACAGGTAGAGAATACAGTGTGCTGTGTGGTGTTACAGGTAGAGAATACAGAATGCTGTGTGGTGTTACAGGTAAAGAATACGGAGTGCTGTGTGGTGTTACAGGTAGTAACTGTGTGCTGTGTGGTGTTACAGGTAGAGAATACAGCGTGCTGTGTGGTGTTACAGGTAGAGAATACAGTGTGCTGTGTGGTGTTACAGGTAGAGAATACAGTGTGCTGTGTGGTGTTACAGGTAGAGAATACAGTGTGCTGTGTGGTGTTACAGGTAGAGAATACAGTGCGCTGTGTGGTGTTACAGGTAGAGAATACAGCGTGCTGTGTGGTGTTACAGGTAGAGAATACAGCGTGCTGTGTGGTGTTACAGGTAGAGAATACAGCGCTGTGTGGTGTTACAGGTAGATAATACAGTGTGCTGTGTGGTGTTACAGGTAGTTAATACAGTGTGCTGTGTGGTGTTATAGGTAGAGAATACAGCGTGCTATGTGGTGTTACAGGTAGAGAGTACAGCGTGCTGTGTGGTGTTACAGGTAGAGAATACAGCGTGCTGTGTGGTGTTACAAGTAGAGAATACAGTGTGCTGTGTGGTGTTACAGGTAGAGATTACAGTGTGCTGTGTGGCGTTACAGGTAGAGAATACAGCGTGCTGTGTGGTGTCACAGGTAGAGAATACAGTGTGCTATATGGTGTTACAGGTAGAGAATACAGGGTGCTGTGTGGTGTTACAGGTAGAGAATACAGTGCTGTGTGGTGTTACAGGTAGATAATACAGTGTGCTGTGTGGTGTTACAGGTAGAGAATACCATCCTCTCAAAAGAAAAAAAAGCATATGCATTTCTTATTCCATCTGACTCTCATTCTGTTGGACTGTATAGGGTGATCTTTTACAATTTTTTTTTTTTTTTCCCTATGCTCCATTATTTGTGGTTATATTTTGTTTTACTGGGTCTCTGTCTAGGTAGAGATGTTGGATTTTTATTATTGTACGTACAGTCCAGAGTCAGAGTGGTAGATTAGCCCTGGCTGGAACACCAGCAGGACTTATGGTGACATTTTAGTGTTTTTAATGTAGAGCAGTATTTGGGGTGTTGTCTCCCTCATTTTACTACTCCTGTACATTCATATATTTATGTGGTACTTTGTATCTATGTCAGTGTTATAATAAAGATTTTTGTGATGTGCTACCATTTTTTGTGCATATGCTTTTTTTCTTTTGAGAGGATGATGTACTACTTATATGCATTGGTTTAGCACTCCATGATTATTAGTGGTGCCCCCTAGCCTTATGTATATAACAGGTAGAGAATACAGCGTGCTGTGTTGTGTTACAGGTAGAGAATACAGCGTGCTGTGTGGTGTTACAGGTAGAGAATACAGCATGCTATGTGGTGTTATAGGTAGAGAATACAGTGTGCTGTGTGGTGTTACAGGTAGAGAATACAGTGTGCTGTGTGGTGTTACAGTTAGAGAATACAGCGTGCTGTGGTGTTACAGGTAGAGAATACAGTGTGCTGTGTGGTGTTACAGGTAGAGAATACAGTGTGCTGTGTGGTGTTATAGGTAGAGAATACAATGTGCTGTGTGGTGTTACAGGTAGAGAATACAGTGTGGTGTGTGGTGTTACAGGTAGAGAATACAGTGCTGTGTGGTGTTACAGGTAGAGAATACAGCATGCTGTGTGGTGTTACAGGTAGAGAATACAGTGTGCTGTGTGGTGTTACAGGTAGAGAATACAGCATGCTGTGTGGTGTTACAGGTAAAGAATACGGAGTGCTGTGTGGTGTTTCAGGTAGTAACTGTGTGCTGTGTGGTGTTACAGGTAGAGAATACAGCGTGCTGTGTGGTGTTACAGGTAGAGAATACAGTGTGCTGTGTGGTGTTATAGGTAGAGAATACAGTGTGTTGTGTGGTGTTACAGGTAGAGAATACAGTGTGCTGTGTGGTGTTATAGGTAGAGAATACAATGTGCTGTGTGGTGTTACAGGTAGAGAATACAGCGCTGTGTGGTGTTACAGGTAGAGAATACAGCATGCTGTGTGGTGTTACAGGTAGAGAATACAGTGTGCTGTGTGGTGTTACAGGTAGAGAATACAGTGTGCTGTGTGGTGTTACAGGTAGAGAATACAGCGTGCTGTGTGGTGTTACAGGTAGAGAATACAGCATACTGTGTGGTGTTACAGGTAGAGAATACAGCGTGCTATGTGGTGTTACAGGTAGAGAATACAGTGTGCTGTGTGGTGTTACAGGTAGAGAATACAGCGTGCTGTGTGGGTGGGTGGTACAACAATGAAATGATAAAGTACTGCAAATAATTCAGTAACACAATAAAAATTGCAATGTGTGAACACAGCCTAGATGTTCTGCAACTGCTTTGGCTGGGGAATAGGCAGGGTGGAGGACTGTGATGAACAGCTGAGGGAAAGCATTGTATTCTGGAACCTGTAGTCCTGTGTACAACTGGAAGTGTACAACTGTGTACAACAGGAAGTGCAGAAACACAAAACAGACCAAAACCCCCAAAACAAATGTATTTTTTATAGTTTCAAAAATGGAATAGATAGGTAAGTAATGCTTTATGCTTCTGCAGAAGTTTCATTTTTTTAACCTCTACCTCGAGTTCCCGTTTAAAGACAGAACTGGAAGAACAAAAATTCCTTAAACAATTTTAAATAAAAAGGACCCATTCCGTTTTAGAGGAGAATAGGCATTAGTTTTAAGGGCTGGACTGACTTCGGAGCTCAGTTGCATCCTATAGCTATGACACTGGCTTTTTGACGGCCTTTGTTTTAACCCTCCATCTATCTGAGGAAACATATACCTACTGGAAAAGGTTAAATTTTTACTTAGAATTTTTATTTTTTTATGTTCAAACAGTGGCCCCAATACATGTGCATACTGTACATGACTTGTATATCAGTCTGCTTCTGTGACTGTATAACATGCTGCCTACAAACTTGTTCAAGATTACAGGTTTACTTTAGAGTTGGCCTTCTTCCACTTGTGGTTTCAACTAATTCAATGTATTAGAACCTTCTTCAGGGTACCAAGCTCCCTTGAATACTTTAGGAACAAAGCGATAATTTGCTATCTATGGAACTCCACCATATAGTCATGGAATCCTACCACATAAGACGATAAGAGGGCACATGCTATCAGCTGTAGACTGCACAATATGTCCTTTTGTTCAATAAAGTAGTTCTGAAATTGCACCTGGAAAATCCCACAGCTCTGCCTCTTAAGTGACACATAGTCAACGACGATTCAACATGTCACCAGCCAGCTATGTTTTTTTTTTTTTCCAGTAGGCATGGAATAGGTGATTTAATCTTTATATAGCTGCCAATGTTTGTTCCACTTTCTAACAGAAATTTCAAGTGTCTCTTTTCCAGATGGAGAAAACAGTCAAAAATATGTGTCACAAACTTGGCAACAAAAAGCTAAACTCCAAAGATCTTTGAGCAAAAAGTAAGATATCGTTTATTACAGAACATAAGAAAAGTTACGTATTCAGTGTGTTATGTATTGTATGTGTGTAGGGATGCAGTCGACCAAGGTGGTATTGTGTTCCAGTGGTCCAAGTCTATTGTGATGTGTCTTGGTCTTTGTGGATCCTTTCTTGCTGTCTATAAAGAATAAAACATAAGGGTCTTGTACAGTGGTCAGCCACACAGCCATATCTACTTATCCTTCAGGAGGCCTCAGTACTAGTCTTACCACCAATAGTGGGACCCTTCTGATTGTTTGCTGGAATTGGTTACAATGATTGAAGCATATAAGATTTGTCAATTCATGTGCTATACTGGGTTTAACTTGTAGTTACGGCCTCCCGAATAAACATTACCCTCTCTGAACTCAATGGGGGAGATTTATCAAACATGGTGTAAAGTGAAACTGTCTCAGTTGCCCCTAGCAACCAATCAGATTCCACCTTTTATTCCTCACAGACTCTTTGGAAAATGAAAGGTGGAATCTGATTGGTTGCTAGGGGCAACTGAGCCAGTTTTACTTTACACCACGTTCGATAAATCTCCCCCAATGTGTGCCCTTTTTTTGTACATTGTGCTTAGAATGCATTGTTATACTTACCTTTACTAAGTATGCAAAAGCGTAGTCAACCATGCTTTGGTATTCTTTGTAAAGACTTGCTGTCTATGGGTGGCATATGCACAATGTATACATAAAAAGAAAGGCCTATGGATAGGCATATGGTAAAGAAGTATGCACACTTTGGAACATTTTTTTCTTCTGGATACATTGATGCTACTGTATGGCAAAAAACGAGATGTGAAGCTAACCTTAGTCTCCAGAAGGGGGAATGATTCAACATGTATTTTACCTGAGTGGAATTCCCCTTTAAGGTGCCCATACATCTCCAATGACTGTCAGCCAACAGTTATCTTTTCCGTCCACCCCATACACTTGAACATTTGACATGGCTGAATGCTCCTGTGTTCCCTATGCGGAGGAGAGGGGTAAGCCACTGCTAGACTGCTTTATCTATTGGTGGAGACTCAGGAGGCCCCCATACTTGAGAGTCTCTACACTGGAATTTAACTATGTCACTCTAAACTTTGGTAAATGTCAGTCACTATATACGGGGGTATGGATGCATATCCATGGTGAAGTCTACATAAAGTGCAGTCAGCAATGATATAATTTTTCCGTGAATTCTCAAGGTCCTCCAGAACCAAGAGCACTGTGGATGTGGCTCTAAGGTTTATCCAATAAAAGGGAATCATTAGGTTCTAATGAGACATATAACATAGAGAGCTAGGGAACCCAACTTTCTTTAAATTTCACAATATTTATCAATAACCCAAAACAAAACAAAAAAAAGCGGAGAAAAAAAACAAAACTACCTAGATTTTCTTATTTTCCTTGTTAATTGAAAGTAGATTTCCACCAAGAGAATAATTCCAACAACACTCGCAGATTACATAGCTATTCCATTCCTAAGAAAATGCCTATTTTTGGGAACAGAAATGACATTACAGAAAATCATTACTATTGTACATAAAAAGGAAACAGTTACGAAACAAACTACCACAGCATGGAAAACAAGCGTGCTAGAAGCTGGCTGCAATAAAACAGATGGAAAATTACCGAGATATTAAGGTGTTACTATCCCCTATAACTAACCTCTAATATGCCGCACGTTACCTAATCGGCTTCTATGCACGTGATCAGCCGTCTTCTAACCATATCCCAACCAGTGGAAAGCAATAGTAACGCCTACTTTTATTGGGCGATTTTTTATTGAGTTGTAATGATGATCAGACAATAAAAATGATCATTTACTGCAGATACTTTAATCATTTAGAAAATGTTATTATGCCTGCAGGAAAAAAAGAAAATCAGTGCTTGAAATCATATAATGTAATGGTCTGGCTGCCAAGTCCAGGCCTGACAAAAATGTACATTTTTCTCACTAAATTTCGGATAAACTTTGGTTAGTTTTGGTAAGTTACACAGTTTGAAGTGTTGCTAATAAGGCGGTTTGTGCACTACCGGGGGGGGGGCTACCATCCCCAGTACACCGATTCATCCCGGCTGGCCCATCCCCCAGCCTGACCACTTTCCTTTCATTCAAAGGGGCAGGTAAGGGGGTGGTCCAGCCCCCAGTGCACCAAATTGGCTTATTAGCATTGGATTTTAACTACAAACTGCATAGAAATGGAGCAGAAAATGCAGGTAGGAAACTTATGATCATCCTTAGTGCCCTGTACAATATAGGGACATATCAGTAGGTTAGATGCATCTTATGGTGTGTTCACACAGATTTATCCGACAGATTTTTGAAGCCAAAGCCAGAAACAGACTATACATAGGTAACAGGTCATAAAGGAAAGACTGGGATTTATCCTCTTTTCAAATCCATTCCTGACTTTGGCTTAAAAAATCTGTCAGATAAATCTCTCTGTGTAAATGCACCATTGCCTACTAATAGTTTCTCTTTAATGTGAACTAATATAAAGGATACATGGCTATCTAGGGTGGAGCTAAAATAACCAATTCAATTTACATTTAAAATTCTGTCAGATGTCCCTGATCTAGTGGGTATAGACTAGCTGCTATCATGTCTCCCATGCACTGCAATTACACAGAAGAGGATAGCCTTCTCCGTGTATTTCTTCAGACCCGGTTCAGTTCGGTTTGGTTCGATCCGGCGAACTTTTGTGAATTTCGGATCGGTCCGAACCGAAAACGAACCTTGCTCTAACTGCTGAATAATTGCAGCTACAATAGTGGGAGTGTGATAGGGTATAGTTTCGTTTAGTTGCAGTTGATATTACAATGAAAAAAAGTGGGGGGGAAATTTACAAAAATAATGAGAAAAAAATAAAAAATAAAAAAAATAATAATAATAGGAATAAAATTAATAAAATATAGTGAATCAAAGTGCCAAAATAGTGAAAAAAAATATTGGAAAAAAAAGTTTACAAGGAGGATGCGGCAGCACTTGATTGCACCCAGGCCAGTATTGTTGAGAAGAGACAAGTCGAGAACCAGGAGGAGGCAGCAGTAGATTGCTCGACTCTCAGTCCAGTATTGTTGAGAAGAGACAAGTTGAGCAGCAGGAGGAGGCAGCAGTTGATTGATTGCAGTCCAGTATTATTGAGGAGAGGCTACTTGAGGAGGAGGCAGCAGTTGATCGATTCCAGGCCAGTATTATGGAGGAGAGGCTACTTGTGGAAGATGAGGCAGCAGTTGATTGATTCCAGGCCAGTATTATGGAGGAGAGGCTAATTGAGGAGGAGGAGGCAGCAGTTGATTGAGTCCAGGCCAGTCTTATCGAGGAGAGGCTACTTGAGGAGGATGAGGCAGCAGTTGATCGATTCCAGGCCAGTATTATGTAGGAGAGGCTACTTGAGGAAGATGAGGCAGCAGTTGATTGATTCCAGGCCAGTATTATGGAGGAGAGGCTAATTAAGGAGGAGGAGGCAGCAGTTGATTGATTCCAGGCCAGTATTATCGAGGAGAGGCTATATGAGGAGGAGGCAGCAGTTGATTGATTCCAGGCCAGTATTATCGCGGAGAGGCTATATGAGGAGGAGGCAGCAGTTGATCGATTCCAGGCCAGTATTATTAAAACCAGACTACTTCAGAAGCAGGAGGCAGCAGTTGATCGATTCTAGGCCAGGATTATCAAGGAGAGGCTACTTGATGAGGAGCAGGCAGCAGTTGATCGATTCCAGGCCAGTATTATCGAGGAGAGGCTATATGAGGAGGAGGCAGCAGTTGATTGATTCCAGGCCAGTATAATCGAGGAGAGGCTACTTGAGGAGGATGAGGCAGCAGTTGATCGATTACAGGCCAGTATAATTAAAAAGAGACTACTAGAAGAGCAGGAGGAGGCAGCAGTTGTTTGATTCCAGGCCAGTATAATCGAGGAGAGGCTACTTGAGGAGGATGAGGCAGCAGTTGATCGATTACAGGCCAGTATTATTGAGGAGAGGCTACTTGAGGAGGATGAGGCAGCAGTTTATCGATTACAGGCCAGTATTATTGAGGAGAGGCTACTTGAGGAGGATGAGGCAGCAGTTGATCGATTACAGGCCAGTATAATTAAAAAGAGACTACTAGAAGAGCAGGAGGAGCAGTTGATTGGCAGTTGATGAGGCAGCGGTTGATTGATTCCAGGCCAGTATAATCGAGGAGAGGCTACTTGAGGAGGATGAGGCAGCAGTTGATCGATTACAGGCCAGTATTATTGATGAGGCTACTTGAGGATGAGGCAGCAGTTGATTGATTACAGGCCAGTATAATCGAGGAGAGGCTACTTGAGGAGGATGAGGCAGCAGTTGATCGATTACAGGCCAGTATAATTAAAAACAGACTACTTGAGCAGCAGGAGGAGGCAGCGGTTCATTGATTCCAGGCCAGTATTATTGAGGAGAGGCTACTTGAGGAGGAGGAGGCAGCAGCAGTTTATCTATTCCAGGCCAGGATTATGGAGGAGAGGCTAATTGAGGACGAGGAGGCAGCAGTTGATCTATTCCAGCCCAGTATAATTAAAAAAAGACTACTTGAGCAGCTGGAGGAGGCAGCAGTTGATTAATTCCCCTCTCAGGACCAAGGCTTGGAGGTAAGTGACTCTGCCTGGTAGGTTGTCTCTACCCCTCCCTCTTGTGCCTCGCTTCCTTGCAGCAGTGGGATGTTGCTGCTTCGGTAGCACCTCACTTTCCTCCCCTGATGACACTGAGGATAATGGTGCTTGGGGGCGGCACGTCCGATCGGCGACATCATCATCACCACCACTGCTACTGTCCTCCAGTGGCTGGGACAAGATCTCAGGTGTGGCACTGGATGCCCCTCCCTGGCTTACAGCCACCACCTCCTCTGCAGTCTCTGCACGTTCCACCTGCTGCCTTTGGTGGACTACCTCATCCTCCTCCTCATCATCACTAAAAAGTGGTAGAGAATCCAAAGGCAGATCAAGATTTGCCAACAGTTCCCTGGCAGAAGGTGCCCCAGAGGTGGGTGGCATAGTAATAACAGGGGACGGGGCAGAGGACTGTCGCTGACCCTCCCATGTAAGGGTGGTGTTGGATGATCCAGTTTGGGAGCTTTGGCGGTGGAAGTGGAGGATTGGGTAAGCCAATCTAGATCCGCTGGCTGTGTGGTTCTTACAGAACCACTGGGTGTCTGGGGTAGCTGCACCCTGCTGCCACGCCTGTTGCCCCGGCTGCCGCCGGGCCTGGTGCTGCCACTTCTCCTACCCTCACTGCCTGCCATTGCAGTCCTTGCCTGGGAAGTGCTGGAAGTAGGAATGCTTGGACATAGTTCTTTGGTTGTTGCAAATTTTGAAAAAGAAATAATCTATTGGGCAGAAGGCACAAATTTTCAGTGACTATTGCTTTGTGGGTTGGAGGCACCCAGCAAAGCAGAAATTTACAGGTTATCCCAAAAAAACAATATTTTTTTTTATTTTTAACTTTTTTGGTTGCGGGTGGCTAGAGGGGTTTGACGGCAACCAGCAGAGCACAAATGGACAGCTTTTGTGGGGCGCTGACTTCGCCTCAAATAGAACAGCTGATCACAAACAAACAAACAAACCAACTTTTTTTTTTTTGAAGGTTTTTTTTTTTACTTTTTTGGTTGCGGGTGGCTAGAGGGGTTTGACGGCAACCAGCAGAGCACAAACGGACAGCTTTTGTGGGGCGCTGACTTCGCCTCAAATAGAACAGCTGATCACAAACAAACAAACAAACAAACTTTTTAGTATTTTTTTTTAAGTTTTTTTTTAACTTTTTTGGTTGCGGGTGGCAAGAGGGGTTTGACGGCAACCAGCAGAGCACAAACGGACAGCTTTTGTGGGGCGCTGACTTCGCCTCAAATAGAACAGCTGATCACAAACAAACAAACAAACAAACTTTTTTGTATTTTTTTTTAAGGTTTTTTTTTTAAAGTTTTTTGGTTGCGGGTGGCAAGAGGGGTTTGACAGCAACCAGCAGAGCACAAATGGACAGCTTTTGTGGGGCGCTGACTTTGCCTCAAATAGAACAGCTGATCACAAACAAACAAACAAACAAACTTTTTTGTGTTTTTTTAAAGTTTTTTGGTTGCGGGTGGCAAGAGAGGTTTGACGGCAACCAGCAGAGCACAAACGGACAGCGTTTGTGGGGCGCTGACTTCGTCTCAAATAGAACAGCTGATCACAAACAAACAAAAGAACTTTTTTTTATTTTTTTTTTAAAGGTTTTTTTTTTTAAACTTTTTTGGTTGCGGGTGGCTAGAGGGGTTTGACGGCAACCAGCAGAGCACAAACGAACAGCTTTTGTGGGGCGCTGACTTCGTCTCAAATAGAACAGCTGATCACAAACAAACAAACTTTTTTTTTTTTTTTTGAAGGTTTTTTTTTTACTTTTTTTGTTGCGGGTGGCTAGAGGGGCTTGACGGCAACCAGCAGAGCACAAACGGACAGCATTTGTGAGGCGCTGACTTAGCGTCACCTAGAACAGCTGAAAACAAACAAACCAAATTTTTTTTTTTTTTAAGGTTTTTTTTTAAAAAAAATTTTGGTTGCGGGCAGCTAGCCGGAGTTAACGGCAACCAGCAGAGCACAAACGGACAGCTTTTGTGAGGCGCTGACTTAGCGTCACCTTCAACAGCTGATCACAAACAAACGTCTAGTGTCTCCTCTCTGTCACGGAACAGTAGCTGGTTCAATGCTACGTGTCCTGACTCCTGAGTGACTCCTCTCACTTTTCTCTCCCTATTTCTTTTTTTTAACTCCCTATCTCTCCCTAGATATCACGATTTAACTCTTGATTTCTCAGCCTCTTTCACTATGTATGAGCTTATCAAGCTTTCCCTGTATCTTGCGATTTATTTTTTTTTATCTTCATCTCTCCGGCTTCTCTCACAAACAATATATACTCCTTTTCTATCTCTCCCTGTACTTATCCAGTTGTTTTGATATGTAATCTATGTGTTTTCCCTCTCTGCCTAACGTACACCTCCTCTCTCTCTGCAGTCTAGACACACAATAAGAAAGAGCATGGACGCTCAGGCACTTCCTGTTCCTGCAGTGACGTCACACACCTTGATATTCACATAATAACAGGATACAAAGGATTATAGGAGTAATAATCCCTTGTAGCCTGTTCTATTCTCTGATTAAAGTACAGTTTTGCGACGCCGTTGCGATTTTAACGAACTTCGTCACAAACTTTTTGAAAGTTCGGTTCGGTACCGAACCAAACTTTTTGCAAAGTTCGTAACGAATCTCGTTCGTAACGGTTCGGTTCGCTCATCCCTATTCATAATGACAGAGACACTTAAACTTTATGATTGTCCAATGAACAGATGTCTTGTAGAGATGAGCGAATACTATTCGATCGAACAGGCATTCGATCGAATAGTACGCTATTCGAGGTATTCGACCGCGGTCGAATATCTGTGCTAAAACGCAGTAAAAATTTTATTCGCCCTCCGACATCCACTGGTGCTTTTTTCCAGCCAATAAACATGCAGGGGGTAGGGACAGGCACTAGGATTAGGCAAAACCTCTAACTGTGATTGGCTGGCTAAACCATGTGACCTCCTGAATAAAAGAATAGTGGTTTGAGATTTGTGTCACTTGCTGGTTGGAACTAGAGAGGGAAGTCTGTAAAGCAGGGAGAGGAAGGTTTTAGGTGAAGTTAGGTAGGAAGGGACCCCCAAAAGCACTTGTTAGGGATGAAACTATATAAAAACAGACATTTACAAGCTGTTGTGAGACAGGCAGTGTGTCTACACTGTCAGTGGCATAGCTACCATAGAGGCAGGGAAGGCAGTTCTCTTACATGCTGCAACACAAAAAGGGTTAATAAGCTAAAGACAATTAGTTCTCTGCCTCACTGCACTGATAACCCCTGACCTTTGCAGGAGCTCAGAGAACAGAGGTCAGAGGTTAGCATCTTTAGCATATAAACCCTTTTTTGTGTTGCAGCATGTAAGAGAACACTGGGTCACTTAGACACTGCAGTACATGAAGGGTTAAGCAGAAGGTAGTCTGCTCCTGCACCTAGTATATAACCATGAGGCTCCTAATAGGCTGTTATAGTTAAATACAGTGGATAGAAAGAATAAGCGGACATTGGCTTTCATATATATATATATATATATATATATATACACATTGTATAGCCGTGTAGGGGAGGGGGGCCCCACACAGTTTTTTGCTATGGGTCCCCATTAATCCTAGCTACGCCCCTGTACACTGTATAAACTGTTGTGAGACAGGCAGTGTGTCTACACTGCATAAGCTGTTGTGAGACAGGCAGTGTATACACACACTGTAGAAGCAGTTGTGAGACAGGCAGTGTGTATACACTGTATAAGCTGTTGTGAGACAGGCACACAGTGTGTATACCCACTGATAGTGTATATGGCTGTATATTGTAATTGTGAGATAATACCTTTTATCTTGCTACCACAAATTTGCGCAGTCTGCGTCCAGTGAAGGCGCTGACCAGCCCTTTATTTCTATTGTTGTAAAAACAATTCTATATCTGGTATACGGCTGGATACAGTGTGTGGATAATATAGCTGTTATATCGCTTCTACTGATTTGCGCAGTGTGCTTCCAGGGAAGGCGTTGAAGTGGCCTTTATTTCTATTGTAAAAACAAATCTATATCCGGTATACGGCTGTATACAGTGTGTGGGATAATATAGCTGTTATCTCGCCTCTAGAGATTTGTGCAGTGTGCGTCCAGTGAAGGCGCTGACCAGCCCTTTATTTCTATTGTTGTAAAAACAATTCTATATCTGGTATACGGCTGTATACAGTGTGTGATGAAGTGAACCGGTAGCTTAAGACAGTAACTGTAGGTTATTGTAACTTTTATTAAATGCATCAGCTGTTTCCACAGCTGATCCGGGTCCGGCTTTACTGGAGCAGTCAAAGTGACGGGTGGGGTGACTGCTCCCACGTATTTCTGGCTTTTCCATTGCCACAAAAAAAAAGGACTGCTGTTTGGCTAAACAACATGAGGAGAGAGACTCTATTGCCGTTTAAAGTAGACCCCACACCAACTTTGCTTTTTGTGATTTAAATGGCTGCATGATAAATTTTCTTTTGCTCAATATTTGGCTTTCTGTCCACGCTAATGTAGAGGAAATAAGTTGTCCGAGTATTTTTTCCATTATACACAGCGGTTATATTGTCTTTGGAGCCTATAGTTGATGTGATAGTCTGTGATAGTGGCGTAATACTTAAAGTGGATATATATATGCAATATATTCATGTGTGCAATTCACATCACTGGCTGGGCAATATATAACTCTGCAAACAATTGTATTTCACAAGTGTACTGAATAAACAAGAAACAAACATACCCTAATTTTACGCACCACCTAATAAGTTTATCTAGACCAAAAGGTACTGTACACTTCTACTTTACCTTCATGTACCCTGGCATGCTTCCCCTGCTGTCCCATATGCATTCCAGAGGTGTTGGCATCATTTCCTGAGGTGTCATTGGGCACTTGGTGACCTCCTAGTGGTCGAATCTTGATTTACAAGTCCCAAGGATTTTTCTCCCATAGACTATAATGGTTTTCGATATTCGATCGAATAGTTGAATATCGGGAGCTTTTCGAATCGAATCCAATCGAATCGAATATTTCACTATTCGCTCATCTCTAATGTCTTGCTGAACTTTGGTGGCAAAGGCTGGTGGGGTTTAATGCTATTATGAGAATATTTTACAGGAAGACTATTTAGACATATATATGTATGTTTGTATAGTGGTATTATGGAAGGTCATTCTGTGTGACAGTATTATTTGCATTTTTATGTATGTAGCAATATGTGGGTATTGTATGATGATACTAGGTAACAGCTATATAAGTTTATTATGTATTAATTGTACTATAGAAGATGATAACTCTATTATGCTCTATTGATCTACTATGCTCTATTATGACTGTAGTATTTTTTAACTACTGAAAATGTAGACACAGTCAATCACAGTTATAAGAGACCTGTATGACAGTATTATTTCTATTTTTATGTACTGTATGAAACAATATACTGGTATTGTATGATAGTATTGTATGATTGTATGATAGTATTGTATGATACTAGATGAAACGTGGATTTATTATGTGATAATATGTAGGCACTGTTACTTTGGCATTGTATTATGTGAGTACTGCATGATGGCACTAGGTGAAATCTATATGGATTTATTATGTGTTAATTCTAGTAGTGTGTGGGTACTGTTATTTTGGCACTGTATGGCAATTTGTGCAGACACAATATAACGGCACTGAATGAGAACTGTATGGATTTATTACGTGTTAATTGTACATCTGAAGTTTATAGGCACTGTTATTTTGGCATTAGTATGTATTTTCGTTGAACGGGGTTTGTTTTCAGTTTGAGCGCCTAGGACGCTGTCTGTTATACCTAAATACAGTGTGATCACAATGACAAGGAGGAGGTCATGCGGAAGATGACATATGAGTGGAAAATGCACAGCAGCATATTGTAATGTATTTTATCGTTGCTGGTTCTGCAAGTGGAGTCAGGTCTGAAAGCGATGCCAGTACTTAATGCATTATGACAAGCTGAGGTCTGTAAAAATGAGGAAAGCACCAAACACTGATGGTTACATCTAATAGTATAAATGCCTGACTCTATTGTACATCATTAATCACATAAAAGAAAATCTAATACTGTAATAATCGTACTTAGGGAGTAAATGGATACATAAACCAAACCAAAGGAATCTAACACAAACATGCCAAACATAGCTCGTCTCAGAGAGTTCCAGGGTGTCTGCAACTGATTTGTCTTTTTTTTTCCTTATATTTAAACTGCAGAGCAATTGTGTTTTTCCATCATTAACCCTTTACGAACTGCGGTTAGAATTGGAATAACCCTCCTGTAAATAATGCTTATTTTTAAAGAATTTTTTATAGATTTTAAATGTCTGTCTTCCAGAAACAGCACCGCTTAACCCCTATAAGTAAATGTAGATGGGTAATGGTGCATTTACACAGACAGATTTATCTGACAGATCTTTAAAGCCAAAACCAGGAACAGACTATAAACAGGGATCAGGTCATAAAGGAAAGACTGGGATCTATCCTTTTTTCAAATCCATTCCTGGCTTTGGCTTTAAAAATCTGTCAGATAAATCTTTCTGTGTAAACGCACCCTAAGTGTTGCAAACTTTGCAGAGAAAGTTGGTGGTAGTTCTGTGGTGCAAGCCTGTTAGAATATTGGAGTAAGGCAGGAAAGGAAAAAAGAAAAAATTGCCAAACTCCTTGGAAACACCAGCGCTGTCTTCACAAAGTCATGGGACCAAAGTTTTAGGTGAAAGAAATAAAAAGTGTTTATTTCAGATAGCACAAATATTGGAGTGTTAGGTTTCACAAACTAAATTTTATTGAGCACAATGAATAACATTTCAAGGGTGTCTCCTTTTCTTGACAGATTAAGATTTGACCTAACCAATCCCCTTAAAATGCATTGTCCAAATATCATTTTATTTATTATGCTTGTCGTTTGTGCGCGATCTAATGCTAACACAACCCACAACCTCTAACTGTACTACCCTAACATTAACCCCTAGACGACCCAGGACGTAGAGTTACGTCATTGAAGTCTTTCACCAGACGACCCTGGACGTAACTGTACGTCCTGGGTGGTTCTCCCGCTATGAAGCGCGCTCCGGAGCGGAGCGCGCTTCATAGGAGGTGGGGGCCGGCTGCAGTGAGCAGCCGGGACCTCACCGGTAATGACACGCTGCAGCGATTGCGCTGCCACGTGTCATTAATCCCTTAAACGCCGAGATCGCGGCGCGACCGCGGCGTTTAAGTGTAAGTGACAGGGGGAGTCCCCTGTCACTTACCGATCGGGACCCCCGCAGTGTGACTGCGGGGGTCACGATCGTTGAAACGGACAGCCGGAGGTCTCTGACCTGCCTCCGTGCGGTCCGATCGGCGATCTGCTACACTGAGCCTGCACAGGCAGGCTCAATGAGCAGATCGCCGATAACACTGATCAATGCTATGCCTATGGCATAGCAATCATCAGTGTAGAAATCAAACTAGTGTATGTAAAAGTCCCCCAAAGGGACTTCAAATGTGTAAAAAAATAAAGTTCAAAACACTATTACACTACCCCAAAACCCCTCCCCCAATAAAAGTTGAAATCACCCCCCTATCCCATTATATAAATAAAACATATAAAAATAAATAAATAGATAAACATATAATATACCGTAGCGTGTGTAATTGTCCGATCTATTAAAATATAACAAGCGTCATTGCGAACGGTGAACGGCGTACACGAAAAGAGGGAAAAAAGTGCGCGGATTACCGATTTTATGTTACATTATATATTAAAAAAAATCTATAAAAAGTGATCAAAATGCCCGATCTTCACAAATATGGTATTAATAAAAACTAGAGATCATGGCGGAAAAAATTACACCCCATACAGCCTCATAGGTGAAAAAATAAAACTGTTATAAGTGTCACAATAGGCCCATTTTATTAATATTTAATTGCCAAAAAAAAGGATTTAATAAAAAAAATATATATATAACATTAGAGAATCTGTGTAACCTGCATATGGTTGTGTACGGACTGACCTATAGAGTAATAGTATCATGTCGCTGTTACCATATAGTGTATTACGTAGACACAGAAACCCCCCAAACGTTACCATATTGCATTCTTTTTTACGATTTCACCTATTTATATCTTCATAAATAATATATTTGGAATTCCATCATACATGTTATGGTAAAATGAAAGACGCCATTACAAAGTACAACTATTCCTGTAACAAATAAGCCCTTACATGGCCTTGTAGATAAAAAACTGAAAGTGCTAGAGCTCTTAGAAGGGGAGGAGGGAAAAACGAAAACACTAAGATCAAAATTTGCGCGGTCCACTGGGTCATTTTGGGCCTGGTCCTCAAAGGGTTAACTCTAACCCCCTACTACTACCAATTTTTTTCTGCAAAGTTTTCAGCACATATCCACATACTCTAAACTAGGCATTCTAGAGGAATGGTGGTGGCATTCTGTTACAAACTGTGGCAAACTGTACTAAACGCAAAGAGCAGTTCCATGCCCATGCGATGCCGGTAGCTCCGAGGTACGGACCGCAGAATGCAGTCCTACTTTCCTTTTTTTTGTGTGTGTATGTTATTTCCCTATTTTATCTCCTTTATTATAGGGAATCTGTCACTAAATTAATGATGACTTAAATGAGGGCAGTATAAACTAGTGACAGAAAATATGAATAGATTGGGTATTACTTGTACAATTTTTATTCAGCTGTTCTCCTAATATGCAGGAGAATAGGATTCTTGCTGCTCCACTCCCCCCACCCTTCAGATGCTTATTGGCAGTTGACTGCCTATACACAGCATAGATAGATAACTGCCAATCAGCAGCTGGTGGGTGGAGTTTTCTGCTTCTCATGAATATCCAGGACTACTGTGCTCATGCACATAATGTCCACGTTATTTAGGAGGATATCTCTGCTGCACAGAACAATGTACTGTAAGTGATACATTATTCTGTTTCTCTGTCACTAGTTTATGCTACATAGGGCTGCATAAACCTGCTAAAACAGTTTAAGTAAATTTAGTCGTCACATAACAAGCAAAATAAAACTATTTATCCCCTTTGTGACATAACTGATTTTAGCCTGAAAGATCAGTAACAATTTTTTTTTTAATTTGAACTCAGCCACAATTTTTTTTTTTTTTTTTTTTAATATGAGACCCTGAATTTTGGAGATACAAGTTATACTTTCTAATGGAACTATTTGGGGCTACATCTATGGTTATGTCTAGGTTAAAAAATAAGACTATTGAAAAGAAAAAGAACTGTCAAATTGCTGTGTTTTTTTTTTTTTTTCTTTTTTATAACCATGTAGTAAAAGTAACCTCTGACCTTCATTCTGTGCGTCTGTAGTAATTTATAGTATGTATAGTTTCTTTGTTTTATGTTAGTATTTTTACGCAACAAAAACTTTTTTTGTGGGTGGAAAATTTTTTTTTTGTACTGCTGCATTCCTGAAAATTGATAAAAAACAATCCCTTGAAGTTGAAGTCTAGCCATTTTTAAAATCTGGCAGCCGCCAGGGGGGTATTTGATTAGGAGTACAATTTTACCTTTCCCCGTGCCCACGGCGAGTGGTGGGACCGGCCTGGGAAACCCTACGTCACAACCTAGCTGATGGACTGGCAACTCAACCAGTCAGTGACTAAGGCGAGATGCCACTCTAGCCAGCAGACGTCATCACAACTCGGGGGGAAATTACTTTCGGTGGGGGTCCGGACAGGGCCGGATTAAGGTTGGTGGAGGCCCTGAGCGACAATTTTTTTGGGGCCCCCCCATTCCCCCCCCCCTCTCAAAAAAAAAATAAAAAATAAAATAACTATACTGCAATCTATACAGGTGGCTGATTACTGTAGGCGACTTAGCACAGACCCCTTCTCACTCCTGGCTGTGTGGCTCAGCATCCTCCTATGTTGTGCATGTGATGGTCACTGGAGGCGCTAGCTTACAGAGCCTTTTATAAGGCTGGATCAGCCATCGGTCGCACATCACTATTAAACGCAGCGATGCACGGCCGGATGGCCGGTGACAGGATCACAGAACGTGGAAATGCAGCCATAGATGCACCAATCTGAACCCAGAACTCTGCTTCCGGGTTCGGGTTGGTGGGGGCCCCTTTGTGGTGGGGGCCCAGGGGCACGTGCCCCTGGTGCCCATTCCTTAATCCGGCCCTGGGTCTGGAGGTCGATCCCGTTACTCACCGCGGGCACAGGGAGAGGTAAGTTCCTAATCCTGATCAAGTTCCCCCCTGCCGGCTGCCAAATTTTAAAAAAGGCCGGAATTCTTCTTTAATGGTGATCCTTGATCAAAATGAATGTTGATTAAAATAAAGCCCACAATCAGAAAATGTGTCTGTCTTAGGGTAGTCATGGTAACATCATCAAGAAACTTGATCTCCTTGGAGAAGCCCAATCTGTATAACACAGTGTATGATAAGGGATCTGATTGATGCTCTGTTCCCCCACAATCGTTCCACATTCTGATATCAGGGAGATTTACATTATCAAAGTATACCATAGTAAGGAGCATCCAATAGGTCACTGTATCAATTTGCCACAAGTGGTTTCCACTAACTGTTAAGAATGGAGAAAGGGAGAACTGATGTCTGATCTATTCTAACCAATATCAATAGCATAAAATAGTAATTCTTCTCATACAAGCAACATAAATCTAAATGATAATGCCTTATCTTTCTGTGATCTCCGATGCTATCCCTGGGCCGGACATGCGCAGTACATCCGCGTCCAATCTCCACTGCCTGTTTCCGGCCCAGCAAAGACGATAGAGTTCAGAGAAAGATACAGAATGCCCCTGCATGGTCCTGCACTGTGATCGTGCCCAGAGAGGTGTGATTACAGACTATTTCCCACCAGCCATGACTAGTTAGGAGGAAAAGACCACCCGATGCCTAGTTACATGGTAATTAACATAGGAAGTAATTAAATATGTTTTCGGGGGTTAGCTGGCAGTGTCAAACTCATCAAATATACAGGGTGGTCTAAAGGTAGGTGGACAGTATGTGTATTAGGGTTATGAAGGGGGAGATTTATCAAACATGGTGTAAAGTGAAACTGGCTCAGTTGCCCCTAGCAACCAATCAGATTCCACCTTTCATTTTCCAAAGAGTCTGTAAGGAATGAAAGGTGGAATCTGATTGGTTGCTAGGGGCAACTGAGCCAGTTTTACTTTAAACAATCTTTATAATTGAACACTGAAAAACGTGGGGACTTGTTCCCTTTAAGAAATATAAATGATGGACCAACTACATTTGAGACATAAATGTATAATTTATAAGTGACATATTTTGGAGGAAAGCAAGGTTCCTGTGACTGTTATGGAGTTAAGAGATTAAGGGATTAACTCTAGCGTTAAAAATGTCACCTTGAGTTATAATATATTAAAATTTAAAACTTTTTACTTACCTTTAAGAGGAATATAATATTGCATTTGAGATTTTATGACATAACTTCCCGGTTTCAGACACTGTATAGATGGCTTCTCTTCAGGTTTTGGGCATACTTCACTGATGTCATTTGCTGAGTGCCTTAGAGAGTATAGTGGTACTTTTGGCAATTGCTTAAAACTTGGCAGCATTGCAAATGGGCACTCATGCATGCTAAACTGCAGTGCCATCCAGAATTAATTAATCCCAAAACATCTTATATAAAGTAAGTATTTTTTCCCTTTCATATACTTATGCTAATTATTTGATACCAGCCAATTTTTTATTTTATTTTTTTTGCATGTGATTTTATGAGGAGTCAAAAATGGTCATGAATGATAAAGCAAATGTTTCTATTATTTATGTTTTTAATTTTTTTTTATTTACTGTAAAAAGATTCACATAGTGGAGAAAGAATATACTTAGGTGGTAATTGTTCCAAAAAATAGATAGGAAGATTCCCTAATTAAACGGACAGTCACATCACAGGCACTGATATTAAAGGGGAACTCCACTGAATTTTCTTTTTCTTTCAAATCAACTGGTGGCAGAAAGTAATTTACTTTTATTCAAAAATTTCAAATCTTTCAGTACTTTTAGCTGCTGTATGTCCTGCAGTAACATGTATATTCTTTCCAGTCTGACATGATTTAGTAGCAAACCAAACTTAAAAAAAAAAAAGTTGGGTATGAATTTAGGTTTGGTGGGCTTGACTTGCTTATCTCTAATCATCATCCTTCTCCTTTACAGGTTGCTTACATTGTTATCAGGGTCTGCAAACAGGAAGGGTACCTTTAATTTTATGGGGTTTCATCTGCTGTCTAGAATTTTTAGGGGGTATGTACTGTATATACAATTTAAAGAGTCTTATCAGTATATATAGCAGAACTTGATATATAAGTGGGGTTAGTCTGGGGTCTCTATACAACACATCCTGATATCAAGTGTGAACATTGTTGTTCTGATTGGGGGTCTGTATACAGAACTAGTCTGGGTTCTGTACTAAGGTGGTTCTTACCTGCAGGTTAAGGCTATGTTCACACTACGTAAGAGACCGGCCGTTCCGTGACCTCAGCCGGGTCACGGAATGGCCGGTCTCTGGCCGGATCATCTCGGCCGGTACTTAAGTACCGGCCCGGTGACCTTTTGGCCGCAGAGCTCTGATGCGGGCGCCCACATCAGAGCTTCCCATAGCCCACAGTGAAGCAAGCGGCCGAAGCCGCTCGCTTCACTGTGTGAACTGACAGGTCTTTCTGCGGCCGGAATTCACTGAATCCCGGCCGCAGAAAACTGACATGTCAGTTGTTTGCGGCGGCGCATGGGATCCCGGCCGGAGCGCACACGATGTGTGTACGCTCCGGCCGGGATCCCATAAAACAACAGTCATTGTTCCACCGTGGTAAAAATACGGCCGTTGTTGCCAACGGCAACAACGGCCGTAGTTTTACATAGTGTGAACATAATTTAGGAGGTCTAGTGTGTGGGGCATTTTTTTCATTCACAACTTCTAAGCAAAACTCATTTTGAAGTGTCAGATCACACAACAGAAATAATTGTATCCAATGGGTTCCATTACCTTACAATAAGGCCCATAAGGTTTCCAACTTGGTGTCCGTCTTTATGACTGGAAGACACAAAATTGATGCAGTTTTTATTTAAACTGTCCCTGTCATTTAATTGAAAAAAATTAAAAAATAATAACTTTTTGTGTGTTTATATTTTATCTTCTTATGCATAACATATAAACACATACACACACCAACCACACCCCCTTTTAGGCCAAACAGATTGCAAAGGTCACAATAACAAAAATAAATACAAGTCAAATAAAAAATATTGAAAAATGCATAAAAAACTGGTCTTAAGATCTACAGTTGCAGATTTTGCAGCCAATTCAGAAACAATATATTCCATGGTGGATTATTGCTCATTCTGACTTTCCTATTGAAGACAATAGGGAAAAACAAAATGCAGTATATCTGCCCTGTGTGAACATACAGTTAGTCAAGTTTTGTAACTCGCTCCGATTAATTCTGCTTCATCTCTATTATTGTATATCCTAGATAGTGATGAGTAAACATCCAAATGTTCGGTTTGGATCCCCAACAGGAACATAAAAAAAAAAAGGACCGTGATCGGTTCATGTTCGCCGAACAAATAACGAACATACAGTAGAAGCGTACGTTTCGGTCTACACACATGCGCACAGATTATCAGGTGCAAAGCGTAAATTGCGCACTTGCGTATTTCATTTGCATCCATTTGCGCACAAATTGCGTATGTTTCGTTCTAGAGTTACGCACATGCATACAGATTATTAATCGCAAAATGTAATCTACGCAGTTGAGTACATTCTCAGGTTCGAATATGTTCGAAAATGATCGTTATAACCATTCCGATCATTGAAGAAATTGTTCGGGATCGGCGAACACGAATGATTAACGTTATGTTCATATGAACATTAAAGAACATGTTTGCTCATCACTAATCTTAGAGCCCCATTCAATTTTTTTTTCTTTTGCACAATATTGAAATCAAAATTTTCTTTTCGTTCCATCCCCTCCACTGTAGTTATGTAAATACCTAAATGCAACAACAATCTTCCCGTGCCGCACTCTATACTTAAAAAGTTTAAACTTTTGTGCAGAAATCTATTCTCTTGCATTGCGGAACAAAGGGATGTCAGGCTTTATTGAGCACATCACTAACAATGTAAGCAGTGTTAAGCGCTCTATTTGTAACTGTTGCTGTATATTTTGGTGTGATTATCACCCTTAGATCTACATCCTATAAAAAGATTTTATTCTGTTTGCTTAATTATAAAGCTCCTTATGAACAGGCTTGGCTGTAAATAGCTTGTTGCAGCTGAAATAGAAATATAATTATAACCAAAGCAGATGTTTCTGATCCACTTTTTCATGAAACTTGATTTGAATTTACCAAGTGAATAGCATTTTTATGCATCCAAGTGCTTTGTTTCCATCATGGATGGTGGATATTTTGCCTGGGACTTTTAGGTTGTTGTGATAGGATGTAGAAAATGTAATCTTTCTCCTTCTAGGGATCCAGCTGAGACTGAAGGAGTTGTGTGTCGAGGAGGAAACAACCAAACTGGTGTATGGTGTTTTCTAATTCTTGCATTGCTCCATGGGAAATAAGTTAGCAAAGTAGCTCTCTTTCAGAAGGAAAAGAAAGAATAATTCTCTTATGTCCGCACCTGTTTAGACCTGTTTAGTGCAGTCCTTTGCCCATAAAGTAAAGCCGAGACTGCGCTTTCTTAGCAGTCCGAACTCCAGCACTTGCTGTGCGGTGATTGACAGGTTCCACCACACCCGTCTGGTTTCTTCTGCTAGCCCCAGCCAGCTACACATGGTATAGACTGAATACTAATGGACAGTTGCCTTTTGCCTATATCTCCCTTCCCTGCCAGTCTGTGTTCTGTGTTGTCTAGATGTCAGAGGGCTGGTCCAACCATTCTCTGGACCAGGCATCTCAGAAGAAGCCCATCATTTCGACATCGCTTGTGATAGTTTCTTGAAGTTTGAGCTAATGGTTTCTGACCTCTCCACCAGTCCTTCTGATCTCTGTATTTGCCTGCCGTTCTTTTACCCTTCTGTTATCTCCTGACGTACCTGTATCTGCCTCACTATTATCTCTTGTGTTTGTCTGTCTTTAATCTTTCTGTGTTTCAATTGCCTAGCATTGGGAGCAGGAGTTTCACTCAGTTGTCGCCAACCACTTAGAGTCGGGCTGGCACATAGGCAAGGACAGTCGTGGTGTGCCTAGTGCTAGGGCTCTCTCTGTCCCTGTCTTCCATCCAGGACCCAGGTTCCCTTAGAGAACCCCAATATGCCTATTTATAGACTTCTTTAACCCTTTCCTGATGCCACATAAAATAATAGCTGAACCACTCCAAACATAGTGGGTGTTGACAGCTATCTGCAACAGACGCCCAATACTAATGACCGGCATCAGCGACTCCATTGATGCCGGTCATCTAATCCTCTTATTGCCTCAATCAACAGTGATAACAGTATTTAGGTGATTGTCTGACAGCTGCCTACCCAATATGATCTTCAATCAACACCTCTACAATGCAATTTCAGGCTGATGAATGGTTAATATGTCAGCCAAAGGCCCTCTGAAGACCTTTCTTGCTCTCATGTAATTTGTACTGTAGGCTCTTAATAGACTCGCCGCTATTGGCTTATCAGTTCAGATCAGCCAATAGCGGCGATCGGAACCTTTCCGGGCCATCGGGGACCCGATAACCCGGAAAAAATGGCGGTTGGTGCTGTCCGAGGACGGTGTAATTTCCATAATGGGGTCACTTGTGGGGGGTTTCTACTGTCCTGGCAGCACAGGAGCTTTGTAATTGCGACATGGCCTTATTTTCTTTTTTAACCCCTTGTGGAAATGGAAAAAAATCAAGGCTAGACCAACATTTAGTGTAATTTTTTAAAAATTTTTACTCTAAATCATTGATCTTGTCATGATTTTTTCATTTTCACAAGGGGCTAAAAGATAAAAAAGCACAAAATGTGTAGAGCAATTTCCCCTGAGTACGGAAATACCCCACATGTGGACATAAAGCGCCGTGTGGGTGCAGGGTAAGTCTCCAAAGGGAAGGAGCGCCATTTGGTTTTTTGAGGCTGGATTTGGAATGGATTTCGAGGGGCCATGTTGCATTTAAAAGGCCCCTGTGTTGCCAAGACAGTTGAAACCCCCCACAAATGACCCCATTATGGAAACTACACCCCTCAGGGAATGTAACAAGGGATGTAGTGAGCATATGGACCCCACTGGTGACGGGCACAAATGTGGAACAATGTGGCGTGAAAATGAAATATTAAATTTTTTACACTATAATGTTGGTCTAGCCTTGAATTTATCATTTTCACAAGGGGTTAAAAGAGAAAAAAAAACAAAAAATGTATAGAGCAATTTCCCCCAAGTCCGTTAATACCCCACATGTGGACATAAAGCGCCATGTGGGCGCAGGGCAAGCCTCCAAAGGAAAGGAGCGCCATTTGGATTTTGGAGGTTGGATTTGGCTAGAATGGATGATGAACGCCATGTCGCATTTACAGAGCCCTTGTGCTGCCAAGACAGTGGAAACCCCCCACAAGTGACCCCATTCTGGAAACTACACCTCTCAAGGAATCTAACAAGGGGTGCAATGAGGATATGGACCGCTTGATGACGGGCACATTTGTGCCGTGAAAGTGAAAAAATGAAATTTTTCACTTTCACGTCACATTGTTCCACATTTGTGCCCATCACCAGTGGGGTCCATATGCTCACTGCAACCCTTGTTAGATTCCTTGAGGGGTGTAGTTTCCAGAATGGGGTCCCTTGTGGGGGGTTTCCAGTGTTTTGGCAGCACGAGGGCTCTGTAAATGCGACGTGGCCCTTGAAATCCATTCCAGTGAAATCCAGCTTCCAAAAGCCAATTGGCGCTCCTTCCCTTTGGAGGCTCGTGCTGCGCCCGCTTGGCATTTTATGTCCACATGTGGGGTATTTCTGTACTCGGGAGAAACTGCGCTACATGTTTTGTGTTTTTTTTTTTCCTTTTATCCCTGTGTGAAAATGAAAAATTTAAGGCTAGAACAACGTTTTAGTGTAAAAAATACTTTTGTCTTTTTTCACGCCACATTGTTCAGAAAATCTGTAAAGCCCCTGTGGGGTGCAAATGCTCACCGCACCCCTTGTTACATTCCTTGAGGGGTGTAGTTTTCTAAATTGTGTCCCTTTAGGGGTGTTTTTTAGGTTTTGGCACCCCAGAGCCTCTGCCAACCTGAAGTGGTACAGTCAGAAATGACCAAATATAACGGAGCCATTGAAATTCACTAGGCGCTCCTTTATATCTGAGGCTTGTGGTTGCGTCAAATAGCGCAATAGGGCCACATTTGGGGTATTTCTATAAACTGCAGAAACGGGGCAATAAATATTGGGGTGCATTTCTCTGGTAATAGGTTCATAATTATGAAAAATATTGGATTACAATAAAATCTCTGCACAGAAAATTAAAATTGTCAAATTTCTTACACACTTAGCTTTTATTTCTGTGACTCCCCTAAAGGGTTAAAAAACTTTCTGGATGTGCTTTTGCGGAGTTTCGGGGGTGCAGTTTCTGAAATGGGGTGCTTTGTGGGGCTTTCTAACACACAGTCCCCTCAAATACACTTGTAAACCTGAACAGGTCCCTAAAAATATCTGATTTTGAAATTTTACTGAAAATTTGGAAATTTGCTGCTAATGTTGTACGCTTTCTATTGTCTAAAAAAATTAAAGATAGTTTAATAAATGCCGCCAACATAAAGTAGACATGTTGCTAATGCTATTTAATATATAATTCATGTGGTATAACCATTTTCTTTATAAGCAGAAAAGTTTTAAAGTTGGAAAAATGCATTTTTTCACAATTTTTCACGCTATTTTGGTTTTTTTCATAAAGATTCGTTATAAGTATCGACTCCAATTTACTAGAAATGTGAAGTACAATATGTCACGAGAAAAAAATCTCAGAATCAGCCGGATAGGTAAAAGCATCCCAAAGTTACTAATGAATAAAGTGACACAGGTCATATTCATAAAATTTGCTCCGGTCCTTAAGGCCATTTCAGGCCCGTCCTTAAGGGGTTAAAATCACTTGTACTATTAATTTCTGCAAAAAAAATTAATAAAATAAATAAAAAAATAATAATAATAAAAAAAAAAATGAAACAACAGGTACACTTTAAACAGTGCTTTAGGTTATTCACAGTTTTCCTCCATACTCTTTTACAATATATACTAAAAATGGTTATTTAAAGAAAGAGCGAATAAATGTACAGCCTTGGGGTTGGCCAGTACTGGAATAAAGCAATGGAATAGAAATATATTTCATCTACTGTGCAGCTGGTTATGGCTTTTCTTAGAGGCGTAACGTGAAGCTCCAGGGCTCTAATCTATAACAGTCCCCCACCTACCACCTGTCATTTATAATACTGGGGTCTTATTATGTAGCTCTACATTACCTATTGTTGGGGTCTATTCACACATCACAGTTATGTCACAGTAAAAACTCATGATTATGATGTCTGAATATAGCCTTATGCCTCTGGTCTTTCGGAGGAGCCCACCACTTATACAATGGATTTTCTGGATGCTGCTCAAGCCTACGTGACAAATGATTTTAATACATTCAACTAGATTTAATAATGTGGAAGTAGACTGCTATAACCCAGAAGCTACGGAGGCTGACATTGTATATATATGCACATAGACACAGGAAAATAAACTACACAAAGCACCAAATGGACAGTATATGGACTGAAAATGCTAATGAATAAAATGTGTTCTGTCTCCTATAAGAGCGTTCCCTCCAAAGGCTTTCTCATTTTATACAAAGTTATTCCTAAGCAGAACGGAAGAATAAAGTTTAATAAAGCATCTTCATATACCCTATTAGACAGAGGAGAGAGGAGAAAAGGCAGCCCTGCACAGCACAACATCCTGCAATCTTATCTCACCAAGCTCCCAGATAAGCACTGACCTTTAGGACATTTAATTCCAGTGTTTTATGTGCCCAGACAGTCTACAAACTGTACAGCTGCTTGTCTACTCTTCTGGCTCACTCACCTCCCTCGGCCCCTCCATAGGTTATAATGGACTCCACCAACCCATCGTCACTGGGCTCCTCTGTTATGCAGATGACTTTGCCTGGTAATGAATAGATAAGAAGTGTGTGTTTATTACAGAGTTTCTTAAAATCGCTTGTAATATTGATTTCTTGAAAAATATTTTAAGTTATAGTTACATTTTATTTCTGTAGTTACTCTTTCTACTTTATTATACATATTCACTTGTGATGTTATTTAGGAATTCAGGTTCCCCATGTTTTTGCCTAGTGATACCTGTAGCCGCAAATCTCCAATCCAACTTGTATCCATCCTGTCTCCTACTTAGCTGTGGAGTGATGTGTGTTGGCGCACACTGATGGCCTGCACTGGGTAAGCACTTTGCTTGTTGTTTGGCTGAGCAGGACGTCCAGACGCCGGGAGCCCCTGAAGTAACCTCTCTTTCTCAAGCATGTTGTTCTATATTGTGTTGTTCAGTGTCCATCAGAGGTATATGTTAGGGTATTTCTCTGGCATGTAACTTCAATTTATGACTATGAAGGATGTCTGTAATACTGTTACTGCATCTAGCTTTGTGTCTACAGTGTCGGACTGGCCCACCAGAAGACCGGAGGATCCTCCGGTGGGCCCCCAGCTTTAGAACCTGCACAAACACTGACTGACATGTTGTTCTTCACTGGTTCTTTATTGGTGGGCCCCCAGAATAATTTCCTCTGGTGGGTCCCAGATACCCCAGTCCGACACTGTGTGTCTATATGAGTTAGATGTCCCCATAGAAATACATTATGAGGCATACATTTTGTGACACGGAGCCAGGAGAGAATTCAGTTAGCGCGGACGTCACCTGGCTCAATGTCATGCAATGTAAAAATAAACATACATTTGTAGTAAACCTTTGTAATCGCAAATATTATAAACACAGATTGTTTATTATTTTTTTTATTGGGGGGTGGGGGTGGGGTGGGTGAAATGAATAAGCATTTGCATAGAAAACCAGTCCTGTGTAGGCTGCACGCTTTCTTTTAGCGGAGTGTAAAGATAAGATGGCAGAAATGTGATCTGAACGGCTCCTGTGTAATTCTGTAAAACATCTAATTTATTCTCTCAGCATGGTTAATTGAATTTTGCCGACATAACTTTACATTACGAAGCTATTTGATACTTAATTTACCAAACGTCTATCTTCACTGAGCCAAGTATATAAATAAGGAAGTGATCAGACTTTGATAGGGTTTTCTTAGAAAAACATCATCCACAGTAGCTGAGTGATTTGACTAAGAAAATAATGTGGTTCTGCAGTAGGGGGAAAAGGTAAACAAACAGGGAAGGCAGGGGTGTTAGGAACATAACAAAGAAGTAATACCCGCAGGGCCGGCGTCAGCACAGGGTTTACCTGGGCAAGTGCTGGGGCCCAGAGAGGGAGAGGGGCCCAGTGTTCTGATGATCATAAGACACAATTGACGGAGCAGGACCTGCACAGAGAGAGAAAAGGGCCTGATCACATGACCCGAAGGTCCTCAACCTTACAGTGTGGAGATGAGATCAGCCCAACAGAGAGGAAGAGGGAGAAGACTGAGTTGTAAGTGTTGTGTGTTAGTGCCTCAGTCAGTGTCTGTGTCAGTCAGTCAGTGTCAGTCAGTGTGTGTGTCAGTCAGTGTCTGTATAATATGTGTTTGTGTATTTTAGTGATGTCTCAAGTGATTGTGCATAGTGTGTGGAGGATGGGTGCATAGTGGATGAATGAGGAGTCCACTGAGGCTCTGTTGCCAAAGGGCCTGCAAAAACCTGGAGCCAGCCCTGCTTACTAGTGATGAGCGAATACTGTTCGATCAAATAGATATTTGATCGAATAGTAAGGTACTCGATCTATCGAATATTATCGAATAGTTCGCCGAATATTCGATAAATATTCGACAAGCGTTTAAATCCCCCAGCTTCCGGTTTTTACCTCCAAGTGGTGGAATAGATGTTTTTCAATAATCGAATACTTGTTCCCATAGACTTTAAGGGGATCGAATATTTGATCAAATATTTGAATATTCGGGAGATATTCGTATTAGAATATTTCACTGTGTCATCACTGCCTACCCGTCTTGGTGCCTCCACCGCTCACAGCCACCTGCCAGTCTCTGGTATCTCCCAGTTCTGTGAATCATGGCCCTGCTCATGAAATGCCCACTCAGCCAATCAGTAACTGAGACAGGACACCTCTGCAGTCAGTGACTGGCTGACGACACAGTAACCCCAGAGATACAGCAGACTGGAGGGTGACAGTGAGCACTGGTGCTGCGCTGCAGGGGCACCAGGATGGGCAAGTGTCACATCTTTATTATGTTGCCACCACCCCCTGCCCTTCCTGACTTTTTTAAACTTTTGCCTAGAGTACCTCTTTACGCTCCGTTCACACTATATTTATATATTTCCTCCCTCCGGCCATCTCAGAAGTATACCTTCCAAGATGAGAGGGGAGCAGGTGCATGTTGTGAGTATTGTGCACGGATCAATCCGAACATATTTCCAATAGCTGCTGAATGTCAGCCAGAGGGAGAAAGTGGAGCACCTGGAGAGCAGAACAGGTAGACCTTTTATGCTTCCCTGGAGATACCTTTTAACATATTGGGACAGACCTACTAAATAAATTAAGACAGAATTCTGATCCACATTCCGTACTCAAGTTTAAAACACTTTTTGCACTTTACTAGACACTTTTTGTATAAATGGATGGAAGTACAGTATGCATGTGTCCAACCTCAGCTTTTCATTAGTTAATTGATAATGTGGTACTATCAGTCAGGTTCAGACACCAGATGATCAGGAGAAAGACTTGGGAGATGTTAGCATTAGAGATGAGCGAACCTCGAGCATGCTCAAGTCCATCCGAATTCTCAGTGTACTTTATGCAAAAATTCAGCCTCTCACTGCAATGTACACTTAGTGGCGCAAAAAAAAGGGCTCATGTTGGTTTCTAGGTAACAAATTCAACTGCTATGGCCTGCAACTGCTAAGCACAAGGAGGAAAAAGCGAAACACAAAAATTGAAATTGGCCCGGTCCTCTAAGGGTTAAGGAATGGGGGCACTGGGGTGGGTGCATATAATTTCTTTATTATGTTCCTGCACCCCCCTGCCTACCTGAGATTTGTTAGTTTCATGGGACTTTTCCTTTCAAGAAACTTAAGTGGCAAGTTATGCTGTTTGCATAGACTGACTGACAAATTACTAGTAGTGAGCTAGCATCGCTGGTCACATACACAGCTCTGTGCAAAGTCGCTATAGTAATGTGAAAGGTTTGGTGCTTGATATATCTGGTGTAAGTTATGCTGGGCTCCAAGAGTCAAATTCCCAGGTGGGCCCAAGGTGGTGCTCCCCCTAATAATCCATAGGATAGGGGAGATCAAGCAAAAAAAAAAAAAAATTATCAAATCAACTGGTGTCATAAAGTTACAGTATATAGATTTTTAATTTACTTCTTCTAAAAACCCTCAAGCCTTCTAATACTTATCAGCTGCTGTATGTCCTGCAGGAAGTGGTGTATTATTTCCAGTTTGACACATTGCTCTCTGCTGCCACCTCTGTCCATACCAGGAACTTACTTTGGACATTTCCTGACATGGATAGAGGTGGCAACAGATATTAATGTGGCAGACTGGAAAGAATACACCACTTCCTGCTGAACATACAGCAGCTAATAAGTACGGGAAGACTGGAGATTTTTTCGATACAAGTAAAGTACAAATTTCTGACACCAGTATATTTGAAATAATTTTTTGCTGGAGTACCCGTTAACGACTGTGGATTATTTTACTTTTAAACACCTTGACAACCCCTTTTGTACAGTCAGTGCAGTTTCGCCATTGATCAACTCACTGGGTGATCACCGATTTCTTATGACAGCCTGGGAAATGTAGTTTTACATGCCACCCATACTGCTTGTCCTTACTCTGGAGGATCAGGTAGGGATCCCCTCCTTCTCTATTAATTTCAACAGCTTTATTTATAATACGCTTTGGCCGCCCTTTCCACATACAATTACATCAGATTGTCAGCTGTCTCCTTCATGTTAACAAATGTGTATAGAAATGTCTGCGAACCACAAGTGTCCCTCCAAAAACTTGGGAGGTATGGAGAAAGGGCTGACTGCAAAGCATTATGGGGAAGCTTGATGTCATGTGTTTTCAGTCATCATCATCATAAGAGTTTACAGCAAAACACAGTCTGATTTGCCTATAGCAACCAATCACAGCTCACCTTTCATATCTTAACAAGCTCTTATAAAATTAAAGCTGAGCTTTGATTGGTTGCTATGGGCAAGTTAGACTGCCTAAGTTGCGCATGGCAACCAATCACAGTTCAGCTTTTATTTTACTAGAGTAATCTGAGAAATGAAAGCTGAGCTGTGATTGGTTGCTATGGGCCTCATGAAACCATATTATTAGTGTTCTTATTGTGGCCTAACCATAGTCTGTTTGCTTGGTCACAAGTGTGTTTAGTGACCTCTGCAGTAAAGCGCATTGCCAGTCATTAATGGGTTAATGCTTCAGATGTGTTTGCCTGCAGTAACCACGGCAACCGTGCACTGTGATGACAAGCGCTTATGTCATAAAGAAGGTTCCATAAAGCAATGCACCGCGCCCTGATCAGTGCCATCTTGGATGCGCCACAAGACCTTGAGCTTGACTACTTTACTGCCCCCTACCCTTGATGTAATTTGGAGGTTCTAGCAGG
Organism: Dendropsophus ebraccatus; assembly: GCF_027789765.1. NCBI lineage: Eukaryota > Metazoa > Chordata > Amphibia > Anura > Hylidae > Dendropsophus > Dendropsophus ebraccatus. The sequence continues at coordinate 114,650,964 of NC_091459.1, read as the reverse complement.
GGAAAAGGGGTCTGCTTTAGACTACCCCTTCATCGAGTCTCCACCTTTTTGAGAAGTGGACCTGGATCTGTGAAGGAGAAGAGATACATCCGCCGGCCATCAATAAGGTGACAGATGTTACAGCCTGATTTCTCTCACATCCAGTTTATTATATATATAGTATGGTATTACCCTCTAAGCCCAGGGGAGGGGCAATTATCCAGCCATGGCTCCCTCGAGGTTTCCCCCACAGGGGGTTTTTCCTCGCCTGAGTGCTGGTGGGTGACTTCATGAGTCGGGGGTCTGCCATTTTCAGTGTCATGTAATTTTAAATAAAATTGGGAGCCTTTGACATCTGATTACAATGTGTTGTGTCTTTATTTTGCGTTCTTTGGTGTAACTTGGGGGAGTTGTGGATCCATCCCATATTACAGAGTCATGAAGCTGGACATCTGCCTGCTACACAGATCTATCATCTGCACAATGAGCGGAAGTAGGATGGAGCGGTGGATAGTAGAACTCCTGCATGTATGTGCGTATCCCTGGATTAAAGGGACACTCAAATCTTGAAGAAAAAAAAGCATCGCAAGGTTTATACCTACATCTGCAAGGTTTGTCAAAAGGTTTTATCAAGTGACAGGGTCACACCAATCATAGCAGCATGGACACCACCATAAATATCCATCATATATACATAACCCAGTGGCTCTTGTGTGTGTGGGCAGCATCAGGGGCAAGGCAGAGTATTGCACCCCCCACACCCATACATCCAGATGTGGGCTAGGTAGCTGCTCTCCCCCCCCCCCCCCCCCCCCCCCCTGCAAAATCCCCCTGGTTATCCCTCATGCTGTGAATCACTTTGGGAGAGGGGTATGTTCTCATGAACTATATGGCTAGGCGTTTTTCAGAAATATGTCACTTGGCATTTTTGGGGTTCAAAAACGCAGAGACCAGATATTAGTTGATGCTAATGCTAATGGTACTTTACACTAAAATGAGAGCATGGCAGAAAAAGTGCCAGAAAAAAACAGTGCAGTATCAGCTGCTGTATGTCATGCAGGAAGTGGTGTATTCTCTCCAGTCTGACACAGTGCTCTCTGCTGCCACCTCTGTCCATGACAGGAACTGTCCAGAGCAGAAGAGGTTTTCTAGGGAGATTTGTTTCTGCTCTGGACAGTTCCTGTTATGGACAGAGGTGGAAGCAGAGACTGTGCACTGTGTCAGCCTGGAAAGAACAGAGCACTTCCTGCAGAACATACAGCAGCTGATAAATACTGGAAGACTTTTAAATAGAAGTAATTTACAAATCTATATAACTTTTAGACAAAAAGTTTTTGCCAGAGTACCTCTTTAAATTAAATAAAAAAGTCAATTAGCTTGACATACGATTGCACGGGTATGGGTAAGTATACTTTCGTTATTATGTTCTTGCCTGCCTGAGATTTGTCAGTTTAATGGGACTTCTCCTTTCAAGATACTTATGTAGCACCCTATACTGTTTGCACAGAGTGCCTGACAAGTTACCAGCAGTGAGCCAGCATTGCTGGTCACATGCACAGCGCTGTGCAGCCTCTATAATAATGTGAAAGGTTATATCTGGTATATGTAGGGTGGGCCCCTAGAATTAAATTCCCTGGTGGGCCCAAGGTACCCCAGTCCGACACTAATTGAATTCAATGTAAGAAAAGTATGCAATGAATTCCAAAGCTAAATGTTAATCATGTAATGTTATGTCTATGCAGGGGATGTGGAGCTCTGTGTTCATCCATAAAATAATCGAAGAAATCAAATAGCATAGAGTTTTGCCGTAGATCACATGACCTAACATGATAAGTTAGAATTTCTTCCATTGTACATAGATTATCATAGACACAAAGTATTTACATTACTAACTTTCTGGGCTTTTAACTAAAATCAGACACTAAGAATGTTTCAATTCTGGAAGATAGAAATATCCATTGGCTTTTCTCTATGGCAGAATCGGTCTGATAACAATGGGGGCCAAGGAATACTGTTGAGAATAAGGCATGTTACCCAACAGGCCTCCCATCAGTGAATGACAGATGAATCAGTATGATGAGCGTCGTCTCAGCATGTATGTTTACCCGTCCATCATACGGATCTGTTTTAGCAGCAGAGCGCCATGTATTAGTCAACTGCTGTCCAACAATAACAAGACGTATCTCATAATCATATGAGCACCAAATGTGGTCTCCTGAACACTGCAAACGGTTGTCTGGTCTGAAGAATCCTTCTTACTTTTGTCATTTCTGTTATTTGTATGTTTTAATAAGCTATTTTATTGCAAATTATTGAATACAATGACGTTTTTCACAAAAGATTTCAGACTCTGATGAAGTCACCAAACAGTTTGTAGAAACAGGCTGACACACAGATCTATCTATGTTGAGAGTTCTTGCCCCCATGTTTGGTCTCTGATACCTACACAGGTTACCAGATATAAAAGAAGACCAAAGAAGAGGGAAAACACAGACAGAACATTCTCCATGGTGGATCCATGGAGCTCAAATTTTCTTGATACTTGACAAGAAAATTTGATTGATTGGATGTATCATTAAAGAGCACCGAAAAAGAGTCACGAAAAATTTACTTTTTAAATGTCATCAAACATGTAAAAAAATGTATTGATCAGAGTGGGTCTCACTGTTGAAACCCACTCAGATCAGAAGATACAGCCAGGGAGAGATCTGGGCAATGAAATCCCTGTCCAGTAGTGTAGTCTGTCAAAATTCATAATGGAAAGCTATGGGAAATTTTGGCGTTCTGAGCTGCCATTTGGGGAGTGGATCGTGCTCTCTCCCTGGCTGTATCTTCTGATCATAGCTGGTGTCAGCAGTGAGACCCGCTCTGATCAATAACTTTTGAGATGCCTGATGACACATCAAAAGTTATTTTCAGTGACAGTGCCCATTTAAGCAAAGACAGAATAAAAAAAAATGTTTTTTTTTTATTTTTATCTTGTTTGGATAGAAATGGAAACTACAGTATATTCCCTGACTGCAGCGAGAGGGTTTTAGATCACAATACTGTAAGCTGGAAAAGAGTAACTCAATGTAACAAAATGGATTGAGAAATCAGGAGGTTCACCTTCTTCAGGCAGAGGGATTCAAATAGTACAAACTAGATAAGTTATCTGCTCACATTATCTTTTGTTCTGTCTTATTTTAGATTGACACTTGGTGGATTTGGAACTAGTTAACCCTTACATTTGGGGGCTTCGTATCAGTTAAAGCAAATGTACTACTAGGTACATCGCTATGTTTTTTTTTACAGTAACAGACCGGCGCCGATGCAGGGATGCAGGTTGTGTAATGTTTTTTTTTACCGCCGCCCAGTTTCCCCACACGGTGCCGGACTATTACTGAGCACCGGCCCGCCTTCGAACACATGGGGCAGGTCTGCCGGCCCCAGTGTGGCGATCTCTCCTCCCCTTTGTGACGTGGCTTCATTGATACTAATAGAGCCACATTATAGAGGGGAGAGGTTTAGTCACACTGGGGGCCAGCGGGCCTGCCCCCAGTGCTCCATGGTGGGACGGTGCTCGACCATGCCCAGGAACTGGTTGGCAGCTAAAAAAAAGGACCGTGCCACCAGCATCCCTGCAGCAGTCTGTTCAGGCAATAAACCCAAAGCAAGCCCTTTACACTCTAATGTATATTCAGATTAATATTGTAAATTTAGGGAGCTCTGTGCGTCCATACTTACCAGGTCTTGCTTTACAATATGGACCCAGTTTTTCTTAGCCCCTTACTTGTCATATTCTATTACTTTCTGCTTCAGTCGATCCAAATCCTTGCAATAATGTTACTTGTCTGTGTTCCAGGGGTGGACCTAGGTCTAACCACGTCTGCCACTCTGTAGTTTTGCAATGGAAAATTGCTTCACTTACACCCACTTAGGTATAGAATTGATGTATTCATTATAATTACTATCTTGGAACATATATACACGGATACTAGTAACTGCCAAACATATGGTAGGAAACATATGGTGTTCTCATCCATAATCTTCCTGTATTTCAAAGTATTATAATGCTGACAATTGCTTTGAGTGTATTTCTCAATGTTCTATGAGGAACACACAATATAATAGGTAAGCTGTGATACTGATGGTTACACTTAGAGTATTAGTAGGAACAGGCTTGCCTATGAGGCCAGGTTAAAGTAAACTGGTTGCGCCCTTATGAAACCACATTGGCAAGGGCCGGCTCTTATAGGGGCCATTCGGCTGGAGGATTTCATAATATTTGTACAGCTGAGATCATTTGTGGGTTTTTACCATCCAACTAAAATCCTGTAATTACCCTAAGAATGGCTGTGATATGCAACTCAATGAAGGTGATGTATAAAAAAGCGCAAATAACACTTCTGATCTCTTGGACTTAGTTTTGTATTAATCTGCTAATTGAAATAGTATGATTTACATCTATACCCCGTGGAGAACTGGTTGCAGAGATCAGGGGCGTAGATAGGATTCATGGGGCCCCATAGCAAAAAACTTTATTGGGCCCCCCTACACACTATAATATATATATATATATATATATATATATATATATATATATATATATTTGGTGATGTGGCAAAAAAAAAAATCTCTTGTGGCCAGAGGCAGAACACTGTGCAGCTACAACAGTCACTTTCAGAGGAGAAAGCCAATGTCTGCTTGTTCTGTCCATCCACTGTATCTACCTATAACAGCATTTTAGGAGCCTCATGGTAATATACATAGGTGCAGGAGCAGACTACCTTTTGCTTAACTCTTTATTTACTGAAGTGTGTAAGTGACCCAGTGTTCTTTTACATGCTGCAACACAAACAAAGGGTTAATACAGAAGACAATTAGCTCTCTCTCCTTCACTACTCCTGCACTGATAACCCCTGACCTCTGCAGGAGGTCAGAGGTTATCAGGGTGGTGAGGCAGAGAGCTAATTGTTAACCCTTTTTTGTGTTGCAGCATGTAAGAGAACACTGGGTCACTTACACACTGCAGTAAATAAAGGGTTAAGCAAAAGGATACAGGAGGACCTTATCTACCCTGGGCCCCCTCCCTCCACGGGCCCCATAGCAACCGCCTTCCCTGCCTCTATGGTAGCTACGCCACTGGCAGAGATTGATAGTTCCCCTTTAAAGATTGAAATATGCTGTAAGTGCCATATTCAAGGTAAATAATGGTCAGATATAGTGCTGCTCCACATGTACACAAATGACAGCCTATCCTGAAAATTTACCTGAAACCACAGGTATGGTTTAAAGCGAATGCACCATCACATGTACTGATTTTTTTTTTTTTTTTTTTTTTGCAGTACCTGCTTGATGCTGGAATGGGGATCCCAGTGGCACAATCCTTTTTCTAAAACACCGCCTGGGTTCCTGCACTTGGTGCTAATTTCTGCTTGAGCACCTGTAGTGTCCCACTACGTGTTTTCTTTCTTTTCTTACACCTTGGTAAAAGTGTCTCACTCTAGTGTCACAGGTTAGGACAGGTGGCCGCTGTTCCTTACTCCAACCACTAGGTGTCCTACTCTCGCAACACAGCTGCAGCTAACTCTAGGTCTAGCCTCACACACTTTTCCCTTTCTTATATTAACAGCTTCCCTCCAGCTAGTTAGTGCCAGGCAGGACATGTAAATACTGTATATAGTTGTTCCTGCAGCTAGCTATCTTGCTAGCAAGACCCCCTGGGAAATAGGAGACAAGGGAGTCTTCACCCTTGCCTACACCGTGGATCATACAGCTAAAACATGACAGTCGACCACCTCAGAGAAAAGGGACAGATAACTCAAGACCGGACCTGCAGTAGAGCACAGTGCCAGAAAGCCGCTCTCTACTGACAAGATGCTCAGCTTTGTAGGAAGGTTTTTTCAAGCCAGCTCCATCCAGAGTAGAGACCTGGGACTTGTACTACCCCAGAGGACGAGTCACCTGACACTGTGGGGCAGACGGCGGTTAGGTGAGATAACTGGGACTCATCCATACGTGAGTACGAGGATTTCTTCAAACACTCTAAAGACACTTCACCACATCCCCGGCCGAGTACACTAGGCAAGGGCCCTCCTATCCGGTCCCTGACACCTGTTACCTTACTGTTTCTTCTATTAACTCACTTATGTACCTATTGGAGTATTACTGCTGATTATTTTTTCACTAACTACCTGAGCACTGTTTGTAACTGTTTTGCACTCTTTTAAGTAAAGTTTGAACGTTGTTTAAATTGAAACACTGTTATCTCTACCCCTGCACTTACATCTACACCTCGCACCTCATCTTAGTCCAAACCAAGATTCGGTTGCCATGTGTCCAGGGGTGGGTGTTACCGCTGCTGGCCACCGTGACAAGTAGCTCCCAAAACATAAGAACCAACAAGCAGGCCCAACATCAGTTCCATCAACCCAGGCCACAAGGCACATCAGCCTGGAGCACTGGGGGCAGACCCAGCACCCCCTGTGTGACCATAAACCCCTTCCCTCGGTGACGCTTCCCTGCTTGATTCTAAAGGACATGCATCACAAAAGGAGGGGTTATCGTCACACCGGGGGTGCAGACCCTGCCCCCAGTGCTCCTGGCCGATGCTCAAGCAGAGAACGGTGCGGCGGGAACCAAGCAATGTTTTAAAAAAAGGACAGCACTACTGGGTTCCCCGCTCCGGCTCTGAGCAGGTACTGCAAAAAAATTCAGTACCTGTAATGGTACATTCACTGTAAAAGGGCCCAGTCCTCTAGCCTGGCACACAAGGTCCTGTTAGTCAGTGTTAGGACATATCAGCAAGCCAAGAAAACTGTGGTCTAAATATTTATCTTGTCTGAAACTGATAATAAAAAGTCTGGTCTTTTTTTTTTCTTGTATCAGACCCAAAGCTAACCTTTGAGTTTTATTTAGGGTGTGAGATTGAGGGAATGCTCTGGAATCAGATGAGTTATGAGTTGGATAACTTAGGTTAGTGGGGTCCCTTTAAGGTTTCATAAGGTGTCTGGGTCTGGTGGTCTTATAATTTAGGGTCTAATGGATTCTATGATGGTGATTTGCCCGGGGCCTGATGTAGTAAAGTAAATCCAAATTATAACATTTACAACATCAGGTTATTTTTGTGCTGTGGCCAAATAACTTTCTTATTTAGAACACATAGTTCAAGTTCTGGCATTTGCCTAGGTGTTCCTTAGTAAAGTTTAATCTTACCCTGGACCACACATGTTTTCTTCTGGTACAGATCTCACGTTGATAAAATTGGTGTTGCTCCTTTCTAAGCCTCGTGGGGTCTAATTTATTTATTTATCGACATCTTTTTTCTATACATGTGCTGTAACAATTATCAGTTAAAGGGGTTATCCAGAACTAGAAAAACATAGGCAAATTATTCTAAGAACAGCACCACCCCTGTCCATGAGAGGAACTGTCCAGAGCAGGAGAGCTTTTGATGGGGATTTGTTCCTGCTCTAGACAGTTCCTGTCATGGACATTGGTGGCAGCAGAGAGCACTGTGTCAGACTGGAAAGTATACACCCCTTCCTGTGGGACATACAGCAGCTGATAAGTACTGGAAACGTGAGATTATTAAATAGAAGTAAATAACAAATCTATATAATTTTCTGACAACAGTTGATTTGAAAGAAAACATTTTTTGCTGGAGTAAACTGACATTTTATATGCTAGTCTTAAGGCAAATGCCTCATATTTAGGAGGTAAAGGTTTCTTAATAAATTTAGCATATATTTTATTGGCCATGTAACCCAATATACTCGAGATAAGAGCTGGCATACATTTCTGTTATATTTCACACCAATTCACTAGCATGAATGACAGTAAATGTGTAAAGCTACAGGAGGCCATGGCTCCTCCTCTACTGTTTAGCAAAAGAAAATCTCCATACAAAGTGTGAAAAGTTAGGTTTCTTCTAGGGTAAAAAGGGGTTGTCAAAGGGTAAAAAGGGGTTGTCAAGGCTTAGAAAAACATGGCCGCTAACTTCCAGAAAAAAGCACCTTTATTGTCTCCAGTTTGGGTGTGAGTTTTTCAGCTCAGTTCTATTAAAGTGAAGAAGCAGAATTGTAATGCCACACACAACCCGAGGACCTGAGTCGCACTATGTTTGAAAGAAAATAGCTATGTTTTCTAATTCTAGATATCCTATTTAACCCCTTTGCGTCAATAATATGTATATATACGTTCCTGTACTGACGGGGGCTTTCTAATGTGAGCAGAAGCGATGCAGAGAGAGCGATCCCGCTCACATCAGTGTCCGGGCCTGAGGTAATGAGAGTCAGCAGCGATCCCGCAGCTGAGTCTCATTAACCCCTTAAACGCCGTGATCTACAGCGATTGCGTCATTTAAGGTGTTCAGTGACAGATCAATCATCTGTTACCTCCGTTCTGTCGGATCCGCGATGCGACATAGATCGCCGATAACACTGATCTATGCAATGGCATAGCATAGATCAGTATATGCAATCTAATGATTGCATATTTTACAGTAAATAAAAGTGTTAAAAAAAAAGTTTGATTAAAAAGTTTTTAAAAGTATTAAAAAAAACCCTATAAACCCCCCTCCAATAAAAGTTTAAAATACCTCCTGGCCCATTATAAAAATAAAAATATAAATAAATAAGCATATTACATATCGTAGCGTGTGGAATTGTCTGATCTATTAAAATATAACATTATTGTTCCCGCACGGGGAACTGCGTAAACGGAGAAAAAAAAAACACACGAGGATTGCTGATTTTATTAAATTATATATCACAAAAAAAAAATAAAGAGCAATCAAAATTTTTCTGTTACCCCAATATGATATTAATAAAAACTGGAGATCACGGCGCAAAAAATGACACCCCAACCAGCCCTGTAGGTGGAAAAATAAAAGCCCTATGGCTCTTAGAAGGCGGGGAGGAACATTGCATTAATTTGACACGGACTTTTGTTCATCAAAGGGCTCAGTCCTGAAGGGGTTAAAGGGATTATGTCAAGAGTTGAAAGGTGTCCTCAATGCCCATGTCCAAAACCCCATTGACTTCATGTCACATCTTTAGTCTTATTCTTGTTCAGTTATTGCACTGAAACTCCCATTGAAGTCAATGTAAAAGTCATCAGCACAGTAAGCTGCTTTGGGTTCAGCTTCAGCCCTGTGTGTAGCACCAAAAACATAACATTTAGCACCAAGGACATAATATTTAGCACCAAGGACATAGCTGTGCATCACAGGGAGCGTTCCTCATTGTTGTAAGTTTTTATGTTGATACTTTTGAAGAAATATTGCAAATCTGATTGTGGCAATTCTGTTTTTCTCATAGGCAATGTGACCACCTTATCATTGGGAAAAACCTCAATCCAATATGACGGCTTTCAAGATGGCGGCTATGTTATGGACATAGCCTAAAAGATAGGTAGGCCCCTCACCTATTATTTGCTTGGGTGTCAGTGAGTCAAAAGTATCAGGACTTGACAGTTATCAACTTATTTTCCGACACATTGAGGGACATTTACTGAGGAGTCTAATTTGTGTAACTCTTCTAATGGGGATTGGTGTGTATTTTGTTCCAATATCTTGTGATTGATACATTAAAATGGAGCACTGCCATAGTGAAAGCATCTAGGTAAAAAGTTGCATAAAAAGTCTCAAAAAAGCAAAAATTGCGCAAGCATATTTAGCTGGTACTGACCAGTAGTGATGAGCGAATATGTTCGTAAATGTTCATATGTTCGTACGAACCTGACGCTAATTGTTCGTGTTCGCCGATCACAAACAATTTGTTAGATGTTCGGTTATAACGATCATTTTTGAACATATTAGAACTTGCGAATGTACCCAACTGTGTAATTTACGCTTTGCACCTGATAATCTGCACGCATGTGTGTATACCGAAACGTATACTTTCACTGTATGTTTGCTATTTGTTTGTGAATGTTCGGCGAACACGAACCGAGTATGAAAAAAAAAAAAAATTATGTTCGTGTTCGGGATCCGAACCGAACATCGGGATGTTTGCTCATCACTACTGACCAGATGTAGGCCTGCACCTTTTGCAAATGATATATTGGGTGCCAATCCCCGATTATGCAAACTTTTTGGTGAATACTCAAAACAGGCAGATGAAACAAAAGTTGCATCTAAAAAATATTCGCCTGTCGAAAACTGGTTCCTAAATAGAATTTAGACCAAAAATGTGCAAAATATAAAATAAAATAGGTGCAAAACCCTTAATAAATTTAATATGTTGGAAAATAATGTTGACAACTGGGCGTTACTATTCTTCCTTATGCAAAGTAGGTATCCCTCCATCATTAGCGCTGATTGATCAGTCATAGGCTATGTTTACACTACGTAAAACTACGGCCGTAGTTCTCGCAGCAGAACTACGGCCGTAGTTTTGCGGGGTGGAACATAGTCTTATTTTCAATGGGATCCCGGCCGGAGCGTACACACATCGTATACGGTCCGGCTGGGATCCCATGCGGCGCCGGAAAAAACTGACAGGTCCTGTCAGTTCACACAGGTCCTGTCAGTTCACACAGTGTGCTATGGGGAGCTCTGGTGCGGGTGCGCGCTGATGATGCGGCCAGAGACCAGCCGTTTCGTGACCTGGCCGGGGTCCCGGAACGGCCGGTCTCTTACGTAGTACGAACATAGCCATAGAGTGTATGGGAACTCCCCATTGACCAGAATATGCTGTTAGGCCATGTTCACACAATGTATGTTTTGTACAAATCACGGCCTTTGTTGCAGTTTGCAACAATGGCCATGATTTATACAAAACCTACGTGGTATGTGCATGAATGAAATCCCGGCCGGAGTGATTCTAACCGGCCGCACAGAACACTGCATTTCACGCAATGGAGCGTGCGGCTTCGGACGCACGCTCCATTGTGTGCAGCGATGAATTGGGATGTGGGCACACTTATGTGCCCACATCCTAATTCTTCAGAAATGAAGATCATCTGTCTGGTACTGCAGTATGATGATCTTCAGTAACACCGACCAGAGTTTCACTAGTAATGACACAGAACAGCTAATAAAAAGTTCCTTCAGAGTCTGCTGTAGATGACTTTTACTTTCTTGCAGAGCTCTCTCCCAATTCTCAGGCTCCTTGCACTTTAAGACAAACACAGAAATAATTGATCTCAGCGACGCCGGCAGATGTCACATGGCATACTTGACTTTGGCATATGCGAGGTGACATCATGGCGCCAGAACTGCTGCTGGGTTTTTGCTCTGTGACACGACTTCTCTTGACATAGCACGGACCGGGAAAAAAAAAGAAGAAGAAGAAGTGTCAAACATTTGGCGTGTGAAACATTTGCAGATTGTAACTTTTTTTTTTTTTACTCTTATTTTCGGATTTTGACTGCGTTTTGTATTCCTCTAAATAAATATTACCGTTCCCGAAATGAAATGATGCCAAGTTTACAGTATCTATTTTCTGTTTGCTCCGTTCCATCAGATGTCAGAACTTCATAGCAAGTCCCTTACAGACTGAGATTCCTGCCTCCCCCCTTCCTTCTTCCCGTTCGGCCGCAGCCTATGGTCTCCAGCAGGAGATGATAAGGCCAGTGACTCCAGTGTAACAGCGGTATGTTTTTATAGCCATTTATGTCCTTGGTTTTTATATTTCGAACGGAGTACACTGTCATCTGGTAAAAATATTTACCATTTGGATCAAAATAGACCTAGTAACAGTGAGAACACATCTGGAGTCTAGACTGAGCGGCTCTATGGGCAGGGTCATATCTCTGTGCTACATCAACCCGAGTGCCTTTTTCTGTTTATATAGGTGGTATGCCGCATCATCTGTTTCAGCTGTCAGGCATGCTGAGCCCATTACATCCCTCCGTCCTGGAAACCCACCAATGAGGATGCCTCCTCCTCTTCTCCCAATCCCAATAGTATCAGCTGGACATGGGATGTATGGGACTTCTGGCACATGGACACATACAGCGCTATAAATACGAGTCGCAGGAGCACATCAAAGCCGATAAAACACATGTCATTAATTCGGGGGGCTGGAATCATAGGCGATCGCTGATTGCTAAAAATGAATCGGCTGCTAATGTACACAGATTTAAGTGGGAAAATAGTCTGCAGGGACATGGGAAAGCATTTCAGAAATGATGGACTGTGAGAACTTCCACGCACGCCGGGCTTTAACACTTACGACCTACGAAGTGACTGAAGTCATACGTCTCGCTTCTACATATATGGGGTTGATACATCTCAAGAATTCCAAAAATGTTCTGTATTAGATCTGATATTTGCACTGGGAAACTGTGGTTCAGGGTTGTAGGGCAGTGCTGGGGGGTCTGCCGGGGTGCTGAGGGAGCAGTCACCGAGGGGCCCTTCTGGTAAACGAGAGGGCACCAATATTACTCTGGTGAAAATCTTTTTCTTTCAAATCAACTGGTTTCAGAAAGTTATATAGATTTGTAAATTACTTCTTTTTAAAAATCTCATCTTTCTCCATACTTATCAGCTGCTGTATGTCCTGCAGGAAGTGGTGAATTCTTTCCAGTCCGACACTTTGCTCTCTCCTGTCACCTCTGTCCATGTCAGGAACTGTTCAGAGCAGTAGCAAATCCCCATAAAAAACTTTCTTGCTCTAGACAGTTCCTGACATGGACAGAAGTGGCAGCAGAGAGTTCTGTGTCAGACTGGAGAGAATACACCACTTCCTGCAGGACACACAGCAGCTGATAAGTACTGGAAGACTGGAGATTTTTAAATAGAAGTAATTTATAAATCTATATAACTTTCTAAAACCAGTTGATTTGAAAGAAAAAAAATTGCTGGAGTACCCCTTCAAGAAAAGTTTGTGGTACTAGTTACATAATTCTGGATTAGATTTTGCACTGTGACCCAGAGCTTTAAGATGCCTGTGGAATTTACAATGGCATTATGACTTCCATTTTTTTTGTTTTTATAAGAGATCATTCCCCATGGAGCTGCTATTGTCTTATACTGGTGCTATCTATTTACACGTTACATGTCACTGTAATGCTGTACAGATCACTTTACAGCTGCCTCCTCCTTATCAGTACAGACAGAACAGGAAGTCTCAGTTTAGTTTTAGGCCTAGTGGTGAGAATAAAAACTGCAAGATTTTAGGATTATTTTATATTATTAACAGTAAAATGGTAAATTAGAACAAAGATCACCATAAATTCTTAAACAATATGTTTAACACAAAATTCGATTAAAAAAAAACATTTTCTAATGGCACAGTTCCTTTAAGTTTACATACAGATGTAGTTTAGTTTTGGTTCTGCTTCTGATCATTAAACCAATTCAATGCAATATCACGAAGTGCTATGAGAACAATGAAATAGCTTAATTTACATATCATTCACAGGGCGTCCGCACACAGACAGTATATACATCTCAGGATAAAGTGTGAACAAATCATGTTGTTGTGAAAAGCTGATAATCTCCCATCATCAGGATATGACATTAGCTAAATATACTTCCCTGGACATCCACTTTAAATTTTAGAGTAGAATCAGTGTTCACTTTAAGCTGCACAACACACGACCGATCAGCTTAAAAGGGAAGCCCTGCTCACGGACACCGACCGCCTGCTCGGCCCGGGACCTTTGGACTGGCAAAGCTCACTGTATCTGCTTCCTCCTCTGGATACAGATACAGTTAAGTATAATGGCGGAGCGAGCTAGTACCCGCTCCTCCATTCCTTCTCATAGACTGTCGGAATATCTTTCCTGCAGCCTATGAGAAATGAGGGGACATGATCCCTGAGCAGACATGATGATGTAATATCATTGCGCCTACCCAGGGATCTCATCTCTAACAGTAGCGGATTATAATAAGTCAGTTTCAGGCGGTAGCCCGGGGCCCTGAGCTCCTGGGGGGCCCATGGTCACCCAAACAGACTTAAACTTTCAGTGATGTATTGTCTCCTGACTAAAGTTCTGCCATGATTTTCAAAAATCCCTTTTTTTACCTCGATTTTGCACAAATCAGTACATCATGGCATTATCTATCCTGTACTATGAACACCACGCTAGTGTTGCCATAGTTACAGTGGGGTAAGGAGGCCCAGGATTGGTGAACAGCCCGGGGCCTATGGTAAAGTTAAAGCGTAACTGTCACATTTTTTTTTATTGCAGAAATCAGTAGTATAAGCGATTTTAAGAAACTCTGTAATAGGTTTTATCAGCCAAAAAAGTCTCCTTCTGTACTCAAGAAGCAATCTCCCAGCCTCCCCCCCGACTTCTTATCTGTGCATTATCAGGCAAACACGTCTTCATTACAGAGAAGCCAGTGAAGACGGGTTCTGCTCTCTCCATTGTAAGTCTATGAAGGGGGGAGGGGCTGAGGGAGATGAGGGAGCAGGAAAAGGTGACATGAAGGTCAGCTGTTTGTAGACTCTCTGGGCACCTAAACCGCAGGATTCTGGGGTCAGAAAGGTCAGTGCTTATCTATGAACTTACTGAGAGAAGATTGCAGGGTGTTGTGCTGTGCAGGACTGCTCCGTGCTCAGTCACTCCTAACAGCCCCTCCCCTCTCCATAGCCACATAATGGACAGAAATCCTGCTGCTTCTGAAGTGAGGGGGGAGGCTGAGAGATTGCTTTTTCAGTCCAGAAGGAAACTCTTTTGGTTTATGAAACCTATTACAGAGTTTATTAAAATCGCTTGAACTATTGATATTTAATGTTTTAAAAAAAAATGACCCTAAAATGACTGTTACGCTTTAATCCACCCCTGATCCCTAACGTTCAGTTCACACATAGTGGCAATCTGCTGGACAGCCAATAATAAAGCAGCAAAATAGAATGCATTTAACCATGAATTGCCTTGGTTTTGCCAAGTGGTAATTTGCTACTTGGTGCAGATCTGCTAAGCGTGAACCCAGAAATCAGTATATGGGCAATAGGAGCATAACTCACCGTTTTTCTCTTTTATTCAAGGCAGTATACAAAGGGAATATATCATGATAAAATGTACTGTATCTAATTTTTTTTCCTGCCTAGGCATGATGGGAATTGTAGTTTTGCTACAGCTGGAGGGTCGCAGATTTCCCACCTCTATTATAAAGTATTGAGAATGAAATGGGACAAAAATCCCATTTTGACATTTTTTTTAGGTTACATTTTTATGTTCACTGTGTGGTATAAATGAGATGTTCCAATTACCCTGCAGTTCAGTGCAATTACAGTGATATCAAATGTTATTGTTTTTCTATCTTTTACTACTTTAAAAAAAAAAAATTCAGAAACCCAAAACATTTTTATTTGCTCCGAAGGTTTTTTTTCTTCCCCCCGCTCTGCAAATCAAGCTCCGATACATATCATTAATGTAAGTTTTACATACAAAGCTTTTCAAAAAAATTGTACCCCCCTCGTCTTCCATAATCTCTGCAATAGTATTTGGCAGGAAGCCATAATCTCCTGAGCGGCTGCTTATTGCAATATATTTTACATCAGGAAAAGAATTGCTGTTATTACACTGTACTGTATATTAAAGTTAACCCCATCACACAGTATACAGTATTTTCTTGCCTGAAATTCATTACATTTTGAATTTCATTACATTTGACATTAACTTTGTTAAGGGGAATGTGGCATTAAAATGATCTATTGTTTAAATCAAGTTTTTATATTAAAGGGGTCCTCCAGAGACAGCGCTATACAGAGCAGGGTCCCATTTCCCCATTGTACAGTATATTCTTATAGGGAAGGCTGCCCGACACGATCACTGTGTTTGGCAGCCTCTCCAAAGCGAGCGGTGATTATAGCACTAAAAACAAGACGGGAGAACCTCTGTACGGGAGAACCTCGCCTCTGTAATCCAACTAGCATCCAACTGTGACTATGCAATGTCTGACACCTAAAAACCACTCAAATGCCTCTGACACCTAGAAATCAATGCCCTTCCACCAAATGGCCCTATTGCCGTGCCGTGCTGTGAGGGGGTGGTACAGCAAGGTGGGCTTGGGTATACTTTGGCACTTGGGAAAAAGGGGTAGCCCAAGAGTAAGGTGTAGCTGCAGGTGTGGGTGCGGGGACAGAAAAATACTACAGAATCCAACACTTTGACAAGGTGACGTTTTACTTGAGAAAACTTCAGTGCAAGTCAGTAATAGTACTAATAACTTGAAGAGCAGGTGCAGGTGACAGAGGTGGAGAATAGGAAGAGACGTAGTAAAGGTACAGTAGCTTAGAGTAGGTATAGAGTGTGAAGAATAGTCGTACTCACGTTTTTATCTTACCGCCTTCATGCATAGTCAGTAAGGTACTTCAGCCTGCAACTATTTGTCTTACTGGGGATCAGTTCCTTACGCCCTATTCACACATCCTGTTCCTGTCCGCAATTGCGGATCCGCAGAAAAATAGGACCAATGTATTTCAATGGACCCATACACACATCCGTGTTGTGTACTGGGCTGCAATCCGTTCCGCAAAAAAAAAAAGGACAGGCCCTAGTACGGACAGTATCTGACACACCCAATACAACTCTATGGGGTCCGTATTTTTTTACAGATGCAATACGGATGCGATACGGATGCAATATGGATGCAATACGGATAAAAATTTGCGGATTGCTTACGGATTTAAAATAGTATACTGATGTGTGAATAATATACTAATGTGTGAATAGACGGTAATTGTCCTGAGAAAGTAGTAGAAGGATCCCTGGCGTACACAAGGTGTACCCTAGAGGATGGTTACCCCTCCTGAGGGTTTAGCACTGAATCTTAGGATAGATTGCTTTCATTGAAGAATCTCTGTGTAAGTCTTTAACAAAGGTCCTGGCCTGGGCCAGGCCCAGCTCCACTGCGGTAGGTACTCCTTCTCTTTCTCTCTCTCTTTCTTTCTCTCTCTCTCTGTCTCTCTCGTTTGGCTTTTTCTTCCCATACACTGACAAAAGACCCCACACACACACACCACCACCACCAGGAACTAACCACCCTTTATAGCGGAAACTAAGGCTATCTAAGCCATTGGGGGGGCTCTGTGGAAAAAGAAGAGAGAAGTGTAATAGGTAGAGACAGTGTGTGGCAGTGGAGACAGTGGAGTAAAACCTAGTGGACCACCCGTACTGGGACACTTCACTATGTCATTTTGTCTGATGGAATAGTGTAGATGAAAGTAATATTTTTTCATAGTTCTGACTAGTAGTGTTTGCTTCAATCATTTTGCAATTACTGGTCATCAGTGGCCCAATGTCAAAAACATAAATGGATCAGTGGTTGTCATTACCAGTATGAAGTTGGCATTTTTAGGTATTTCTCTAGATACTGTTGTAATAAAAATACAGGCCATGTTTACACAGCGTATATTTTCGTAAAAGTACAGCCGTTGTTGCATATTGCAACAATGGCAGTGATTAATACGAAAATATATGTTACCTTGCCATCTATGGAATCCCAGGGATTCCCGGGATCTGTAGCGCCACCGCAAACAACTGACATGTCAGTTTTCTGCGGCCGCTACTCATTTAATAGCGGCCGCAGAAAACCCTGTCAGTGCACACAGTGGAGCGAGTGGCTCCGGCTGCCTGCTCCATTGTGTGCAGTGGAGACTTCTAATGCAGGTGCGCACGGATGCGCCCTCATCAGAACTCAGCGGTGCTAAAGATCATCCGGACGGTACTGCAGGCCCCCCACGACTGTCCCTGCGTACTTGCCAGGTAGACCCTAGGTGTTTGGCAACAACTGGGCGATGTTCCCTTCACTAGGTAAGTGAAAGACAGAACAAGAAAAGACAGAGGACAGAATTGAGGTCTGAACAGGTACAGACATAACACTTCCAAAAAGGGAACCTGTAGTTATGTGGGGAGAAGGTGCCAGGGACCACCCCAATGACTCATGGTTCAGGCATCATGAAAGAGATTACAGAATCGCCAACTTTGGTGCTCTCTTTACCAATATGTGGTCAACCAAAATGTAGTATTATGACTGTCTAATTTTAAATGATTTAATTAGGAATTCATTTATTTATTGAATTTATTTGTCCTTTTAGTTTTTGCCTCTACAGTTATTCTAATGGAAACTTTTTTTTTAAGCAGGCTTAAGATTTTAATAAAACTCCTAAAGATGAGTTTAAAAGTTTAGGGAGGGGTTATTTGACCAATTTCAATAAATGAGCATGTGGCAAAAAGTTTTGTTCTTATAAGTTTGGTACTCTACCGATATGTGATCAACCATGGACTGTGGGGGTCTCAGTATCCAGACCCATCCACCCCCACACTAACACACATACACACACATACACACAGATTAAAATTCTGACATAGGCTCTCTTTAATAGTTGGATTAATTCAAAATATATTAATTGTAAAACTAATGAGATCACTGGCTCTTTATTTTGTACATACCAGGACACTTTTTCCAGTCATTTCTTCTCACGCAGATCAAGAATTCCATGTTAAGATCATCTGTGGAATTTACGGCAATTTGGGATTAGCCTCTGAATGTATCAAGAAGTTTCCGGGAACTTGGTCTAGTAATGTAGATGTGTGGGAAAATATTGTTCATTCTCTGGAAAGGGCCTCTTGATTGTGACTTGGCTTTAGTTTTATGTTTAGATTTTTTTTTTGTTATTGTTGTTGTCTTTTTTTATTTCATGGTGGCTTAGTTTAGTATTGTTGTTTTGCAACAAATCATACTAAGAGCAGCATTTATGTGGAGTTTGTATGTTCTCCCTTGTTTGAACGGCTACCTCGGTTTCCATCCACACCCCTCAAAAAACAAGAAAAAAAAAATAATTTAAAAGTTAATTTGGAATTAAGAGTGTGATCCCCATTGGAGACAAAGACTGACATGAGTAATGACGAGCCCTATGGAGCATTGCAGAATACATTGGTGCAATATATATTTGATGTAGCTATGACTTCCTATCTGATTTATAAAATATTAACTGCCGTTTTCTTCTTTTCCAAATTAATTTATTCCAAGTCTGTGAATGATTACTTTCAAGTTAAACAGATGTTGAACATTGCGATCCAGACCGAATGACAGTATACCGATTACCTTCTAATTGTTAGGTATGGTACTTGAATTCTTGCATCATATCTGCTTTACTTGTTGAATTTTATTGGAGACGTTATTTTGGAATTTTGAATTGATTTCCTGATGGCACACAATAAAAGGGGTTAACTGTGGGAAAAAAAAAGAAGCTAGCATACTTAGGGATGAGCACGCTTGGGTTCAACAGGAATTTGATTACTGGTGGCTAAAGGAGTTGGATGCAGCCTTAGGCCATGTTCATGTAATGGCCCAGAACGGTATTTATTGTCAGGCGTCTGGAAACGTATTGTTGCTATTGGCAACCTTAGACAGTCTGTATTAGGGCCTATGTATTTGCTGCTTTTCCTTAGCTCTGTTGTAGTGGTATTGTTTTCTGCTATGTATTTATTTAATATGTTGTTATGTATTAATTGCTAATAATACAAGTGTTGAGCTTGATCAGTGCTTCTCCCCTGCAACCTATCACACTCTACTGATTGGCCAGGGGAAAGTTAGCTCCTCCCACCTTCTACCCAGAGGGGCTGTGCAGTCTCCTCAGTGTCAGTTGGTAGTCTGGCATCGCCAGAGTCCCATCTAACCTCCCTACGTCACTTCAGTAATCCTGTCAGACTCCATCTTCAAACCCCTAACCTGTTTTCAGGAGTAATACGTGTCTTCAAAGTCTTAGCAGGACATCCTCTGTGCCTGCTGTCGGATTGGTGAAGTGATAGAGGGTCTCCCATTCACCGTCCACATGTTCCTGGCTTCCAAGTCAGTGTGTCCATGAGCCTTCCTCCTACATGATAGTGAGCGTCAACAGCGTCAAGTCTCTTCAGTAACCTTAAGTACCTATTCACACGTACCTTATAAAGGCGGAAAGCTATAAAGTCTCTGGAACAGGTCTGTCTACTTGAAATCCTATTTATCCACCAAGTCTAAGCTATAGTAACCAAGGTAACCCTCCCCCTGAAGCAAAGGACTCTGATCAAGTCAACAGTTTGCCACCATTAGATGCCCCTGTATTGGATTGTATATAGTTATCCTTCAAGTAAAGTCTTTATATACTTTCACCGCTATTGTGTGAAGACTTTTATAAAAAATTATATGTCCCTGCGTGTATGCTGAAGAAGACAAGGGCCCCAGCACCCTCGGACCCCACAGTGACAGGAAGGTTTCAGAAGGTGAGCCCTAAGGTTGCACTACACCACCCAGCAACACAATACCCTCAGCATATTACAATAAAACCACCAAAGGGACATGATAATTTTTCTTGGCATCACGCATAGGACACTATATTCACACAAGGTATGAGACTGGCCGTTCTGTGACCTGGCCGGGTTACGGAACGTCCGATCTCTGAAAAAGATCATCCTGGCTGGTACTGCAGTACCGGTCGGATGATCATGCAGCCGCAGAGTTCTGATGTGCATCTGTGCATGCCCGCATCAGAACTCTCCACTTCACACTATGGAGTGAGCGGCTATTCACTGAATAGCGGCCGCAGAAAACTGACATGTCAGTTTATACGCTCCGTGCATACGCTCCGGCTGGAATTCCATAGAAGACATAGGAACGTATACTTTCGCAAAATGTATGTCCGTTGTTGTCGATTGCAACAACGGACATACCTTTAAGAAAATATACGTTTTGTGAACATAGCCTTAAAGCTGCTTGGAAAACAGCCATAGGCTATATGCTGTATCCCTGTTTTCCTGGACTCCCTAGGGCTGTATCCAACTTCTTTAGCCAATGGGAAGGGAAAGTGTGTCTTAATTCATCTTCCTTTGGAGAGGTTTTGCTGTAGACCTAATTCTGCTGCATTTTATGTATACTGTATATGCACTTACACAGTTCCCTTCTGTACAGCAATTCCCTTCTGTCAATAAGCTGGTTATAGGTGTAGTCAAGGTCCCTCTTACCGTTGTCTTCAGACCCAACCACACAATACATACCCTGAATATAAAGAAAACAATACTTAGAAAGCTCTACCCCCCTGGCTTACCACCCACACAGCATGCATCAAAATAAAACTATAGGCCTATGATGATATCCCTAAGCCTTGCTCCAAGAATGGTATCATGGTTGTTTCTCTTCTACATTATCACATCTGACTTCCTACTCATAGCATAAACCTAAAAATAATATATAGCCAAGAGTTACATTGTAACTTGTGCAATTTCTAAAAAGTCTGAGAACATTATATGCGGAGATGCTTCCATGCCCACTGTTTGACATTATACTTCTTCTTGCCAACAACGATACTACAGGGTTAAATGATTAGGGAAAGCATGTGTTCTACTATCATTTTTCTGCAGGCAAAGAATAAAAGTTGTATATCAAACAGATCTTGGTTTTGGCATACGCTGCAGTTTTTATTGGCCCATATAAATGCATATTTTTTTTCCCGAAAGATAAGTAGTAGTGTAACTTGAGGAGGCATCACACAACCCAGAAGCATGGCTCAATACAAATAATAATTATAGAGACGTCTAGAGCGAAACAAGAATATATTTCAGATTAGTTGTAATGTGTTCTCTTTCTAACCACACAATGGACATCGTGCATAGCTTAAACACACTCAGATGAGAGAGCTTTACATGCAGTCATCCATATAATATAAACACAAGTGTGTAGCACATGTAGCCTTAGATTCCATCAACTCTAAAAGCAACATGGATCATTATACTTTTACTGTTTTCCTTCTTTACAGGCCATACCTGTGGTGAAATCTGGATTTTCCATTCAACCAAGGGATATGATGGATATTTGACACAACAATATTTTCTCATAAGCTTATGACTTGTAGAGTGTCTATAATATAGTGTCTCTTCATGTCTCTTGCTAACCCCCCTTCTTTTAAGTCTACAATCTAGTTTTAGTGGTGTTCAATGTCATCATGGGCATTATCACACTGCTGTTACAGAGACCAATGCACTGGGTGGCACCACTTGGTGGAACATGAATTCAGAAATTTCCCACTGTTTACAGATTGAAGACCCCTAAGCAATATCAAGTAACATCAAACCAGGTCCACCAGAGTGCTTATCCTCTGTCTGGACAAATACTTTTAGATTAGTGGTATATGAGTCTTCTATTTAACACATGGATACTTGATGTTTGCTATTACATGGGCATAGTCTAACTTAAGTTGGAACATCTAATATTTGCATTGGAGATTAACCCCTTCACGTGAGTAATCTACATATATATTTTTTTTGTACTGCCTATGCCCCCTGCAGACTGTTTTAATGTGTCTGCCCTGTACTCATAATTGACCCTGAAGCCGGGCATAATGACAGGCAGCAGCGATTACACAGCTGCCTGTCATGAACCCTTTAAGGAAGTCAGTGACAGGATAAGTACCTGTCACTAAGTGATCGGGACCCCCACAGTCCCGATCAATTTCCCTGAAAAGCAGAGGAGAAATACTTACCTTCCTCCTGTCGGATGGGCAATCCCCTAATAGAGTCTCCCTTTTCTGCTCCAATTACCTCTGAGACAAGGACTTGGTTTCCTTTAAAACTCAGTCAATCACTATGCCTGTAATAGCATATATTTTCTACCTTGTGATTTCCTATCTTGATCTACTTGTTGCCTGACTTTGGCTTGTGTCCCTGACTATGTTTTTGTCTCCTGACTTGGTCTGTATTTTTGTCCTCTTGTTTTTTTTTACTCTGGTTTGCCTCCTTGACATTATTTATTGCCTAGTAACTTTGTATTGGTATCTGCCTCTCCTGGTTTGACCCTAGCTTGCTTTTTCCAGAATGTTTTCTCCTGGAGGAGAGAGTTATAAAGATGTGTAGAAATTGATAGGGCATTGTTACTTCACTGGGAATTCTGGGATGAAGGATATGCAAATTGACTCTCTAACTCCACCTTTTGGAGGTGGCTCTTTCTTCAAGTCAGTGTTTGACTCAAGTCAAAAGCCCTTTGAACATAACTGGAGGTTCAAGCCAAGCAAGAAATTAAGATTAAGAGATTAAGGTACATGTTATAATTTTCAAACACCTATAAAAACCTATGACGGGCAAACATTTTCTTACAAACACAATAGGAGTTTATTGCACTTACACAATGTTGCAATATTGGAATAAGAAGTTCTGGTTAGAACAAAAAGCATTAGAAATATCTGACAATGCCACTTACTGTTAAAACAGGCATAATGAATGGTTTGTCAGTCTCCTTCAGAATCAATTATTGTGTTACGCGGACTGTCAGGTCTCATTTATTCTGAGTGAGTCCTTTTTTTTCCCAAAACAGTTTCATCATTGATTCACACATTGAATACAGAGAGTAATTTAATTACATCTATTAATATCAATCCCATTTTACATCTCAGAAAAGTGGATTTTGTGCGAGATCCAAGCAAATAGTTAGTTACGTTACAACTATAACGTTCGTAGAAATATAATTTATGCTCTAAATATATCTCAATTTATATCTATAGAGATACATTATTATATAGTTTCATACTGGGTTCAGTTCGGCTATACTTGTAATAACATTTAAAGGGGTTGTCTGGTTTAGCAAAACACATTTTTAAATCCCATATTACATTTTATAATGAAAGAAAACCTGTATAATCAAATAAGCCAGGGTTAAGATCCTCATTAAATGCACAGCTCCTTGTAATTCTTCATTTCTCCTGTGGTGGTGCTGCTGCAGGGCAATGGAATTTGTTGGCAGGTTTCCCCCCCCCCCCCCCCCCCCGAACCGCTTGTACCTTCAGTTAGCTGCTTTTAATCTAATATCTGTCCTGGGGTCCTTTCAGCAGGTGATGCAGTTATTGTCCTAAAAACAACAGTGTCAAATAGGCGTGGCTTACAGTGTCTATGCCCTAGGCCTGCACTGCCTCTCCGTCCCTCCTCCCTGCCCTTTTTACCATTAGGAGTGCCCCTGGGCAGTATTTCTCCTATTTACCACCTGTCTGAGCACTACACATGTGCTGGATCGTAAAGGCCCATGTGCAGTGTTCAGACAAGTGATGAATAGGAGAAATCCAGCCTGGAGCATTCCTAATGATGAAGAGGGTTGGGAGCAGGAAGAAAGGAGCGGCGTTACAGGCCTAGGGCCCAGACATCCTAGGCCATGCCAATTTGACACAGGGCTGCAAGTTTAAAAGGTTTTTAGCACAATAATTGCATCACCTGCCAAACAGACCCCAGGACAGATCTTGGATTAAAAGCAGCTATAACCACAGGTACAAGTGGTTTGGGGGGTCAGATTGTGGGTACAGAGTCACTTTAACCTGAAAAAAAATATATATATATACAGTATATATTTTTTTTTCATTAGACATCTCTTTTAAAGTATTGATCTATGTGTGTAAAAATGCATTTGTGGTCAGTGCTGCTCTAGAACAAATTCCCATTGTGGTTAGAAGTGGAGTTTTACAACTTTGTATTTTTATTTATTTAAAGGTATTTACTTAGCAGATTTCTGTTACATATTGTGCACAAAAGTATGACAGGAATGCCCAGAGCAGCAGCAAATCCTTAAAGAAAGCCTCTTCTGCTGTGAACAGTTCCTGTCACAGACAGAGGTGGCAGCAGAGAGCGCTGTGTCAGTCTAGAAAGAATACACCCTTTCCTGTAGAGCATACAGCAGCTGATAAGTACTGGAAGACTTTTAAAGTAGTAAAATTAAAAGTAAAAATTTGAAAGAAGTAAATTACAAATCTATATAACTTTCTGACACTAGTTGATTTAAAAGGAAAAAAAATTCTTACCGGAGTACCCCTTTAAATTTGACCCTACCAACACCACTTTGGTAAATTTGGAGAATTTTGTGCCATTTTTACTTACATGTAAATGCATAACTGCATAAAACTAATGATAAATTGATAATCTATCGATACCATTTATAATCTCTCTACTACTCATGCACCACAAGGCAGCAGGTAACACTAACATAGCGCCACCCCCTGGACCCAAATAACCTAACAAATATGCATACGAAAATGTTACCGACAAAGGTCAAATTGTAATAGTTTGTTCACCCTTGAAATCAGTGTTTCTGCATGTGAGCGATAAAGATGAGACCGTTCGCCCTTGGTTTCCTTTAATAGACTGTAGCCATGGTCTTTGGTCTTTATGACGCTAGTTTCTGCTTTAACTTTGGGAATACATGAATGAAAGACAAATATTATGCTTCGCTGAACTTTCCTTAGTTTGCAGTAATAAGACGCCGGACAAGGCCCGCGTCACTGAAATATTAGTCTTTCAAAGAACGAGTGCCCCAGCGGACAGGACATGAAAGATGGCGAGGGGAAGAGACATCTTGATAACAAATGTTGGTCACTAATAAAGCTCTTTTTTTTTTCTTACAGCCTTTAAATAGAACATTGAATCTGGAAGTTTCTACCCCCTGCAATCCATCACAGATGGCAATCACTAATTTGCTAATGCCTGACGATAACTTATCTTATGTATGAGTGATGTTATTTATGAGACATTTGTGGGAAAGTGACAAACAGATGAAGTATATGGATGAGTTCTCTTGTTAGATCTATCAGTCAGCGGAGTAGAGATTCATTATTGAGCTGTTCAGAATTGTAGCTCTGACCCTGTACTATTACATATAGCGTCCCTATCACTGTCTAATATGGACCCTTAGGAAACATGTGTGTCACCACATGGTCTCTCCATAAGGCACCACATTGTTGCTTTAAAATAACTATGTAATGCCTTGGAACATGTTAATTTTTCATAAATTCCATATGAAACTTCCATGTGTCTCACTATAAAATTAGCATGCACATGGAGGTACATTATGGGGCCCGTAGCAGACTATGGGAGCAATATTATATAGTCATGTAGTACAGATACGATCATAATACAACAATTGGTCAGGGGGTTATCTGTATAGTGAGGGGGTGCACAGTATAGAGAGGGGGTGCTCAGTATTGTGAGGGAGCGCTCAGTATATTCAGGGGGTGCTCAATATAGTGAGGGGGTGCTCAGTATAGTGAGGGGGTGCTCAGTGTAGTCAGGGGGGTGCTCAGTGTAGTCAGGGGGGTGCTCAGTATAGTGAGGGGGTGCTCAGTATTGTGAGGGAGCGCTCAGTATAATCAGGGGGGGTGCTCAGTGTAGTCAGGGGGTGCTCAGTATAGTGAGGGAGCACTCATTATAGTCAGGGGGTGCTTAGTATAGTGAGGGAACGCTCAGTATAGTGAGGGGGTGCTCAGTATTGTGAGGGAGCACTTATTATAGTCAGGGGGTGCTCAGTATAGTGAGAGAGTGCTCAGTATAGTCAGGGGGTGCTCAGTATAATGAGGGGTGCTCAGTATTGTGAAGGAGCGCTCAGTATTGTGAAGGAGCGCTCAGTATAGTCAGGGGGTGCTCAGTATAATGAGGGAGTGCTCAGTATTGTGAGGGGGTGCACAATATTGTGAGGGAGCGCTCAGTATAATGAGGGAGCGCTCAGTATAGTCAGGGGGGTGCTCAGTATAATGAGGGGGTGCTCAGTATTGTGAGGGAGCGCTCAGTATAGTCAGGGGGTGCTCAATATGGTGAGGGGGGCTCAGTATTGTGAGGGGGTGCTCAGTATTTTGAGGGGGTGCTCAGTATTGTTAGGGAGCGCTCAGTATTGTGAGGGGGTGCTCAGTATAATCAGGGGGGGCTCAGTATAATGAGGGGGTGCTCAGTATTGTGAGGGAGCACTTATTATAGTCAGGGTGTGCTCAGTATAGTGAGGGAGTGCTCAGTATAGTCAGGGGGTGCTCAGTATAATGAGGGGTGCTCAGTATTGTGAAGGAGCGCTCAGTATAGTCAGGGGGTGCTCAGTATAATGAGGGAGTGCTCAGTGTTGTGAGGGGGTGCTCAGTATTGTGAGGGAGCACTCAGTATAATGAGGGAGCGCTCAGTATAGTCAGGGGGGTGCTCAGTATAATGAGGGGGTGCTCAGTATTGTGAGGGAGCGCTCAGTATAGTCAGGGGGGTGCTCAATATGGTGAGGGGGGGTTCAGTATTGTGAGGGGGTGCTCAGTATTTTGAGGGGGTGCTCAGTATTGTTAGGGAGCGCTCAGTATTGTGAGGGGGTGCTCAGTATAGTCAGGGGGGGCTCAGTATAATGAGGTGGTGCTCAGTATTGTGAGGGAGCGCTCAGTATAGTCAGGTGGGTGCTCAGTATAGTCAGGGGGTGCTCAGTATTGTGAGGAAGCGCTCAGTATAGTCAGGGGGTGCTCAATATAGTCAGGGGGTGCTCAGTATTGTGAGGGAGCGCTCAGTATTGTCAGTGGGGCTCAGTATAGTCAGGGGGGTGCTCAGTATAGTGTGGGGTGTGCTCAGTATAGTGAGGGTGCGCTCAGTATAGTGGGGGGTGCTCTATATAGTAAGGGGGGGCTCAGTATAGTGAGGGTGTGCTCAGTATAGTGGGGGGTGCTCTATATAGTAAGGGGGGGCTCAGTATAGTGGGGGTGCACTCAGTATAGTGGGGGGTGCTCTATATAGTGAGGGGGTCCTCAGTATAATGACATGTAAAACTAATACATTGCACCAAGAAGACATATATATTACCACCGGCAGACCAAAGAATATTCTATGATGTATTAAAAAAAAATCTATGGGGAAAAAGTGTACAAAAAATGCACAGACACAGAAAAACTATGAAAAACTCTTTACTCCGAGGGAACCATTTACATGATTTGTACGGAACCCAGAACACACCAACATCTAAACCATAAGGGACCAAATCTTCTGTATAAGTGTCTACTGCAACAACCCTGCTAAAGTGCACATGCTTGAAACTAACAATTGTAAACTAAGATGAGAAATTCACCATAGGGTTGCAAAACAAGCAAACAGTATCACCAAGTTTCAGGAGAGCCCATACCCACATAAAAAAGTAAGACATTACAGAGATCTACATATAATTATCCATACAGTACATGAGGAGTGAGGGCCCTGCTCGCATGCATGAGCTTAAAGACTATTAGGAGGGGGTAGACTATTAGGAGCCAAAACTATAGTAGCTTCAATACTGAAACTATTACAGAAGGATGAATTTGTTGTTGTAAAAGTATCAAAAATCACAAAGTCACAATTTATTAAAAAAAAAGTCAATCAGCCAGTCAGTCATCAATTTTCCGCCATTCCTCTCCTTTCTATCTTTATATCCCTCTGTTAGTCTCTCCCTGCTCTGCTGTAACTGCCTGCTGCCATCCTGCTCTCTCCTCCACACACAGCCGACTGGCCACCTCTGTTACCGAACCTCCTTATATAGAGGGGGAGGTGCTGACATAACAGAGGGGCCTGCAGCTGATTGGACGGGTGCTAGGGATTATTATTAATCTCTTTTTCAGCATCATGACACTCCAGACAGCAAGTGCGGCCGCCATTATGTTATTTTGAAAATTTTCTCAACGAATCTGTGTGAATTTTAAACCACGGCTATTACCTATGAATCCATCTGAAAAAATCATGGCATACTCTGTTTCAAGCGACATTTACACAACTAAGACAGAATGATGGTTGCCGCCATAAAGGTTTCAAACACAACTTTTTGGTCTGCCTGAACTCTAGTAATGGTGCGTTTACACGGGCAGATTTATCTGACAGATCTTTGAAGCCAAAGCCAGGAACAGACTATAAATAGAGAACAGGTCATAAAGGAAAGACAGATTTCTCCTCTTTTTAAATCCATTAATGGCTTTGGCTTCAAAAATCTGTCAGATAAATCTCTCAGTAAATGCACACAAAAACAAACAAAAATAAGGCAAATCAGCCCTGCTGGACTACTGAATGGGATCTGGAGGTAAGTGGCAACACCCATTGATTGTTCACTGAGCAGGAGGCACAATGGGGGACATTTATCAAGGGTTTTGCGCCAAATTTTTGGTGAATAATTGCATTTTTCACCCATTTTTGGTCTAAATTCTATTTATGAACCAGTATGCGACAGGTGAGTATTTTTAGATGCGACTTTTTTTTAATCTGCCTGTTTTAAGTATTCACCCAAAAATTCTCATAATCTGGGATTAGCGCCCAATTTATCATTTGCAACTTTTTAAAAAAGTTTAAAAACAGGCGCAAGCTTACATCTGGTCAGAACCAGGTGAATAAAACTGCGCAATTTGTTCATAGTTGCACCTTTTTTTGCGCCTTTTTACTTAGATGCATTTACTATGGCAGTGCTCAATGTTAATGAATCAGTCACAAGATATTACAACAAAATACACACCAATCCCTATTAGAATAGTTGCACTTATTAGACTCCTTAGTAAATGTCCCACAATGTGTATGGATCCTACTCAGTACATAGTTTACACGGAGCCCTAATGTAGGGCACAAAGCAAAATACTTAGAGGAGCAGGGACTTCTATCAAAGATAGGAGTCCTGACACCTATACAATAATAAAGAATGCTGCATGCTTACTGTCTGGGCAAGGGAGATAAGTTATAATGTTATGTATCACCACGTAAAAGGATTGTTAGGGGATCAGAACATGGCGAAAGCCTTCTGTTTATTGGTGCTCACGTCCTGTGAATCCATGTCTTGGAACTGTGATGTGGAGGGGACAGGCATATATACCAACCATCGTAGCACCTACAGGGTGAACTGCCGAGCTCTGGGCTCGGCCCAGACCCCAACAGTTGCGGCAGGTGCCCGGCTATCACTGATAGCTGGGCCCCCTCCCGCGGATGACACGTACCGGCACGTCCATCTGCTGGAACGCTGTGCAGAATTGGACATTCCAGAACATGATCAGGCGGGAAGGGGTTAATTTGTCCAGGTACACATTGTAAGGTATTTTTGTGGCTGCTATAAGGCAGCACAGGAAAGATGGCAGAGCACAGAATCCAGAGCACAAGCCAAAGGGGAAAAACAGGGGAAGAAAATAGGTTTCAGACTATAGCTTAATTAGTGGAAAGAAGAGAAGGTGACACTGTACATTGATATGCTCCAAGAAATAATGAGCAAAATGACTAATTATTCTATATACAAAGAACGTGTATTAATTGGTCTCCAGTAAATCCTGTCCTACATAATGTACTTAAAAGAGTTGAATAGGCAAAAATTATTCTACAATAATTAGCAATGACCATAACTTAGCAATGACTTACTAATAAGATCTTCATTTGACAGATTATACCAACAGGCAGGGAGAGCCCTAGACTTCATGGTGGCCTGTGCAAAATTTCCCTCTATGCCCCTCCCCTTTCCCAGAATGCTGAATTCCAAGTTTACCATGTTATATGATGCTAAGGCTGGGTTTACACTAAGTTTTTGCAATCCGTTTTTTTCATCTGTTTTTTTTGTTTGTTTTTTTTTTGGGGGGGGGGGGGGGACGGATGAAAAAGACAAATGCATTTGTATGCATCCGTTTTGATGTCTTTCTATTGACTTCCATTATAAAAAAAAAAGATCAAAACAGATCCGTTTTTTTAACGTACACAAAAACGTAGCTGACCCTACTTTTGTGTCCGCTAAAAAACAAAAAATGATACTGCATGATAGATATACACAGGATATTACTAATGCATCCTGGTTGTGTTTATCCTTCATCACCGTTCTGCAGAGGTTATTACCCAGCTTTCCCAGGCCGCCATTTCTAGGTCCTCTATTCTCATATTATAGAATAACTATCCAGGAATGAGGAAATGCTGGGTAAGAATCACTGGAAAGCTATAAATGACAAATCTACTATGATATGCAAAAACTGCAAAATTCTTAATCTACTTAGTTTTAGAATTTAAAAAAATCTACTTAGAGTATCGGAACCCAGGAAAGCAGGGAGCAGTTGAATCTGCCTAGTGCCTACTGATAAGTTTAACTTTTGTTTTGCCTGACTTTATGAAGCCAGACACTCCCCAGGATAGGATGGTTCCAGATTACAGTTAGCAGCTGCAGTTCTGCTTACAACTTAAAATGACAGACACAGACAGCTGATGTACGTATCAGTAACATAAGTTAGGGAAGCGCCCCCTTTATTGTTTTGTGTTAACTTTTATAGACAGAATATGGGGCGGTACTACTCATGCGCAGTGTTATTCACATTAAATATATAAACTTTTAATACCGATGGGGTTTTAAGTCAAAAGACACATACATATCACACTCTGATAGGTCAATCCATAGATGGTCAGCAGTTTCCTGTCCTGTGCAGTAAAGACATTGATCCTGACTTATTAATCTGTCTGGGACAAAAAAGTATCAGATTTTTGCAAAAACAGTGCCACCCCTGTACCAAGGTTGTGTGTGGTATTACAATTCAGTTCCATTCACTTCAAATGAACTGAACTTCAAAACTCAAACTGAAGACAGGAGAGGCAATGTTTCTAGAAGAAAGTGGCCATGTTTTAATAAAATTAGACAGCCCCTTTAAGACAAATAGTAGCCAATCACAGCTCAGCTTTTGTTTCTCAGAGACAATATTCTTTTTCTTTGCATCTCCATGCCCAATTCCCTCTCCTACTCCCAACTCCTCAATGAAAACCCTAAATTAAGAATTGAAAAAAAAATTATATTATTTTTTTTACATATTTTTGTCCCAGACAGATTCATGAAGCAAAAAAAATATATATATATTAGCATTTAAACTATATTACTTTGTTCTTAATAAAAAAAAAATTATACTGCCATATAAATATCTGGTTAACTTTATTCTACATGTTGTAATGATTATGCCATACTGAATACGTTTTACTTATTTTTTTATAATATGAATTTCTTTTTATGTTTTATGATGTTACTATGTAATGCAGACTTTTTTTTTTATTAATCAGGTTTATTTTATTTTTCCATGGAATATTTCAAACTTGAATATTTGCATTCACTTATGTAATTTTTGTCATGGAGGGTCAACCCTTAATCTCCCGAATTCCCTTGAAGGTGCTTGTGCAGGTTCGACTGTAGAACAGGCAGGATCAAAGTGCTGTATGAAGGCCGAGGTACCAGCGTCGCTCATTTACACTTACTGTGCTGTGCCGGAGGGGGGGTTTGAAAATGTTTCATTATATTTTATAAAGTCTGCCGTAAAACAATTTTATGAATATTCTGGGTGTTTTTTAATTTGTAAACACAAAGGCTTATTACCGTTCTGTACTATTCACAACTACAGGAACACATGTAACGGTAGTTTTATTGAGGCTCCCGAAGTAAACACGGTGCCGTAGACAGTCATCTGATTGTAAACAAACACAGTGTGATTTTGTTTTCATGGAATGAAGGGAAAGGTATGCTATATGTCTGTCTCATATAAATAGCCACATTTTCTATGTGATTACTCAAACATGCCCTGAATACATAAGTGCTGCTCAGTACCAGGGGAATTTGCAGTAGACTCATAAAACCAGATAAGAAATTACATTTAATATGTGATGCACAGGGACCCCTGGTGGCTCATAAGTCACCACCTCTCCGTTTTTATAGAAACTAAAAAATAAATAAATAAAATAAAAACAACAGCCTAAAACATTCACAGCATGTATACATTTTTGCACAATTATATAGTTATTTTATTTAAATTTTTTTTTTACAATTTTCCTTTATCCCCTATAACATCAGGTCAGCACAGGGTTACTTAGAATTATGCTGTTAGGGCATATATATGTGACCATCCTTGCCTTTCTTTTAGTTAAAGATAGTAATTTCTCATATAACCATTTTTTGACATGGAATCAGGACTTTTGAAAAGTGTTATTTACATAAGAAATGAAATGCTCAAAAGCTCGTTTTTCAGGTCTGGTATTTTTCAATACTTGAATGATTGATCATGTAATGAACACCATTAAAGGGGTTCTCCAGTGAAAATCTTTTATTTTCAAATCAACTGGTGTGAAAAAGTTATATAGATTAGTAATTTACTTCTATTAAAAAATCTCCAGTCTTCCCATACTTATTAGCTGCTGTATGTCCTGCAGGAAATGTTTTATTTTCAGTTTGACACAGTGCTCTCTGCTGACATCTCTGGCCGAGACAGGAACTGTCCAGAGCAGGAGAGGTTTTCTATGGGGATTCATAGAAAACCGAGACAGAGTTCCTGTCTGGGCCAGAAATGTCAGCAGAGAGCACTGTGTCAGACTGAAAATAAAACAACATTTCCTGCAGGATGTATAGTAGCTTATAAGTATGGGAAGACTTGAGAATTTTTAATAGAAGTAAATTACAAATCTATATACCTTTCTGACACCAGTTGATTTGAAATAAAAATATTTTCGCTGGACAACCTCTTTAATAGCTAGATAGGCGACTACCTGACATAGCCTTACACTACCTCTGTCCCTGCTCTAGCTACTCTCCTTCTCAGCTAACAGAATGTATTTGTATTCAATAATTGCAATTAAATGTAATGTAAGATGTAATGTAAGAACACACACTTTTAGGGTCCATTTACACAGAAAGATTATCTGCCAAAGATTTAAAGCCAAAGCCAGGAACAGACTATAAACAGATCAGGTCATAAAGTAAAGCCTGAGATCCTCTTTTCAAATCCATTCCTGGCTTTGGCTTCAAATCTTTGGCAGATAATCTGTCAGATAATCTTTCTGTGTAAATAGACCCTTAGATTGTGTCTTCACATGTATGCAAACACGTGTGAAAACACACCCTCTTATATTCTCCAATGTTGCCAGGACTTTCCGCAACATTGCTACTGGAAATGCGTGGGGGTGTTTCATATACTGTATGCTGGAACCATGATATGGAGATGCAGCCTTAGGCTATGTTCCCACACAGTATTTTTGCTCAGTATTTTGCAACCCAAAACAGGAGTGGATTGAAAACACAGAAAGGCTATGTTCACATGGTGTTAAATTCAGTGGATGGCCGTCATTTAATGGCAAATAATTGCAGTTATTTTCAAACAACAGACATTGGGGGAGATTTATCAAACATGGTGTAAAGTGAAACTGGCTCAGTTGCCCCTAGCAACCAATCAGATTCCACCTTTCATTTTCCAAAGAGTCTGTGAGGAATGAAAGGTGGAATCTGATTGGTTGCTAGGGGCAACTGAGCCAGTTTTACTTTACACCATGTTTGATAAATCCCCCCAATTGTTTTGCAATTACGACCGTTATTTGCCATTAAATGGCGGCCATCCACTCAATTTCAACAGTGTGTGAACATAACCTTTCTGTGTTTTTAACCCACTTCTTGGTTGCAAAATACTGAGCAAAAATACTGTGCGGGAGCATAGCCTAAGGCTTTTTTCCTACAGTGGGAAAATGACGTCCATCTTTCTGGACAGCCATCAATTTTGCGCTAGAAGACGCCTGTCTGTCGGTAATGATCATGATCCTATTTTGGCGCTATAATGGCGGTTGTGTCAAAAGGCTTCCATCATTTTCCTGTTGTGGGAAACTAGCCTGAGGCTATGTTCACACGTCATCAAAATTACGGCCGCTTTTTGTCTGGCCATAGTTTAACACTCAATATTATTGCTCTTGTTTTTGAAATAACGGCCATTGTTTACTATTAAATAATGGCTGTCTACTAAAAACGGCTGTCATTATGACGGCGTGTGAACATAGCCTCAGGCTATGCTCACACACAGTATTTCAGTTAGTCTTTTTTCAAACAAAATCAGGAGTGGGACTGACAGGCCAAAATTATAATGGAAAAATTTCCACAATTTCTTTATTTTCAGCCACTCCTGTTTTTGGTTTAAAAAAAAAAAAACTGACGGAAATACTAAGTGTGAACATAACCTGTCTGTGACTGCAAGCAGAGACAGTGAAAACTACAAGGACCTGATATACAAATTATTTTAGAAAATTGCGTAATTTTTCATTATCAGAGCACCTCTTGTTTAATCAGAAGGGAAACCACCTTTAAATTAATTTTCTCCAAACCCGGAGTGGAAATGTGTTTACATAAATAGTAAGTACTAAACTCTCCTACTTATCGAGTGACAATAAGTTACAATGATGTAGTGTGTATGGTAATTGTGCTATGGAGCCTCATCACAATAACATATGGTACGTCCATGGAAACAACCGCTATCTCCAGCTTTTTCTACAGTCATTTGTCTAATTAACAGCTGATGAAAGCGCAGTGGAAACAAACAGTTTTTCCTAACTAATCTAATTAAATTCCCGATTATGTCAGTTTGATGAGGTAATGACCATTCAAGCAGGAAAACCCGGAGCTTTCTGGATGATTCGCTTAAATGCAGAACACTTTGGGTAATCATTATAACTTTAGATAAAGGTTCACTATTAAATTTACATGATTAATTAAAAAGTCCTTACTGGATGATGCATGAATTTCTAAGGGGACATTGTAACTCGAGACGAGTGAAGCAAATCAGGTGAATCAAAAGTCGCTGCGAATCGGGACATCAATTCATTTTTTTCTGCGAGTTCTGGCCAATTCATTAGGGAAATTCGCAAAAAAAACAAAATGATGGCTGAACATGCTGTCTGGAGCATGACTGGGCAGGAGAAAGAGATTAACTATAATTCTTAGCGCTCATCCAATCAGCTGCAGGCCCCTCTGTGATGTCAGCACCTCCCCCTCTATATAAGGAGGTTCGGTAACAGAGGTGGCCAGTCGGCTGTGTGTGGAGGAGAGAGCAGAATGGCAGCAGGCAGTTAGAGCAGAGCAGGGAGAGACTAACAGAGTGATATAGGGACAGAGAGGAGAGGATACGAAAGCTGATTGTGGGGGATTGTTTGTTGTAGCTACCAACCAAGTGTCCAGTTGACCAAGTAGCTAGGTGCCTATAGGAATTCACTGGGACCAGTAAAGACGCAGTCCATATTATTCATGCACTGGGCACTGGGCACTGTACACTACTATTGAGATATACCAGTTTACTGGGACCAGTGAATTTAGCGTGCATCTTATATAATCAGTCCTCGCACTCCTACTGTTTTATACAAGTTGGGTTTCATAACATTTTTTAAATTGTGGTTTTCGGATTTTTGACACTTTAACAAGAAAATGCTTTAACAAATTCGCCCTTCTATAATACTACTAGTATTGTAGCTACTATAGTTTGGCTGTTTTATTGAAATTTGTTAAAATATTAACAAATTGGACCCAAAATTCCAGAATTTACGGCTGCTTCACTCATCTCTAACTGTAACATTGCGGTAGTATAGTATTGGTGAGGGTACATGCACACTACGGAATGGCGACAGAAAACCCTTTGCGCATTCCGCAGCGCGCACCCACTGTGACTGTGGCGCGCATGTCTCCGCCCGTGTCATGAACTCCATTCTATGTACGGGCAGATTCCATCGTCTGTCCAAAGAATGAACCTGTTCATTCTTTGAACGGCCTTCAAATTAATGTTCGTGTCATTAATTCATGGCTGTTATTTAGCGGCTGCGATTTTGCATTGTTCACATGTTATGTTATACATTTATACATGGTCATTGTTCCCATAGACTTCCATGGCAATCATTAAAGACTGAAACGACAGCTATTATTTTAAATTAAAATCATGGCCGTTATTCAATCTAAAAAATACAGTTTGTGACCATGGCCTAAAGGCAACTCACAGAGCATAAATCTGCTGAAAAATGTTATAATAAAGCTAAATAATGACTCTGTACACACAGTGGAGAGATAATCCTAAAAAAGGCATGTACACTTTAAAGGGGTGCTCCGGCGGGGGGGGGGGCACTTTTTTGGGGGGACCGGGGAGGAGGTGGCTGAAATAAAAGACGTTCACTTACCTCCCCAGTTCCAGCGGCGGGTCCCGCATCACGGCGCTCCAGTCCCCGGTTCCACTTCCGGGTGTCTGACATGGGCCCGAGACATGACATCTCAGGTCCGCTCAGCCACTCAGTGAAGGAGGCGGGATTTGTGTGAAGTCCACTCGGATCCCGCCTCCTTCACTGAGTGGCTGAGCGGCCCTGAGACGTAGCGTCTCGGGTGGCGTCAGACACCCGGAAGCGTCCGGGGACCGGATAGCCGTGATGCGGGACCCGCCGCTGGAACCGGGGAGGTAAGTGAACATCTTATATTTCAGCCACCTCCTCCCCGGTCCCCCCCAAAAAGTGCCCCCCCGCCGGAGCACCCCTTTAAAGGGGTTGGCCACTTTATAGTAAAATAGTTCACTGTATATTGTTAGTAACTGTACTCACTGTATATACTGACAGAAGCTCCCTGTGTACCTCATAAAGCTAAAATCAGACACCCCTCCTCCAGGCTATGCTGTCCTGCTCTGTGGTTAGTCTAGCCATAAGATGGCCGACATGGTGGAGCATGTGACCATGCCCTGCCCCCAAGAGTCCACCACTGAGCCTGTCTATGCCTATGGAGGACACTAGGGGCGGGGCATGGTCACATGCTCCTCCATGTCAGCCATCTTATGGACAAACTTAGCAGGGCACAGAGCACAGAGCAGGGCAGCCTAGTCTGGAGGAGGGGAGTCTGAGTTTAGCTCTATGAGGTACACAGGGAGCTGCTGTCAGTAAGTAATGTGAACACACTTACTTATACTACACAAAACTATTTTAGTGGCCAACCCCTTTAAGTAATCTTAGTATGTGCATGTGCTTGTGTGTGTTCGTCCCCCTCTATACTTTTTATAACAATAGGTAATGGATTTACTATAATGTACATTATAAAATAGTGTAAATCATCCCTTGTATCTACACCAGCTCACAGCTGCTCTGCTCTGTCTTCGCTTCTTGCGAAATTCTCGATTGCTTCATAGTAATGTGTCCAAGTACAGATTATTGGAATATGTATACAGCATCGGTAGCCAAAATTGGTCAGATGTGAAAAGTAGGTCATAAGAAATCTTTGAACACAATGAACTTATCTGATGTGTTGGCTAATTGTCTCACCAGGCCAGATGATAGAAACGCCGTACAATAAGATTTACAGATGTCGTAACATAATGGAGCCTTTATAGATCCAACAGGACTGGAGCGGTTATTGTAAACTCCGGCTAAAGTGATCATCAGAAGAAGATTAAAATGATTACCAGGCATAAAAAAAAAGTTCAATCGAGGCATAAATGATTGCACCTCCGGGGAATAGTCGCTCCTGGAATCAGTCCAAGTCAAGTCATAAAGTTAATGATTATGAAATGCCTCTAAAGGAAAATCAAATCAATAGACAATTAAATTGTAAAGGTGATTATGCTGATAACAATGAACCTGGGAAAGATGATGTGCGCTAAAAGGACGCACTGCCCTAAGCCTCCATATACTGCCGAATTCTAACTTTGTCAGTTATTACTTATGCTATAAGAAAATTAAAGGGCTACTCTAGCAAAAGATTTAGTCTTCTCAAGTCTTCCAGTATCAGCTGATGTATGTCCTGCAGGAAGTGGTTTATTCTTTCCAGTCTGATACAGTACTCTCTGCTGCCACCTCTGTCCATGTCAGAAACTGTCCAGAGAAGATGTTTCTTTGGGGATTTTCTACTGCTCTGGACAGTTCCTGTCATGGACAGAGGTGGAAGCTAAAATTATTATGTTAATTTGTTTTCCCTAAGACCCATTGGCATCACAACATATGGGGTAAATTCGCCCCTGCGAGCCCCTGGGACGAAGGAATATTTAATGAAAAAATAACAATTAAATTTTAATCCCCTCCTCCATGAGGTATAAATAGGCTCCACCTCCCCCTAGACCTCAGTCTAAATTATAAAGAAACATAAAACACAGGGAGGGAGTCTTGTGATGCCAATGGGTCTTAGGGAAAACAAATTAACATAATAATTTTAGCTTCCCTTACGTCCCATTGGCATCACAACATATGGGGAATTAGCAAGCATTATCCCCAATGGGCGGGTTATTTATTACGTCCGCATTAAGAACAGATCTTGCAAAGGTTGTTCTTGACAAGAAAGAAGTATCCAGCCTGAAATATCTCACAAAGGTAGTCAAAGACGACCAGGTAGCTGCCTGGCATATGTCCTCAAGTGGCACAGCGGCACGCTCTGCCCAAGTGGAGGCCACAGCTCTAGTAGAGTGAGCCCTGGTAAATTCTGGTGGATCCAGATCAGCAGAGGAGTAACATAAGGCAATGGAGTCACAGATCCATCTGAATATTGAAGGTTTTGAAGCCTTTCTCCCCTTGTTCTTTCCTGCGAAAGGGATAAAGAAATTCTCGTCTTTACGAAAATCACCTACTCTATGTAGATAGATCTTGATAGCTCTGGATACGTCCAATAAAGAAAGATCCAAGTCTTCTTTAGATGATCCAGTAGGAGAAAATACAGGCAATACTATTGGCTGGTTGATGTTGGCAAATGAAGCCACCATAGGCAGGAATCCTGGAAGGAACCCAAGGATAACCTTGTCTTGGGAAAAAAATCACGTATGGAGGTGCGGAGTCAAGGGCTTGAAGTTCTCCAACTCTCTTAGCAGAGGTAATGGCTAGTAAAAGAGAAACTTTCAATGTTAACTTGAAGTCTATTTCCTCCCAAGGCTTAAAGGGAGGAAGACACATGCGTCTTAACACAAAGGATAAGTCCCATGGGTCTACCTGCTTCACCAGGTTAGGCCTAGTCTAGCCTTAACAAAATTCTTTACCTCCAAGATCTGAAAGAAACGTGAGTTTAGGTGTGCAGAGAGGGCTGCTATCTGCACCTTGATGGAACTAGGTTTTAATCCTTTATAGAAGCCTTCCTGTAAAAACTCCAATGACTGTGGAGTAGAAGGTTTAAGTCCATCAATACTCCTGCTTGCACACCAATCTTGAAAAATCTTCCAAATACGTGCATAAGATTTATTTGTAGTGCTACTACGAGCGTGAAAAAGGGTATACTATACCTTCTCAGAAAAACTAGAGTCTAATACGGTCCTCTCAGTCTCCAAGCTGTCAAGCTGAGGCTGGAAAGATTCCTGCACAGACGTTGACCCTGGAATATTAGATCCGGATGCAGAGGTAACCTCCAAAATTCCCCTCTGCTCATATTCATGGGCAGGGTGAACCATGACCCCTTCGGCCAGAAGGGAGTTATTATTATTACTGACGACTGATCTAGACTGATCTTCGTGAAACTCTGGGAATCATGGCTATGGGAGGAAAGATATACGCCAGCTGGTATGTCCATGGTATTGTCATTGAGTCCACTACCGTGGGATTGTCTGCCCTGTAAAGGGAACAGAAATTCCTCAGTTTGGCATTGCTTGCTGTTGCCATGAGGTCTCTCTGAGGAGGCCCCCATCTCTGGGTTAACTGAATGAACACTCTCCTTGAGAGACCATTCCCCCGGTAATGTCAGGCCTCAACTCAGTCAATCTGCTAATATATTGTCGACACCCCTGATATGAATCGCAGAGAGTCTGGTTATTCTGGTTTCTGCCCAACAGAAAAATCTTCTCTACTTCCCTGAGGAGAGAAGGGGATCTGGTACCTCCCTGTTTAGGTACGCCACACAGGTCCTGTCGTTCATCCGGATTCTGACTGCTCTCTGTAAAATAGGAGGAGAAAAATGAAGAAGAGCTAGGTAAATCGCTCTGAGCTCCCTCACGTTGGAGGGCAGAGCGGATTCCTGTTGACTCCAAGATCCTGCAGTCGTGATGACTGTCAGATGAGCTCCCCAACCTGTTCCTGAAGCATCTGTCGTGATGGTTATCCAGTGTGGTTCTGAAAATAAAACTCCATGTTTGACTTGTCTCCACCACATTAGAGAATGTCTTGTTTGAGTCGATGGAACATGCATCTCATCCAAGTCCTTCAGTCCTCGGTTCCATACTGTTAGTGCTTTTCTCTGAAGAAATCTCATGTGCCATAAGGCCCATGGCACCGCGTCCGCAGCTGAGGCAAGGAGCCCTAGAAAGCGCATTTATGTTTTTATGGATACCTGACGAGGAGTAATTAGGAATTAAGTCTGATTTCTCTATGTTGATAAGCCAACCTAATTGTTGAAGTATGTCCTGGACATAGTTCAACTGAACTCTCATAATCAACCAATCGTCCAGGTAAGGGATAACTTTATCCCCTGTAGACGGAAGCGAACCATCATGGTGACACTAACTTTGTGAAAACAAAGGGTGCGGAGGTATTCCGGATGGAAGGACTTTGAATTGTAAGTGTCTTACCTTCCCCTGGATTTGGATGACGAAGGCTATCCTGTGAGCCTTCAGAATCGGTACATAAAGATATGCATCCGGTAGATCTATGGTGACCATAAAATCTCCCTCCTGGAGGATAGATTTTACCGATCTTATGTTCTCCATGTGGAACGTCTTCTTTACGATGCACCTGTTGAGATATCGCAAATCTATAATAAGCCTCCAATTTCCGGATGGCTTCAGCACTAGTAACACTGGGGAGTAAACTCCCTGACCGATCTCAGATAGAGGAACATCCTCTAGAGCCTCAATGGAAAGGAGGTAAAGAATTTCTGTCTCTAAGACTAAGTGTCTTTCTGGCTTAAGATTTCTTGACAGAAGAAATCTTGGAGGAGGAAGAGATGATAAATGAAGGACATAACCATTTTGAATAATATTTAACACCCAGTGATCTTTTCTTAATTCTTCCCAGGCAGGGAGAAACAAACTCAGACGTGTTCCCACTGGACAGCTTCTGCGTCAGAAGTCTGGTTTCTTGTTGGTGTCCTTATTCTGCTGCTTCCCGGAACCTCTTCTGGAATAGTTTCTTCCTCAACCTCTGTACTGGTATCTCCCTTTGCCTCGCTGAGGAGATTTTGCTCTGCGAAAGGAATCACCGCTCTTATAGGACAATGGTAGGGACTTCCCCTCCTTGTCAGACAATTCCTCCATTAATTTATCCAGCTCAGAGCCAAACAGCCTACCTGGCTGGAACTCCATATTACAGAGCTGAATTTTGGAGTTAGCATCTCCAACCCAGGGTTTTAACCATAGCGCCCTTCGGCAGCGGTTGAAAGCGTAATCGTTTTTTTACGTTAACCTGGTTCCCTGAGATGCATCATCGCAGAGGAAGTCAATGGCCATAATGACCTTTTTTTAAGGAGCGAAGGACCTTGTCCCTGCTAGCTCTACCTTCCAAATTTTCCTGGACCTTGGCCAGCCATCTTCTTAGGCTTCTAGAAACCTCAAAGAAGAAATGGAGACTGCCCCTTGGGCTGCCGCTGCCGTATATGATCTCTTGAGGGCTACCTCCACCCTTCTATCCATCGGATCCTTAAGATTGGATCCGTCCTCCGCAGGCAGCACAGTACATTTCGACAGTTTGGCTATGGCCGGGTCCACCTTTGGAGGCTCAATCCAGTCCTTACATTGTTCTTCCTTGAGAACCTATAAGGTCTTAAACCTCTTGCTCAAACCCGGAGCCTTTTCCGGTTCCTTCCATTTCGCCTGTAACATACACACTGAAGTCTTACCCACAGAAAAAGCCCTAGGCTTTTTTGAGGAGGACCAATCCTATCCTCTTCTATTTCCTCAGGGTGTATTTCAGCTTGCACAGCTTACCAGAGCTTGTGAATTATATCAGATGTGAAATACCCCCTAAATAATTCTTTCTCATCTTCAGAAGTAGAAGAGGTTTCAGAAGAAGATGATGACTTAACTTCATCAATCACAGTAAAACTGAAAATGACCATAATCCTACAGCCATAAAGTAATATACTCAAAGGCTGGGAGTAGAGAGAGAAATACTCCATTTGGTCTTTAACTTAGGACACGGGCGGCGATTCTCATTAGCCGCTAAAGTCTTTTGCACATAGTCCTTGACCCATACAACTACATCCTGAACATCAGGCTCCTCATAGGTTTAGGTCTGCATGAAGGACAGCGTACTTAGGCATTATAAATATTTTTAGGCATTCATAAATATTTTTATGAAAGAAA
Source organism: Dendropsophus ebraccatus (assembly GCF_027789765.1). NCBI lineage: Eukaryota > Metazoa > Chordata > Amphibia > Anura > Hylidae > Dendropsophus > Dendropsophus ebraccatus. The sequence continues at coordinate 114,608,332 of NC_091459.1, read as the reverse complement.
GGATGAATCTTATCTGGAAAAAATGATCCTCCTACGGTATCCATAGCCGTCAGGTAGTGGAGTCTCACACTCGGCACATAAAGTGCTTCCTTAGAAGGTCTTTTGCCAGCAGCAGGACTGGTCTCCATTTCAGACATCTGCAAATAATCAATGTATTACAATACATATAAACCACTAGCCTGGCTAGAGTGATATCGGAAAGAGACACTAGGTGGCAGCAACACTTACTTTTAAGTATATAGAAGAGAGATCACAGCACTTTGCACTCAGATGTTTTCTATTAGATCCAAATGAGCCACAGAAAATCCTTCCAGAGGAAGACAGCCAGACCTAGAGGTAGCAACAGCTTACCTTCTGCCTTGGACACACAGCTAATCCGGCGTGCAGAGAGCGCGCGCCGCTGCCAGCCCCCGGAAGTGACATGATGCTGATGCCGCAGTGCTGAGATGCACCCAGCGCTGATGCGTTCCACAGTCGAACGCGACTGGAAGAAAAGCCAGCGGCTCGGGTGACACGCAGAGTGCGTTCCAAGACGCACTAGGTAAGAAAAACTTAAAAGCTAAGACCTGCAGAAGCAAATATCAGGATACTACCTGGACACCGGCTCCAGCGGCATCCCAGCAATCATTACCTGGAGAGAAAACCTGAATGCAACAGGTTAACAAGCATAAAAACGGAGGAGGGACAAAGTCCCCTAGGGCTAACAGCAACGAAGTAAAAAAAGACTGAGGTCTAGGGGGAGGTGGAGCCTATTTATACCTCATGGAGGAGGGGATTAAAATGTAATTGTTATTTTTTCATTAAATATTCCTTCGTCCCAGGGGCTCGCAGGGGCGAATTTACCCCATATGTTGTGATGCCAATGGGACGTAAGGGAAGCAGAGAATACTATGTCAGGCTGGAAAGAATACTGGAAGACTTAAGTTTTTTTTTTTTTTTTTATAGATGTAAATTATAAATGTCTGTCACTTCCTAACACCAGTTCATTTGAAAGATTTTTTGTCCGCTGGAGTACCCCTTTAAGGTCTCAAATAAAATTTTAGTTTTATCTATTGACTGTAGACGCGACAGAAAGTAGGAATTTATCAATAGGGGTTGTGCGGGTTTTGGTGTAAAATTAATTATTCGCTTGAAAATTTAGGACTTTTCCTGTGCTTCATGCAAAAATGTGAGAGCCTTGCACAAAAATGCCATTAGGCAAAAAAAAAAAAAATCTCAGGTTTTCTGGTGAAATCTTTGATAAATAACCCCCAATGTCATTATCTTTTTTTTTTTTTTTTTTAATATGAAATGTAGCTTTTTATTTTAACTTTTTGAATTTCTCTGGAAGAGAGGCCATTTTGGAGACATACTTCCTTGTTTTCTCGTACAGATGAGTGTGCATGCTTGATGGCAGCTGCAATGAATGGAAGTTTAAGGGGTTTTCCACTTTCAAAACTAACTTGTCCCCTATCCACAGAAAGGAAGAGATTGCGGGGTGGGTTCGAGGCGTTCCGACCTTCATACCCACCAGCGATCTCCAGATCTCCACAGGTCGTCAAGTGACCCGCAGCTCTATTCATTCTCTATGGAGGCGCCAGAAAGAGCCGAGTACTGTAGTGCTTTAGTTGCCCCGGCTCTTTAAAATTGGGAAGCTTGGAAGTAAAACATGACTCTATATCATTACTTTTTGTAATATCTTCTGTTCAGCTATATATCCAGTTCTGCAGTTCCCTTTAAAGAGCATATATTTCGTCAATGTGACAAATGTGTAATAATCAGTGAAAAGTGTAGGGGGGGGGATACTTTTTGTTCCACAGAGATTAAAGTAGATCTGTATTAAGAAAACATTTAAAAAAAAACAACTTTTAAATCACCTTTGTGTTTCTAGTCCAGTTTTACAGTAGTGTAAAGAAGCCACATTTTACCTGCATATTACTCACCCTTACCTGATCTGACAGCTGTCTGGGTCACCAGACCAGAGGCCAGGCCCTGTGGCAATAATATGGTGGTAAAAATGCATCTGCATTACACTAGTGTGATGTCAGCCTTAAAGGGGAACTATCAGCAGGTTAGACTAATTTAACCTGGGGCTATCCCATAGCGCCTGCGATGTTGAGGAGGAGCGTATGTGTCTCACCTTCCTCCTCAGTGCCAGTCGCATGCTGTTAGTTTGTGTAATCTTTGGCCGGGAGCACTTTTAGGGGCACTGCCCCACCCCACAGTGTCACTCACCTGGCCCACTCTATTGATAATGAATGGAGCTGGCAGGTCAGATGACGCTGTGAGGACGGGGTGGTGCTCCTAACAGTGCTTACCTTTCTCTACTCCCCATGTATCCTCCAAGTCACCTTCTGGTCCCGGCTGAACAAGCCCACCTACACTTCTGAGACGGATTCGCCTGGCAATGACAGACTGGTCAGCCAATCATTGGCCGTGGTGCTTTCCCATCTCAGTCAATGATTGGCTGAGTGGGTTGTCACTGCCAGACGAGTCCGTCATAGTAGTGGAGGTGGGATTGTTCACTCGGGACCCGAAGATGACGTCGGAAGACTCCGGGGGAGCGCGGACAGGTAAGAATAGGCTGTTTGTTATGTTCCCCCCGAAGGGCAGCAACATATAAAACATAAAATGAAAGTTTGCAAGGAATACCCCTTTAAGCTTAGTGATTCATTCCTGCTTAATGTAATATTCTGCTTGAGATTCCTTGTGAATATGAATTTCATCTGCTAAACATTCATTACAAGTCATTTAAAAAGAGAATCGCAAAGTTCTTTTCAATCAGCTCAGATGTAACCTCAATCAAACCAGGCATTATTTCCCTGAGCTGACTCCTGATTCTCTCAGCTAATTTTATGCAAAATTAACGTCAGTAATTTAATTAATTATAATACGCTTAATTAGTAAATTATTGTTAATGTGGGTAATTTCTAAACAACATGCATATCTGCTAATAGTCGCTATCATGTCTGTGTACAAAAACATTGGCTTATTAAGAGAACCATTTCTGAATGATCTTACATCTCAGTGTTTTTCACTCTTATTAAAGGTCATCTATGAGCTGTAATGTGCTGAATGGACTATTGTGAAGTCACAGTATAGAAAGGATAAAAAAATAAGGCTTTGCTTTGTTTCGAGAAAAGGCACTATTATTCATCTTGGGGTTGTGGCTCAGTCCTGTTAAAGGGAACCTCCATTTACTTTCATGCTGCCTGAAGCAGGAGTCCTCAGGTGGCCTAAGGTGGCTTAAATAGCTGAAGGCCAAATGATGGTCCAGCTGTCAGTTATCTCTCCCGTCCTCTCCATATACACAAACATTCAGCATGGTTGAACATTCCAGTGTTCTCTATGGGGAGAGTTAAGCCTCAGCCAGATAGTTCTGGTTGTGATTTATCTCTCCTAGAACAAAGGGGTTGGGCAGAGTTTTTCCATCATACCCGACCTCTATCTCCAACAACATTATCTCTCTGTGGAAAGTCGGGAGAGCCCTATACAGCTTATACTAATGGCTGAACTCACCACAAGCTGGATTTAATTGACAGATGGTTCCCTATAATCAAACAACAAGAGGCTGATAAGTGATAAGTTTAACTTTTGTTTTGCCTGACTTTATGAAGCCAGACACTCTCCAGGATAGGATGGTTCCAGATTAGAGTTAGCAGCTGCAGTTCTGCTTTCATCTTAAAATTACAGACACAGACAGCTGATGCATGTATCAGTAACATAAGTTTGGGAAGCGCCCCCTTTATTGATTTGTGTTAACTTTTATAGACAAAATATGGGGCGGTACTGCTCAGTGTATTCACATGAAATATATAAACTTTCAATACAGGCAGGGTTTCAAGTCACAAGACACATACATATCACACTCTGATAGGTCAATCCATAGATGGTCAGCAGTTTCTTGTCCTGCACAGTCAGGCTGGTGCAACGTATTGTTTACCACATATTGTTTATATAACAGTGTCTCTTTCTTGCGTCTGTACTGTGTCTGCGATGTAAGTTCAAGGTGCTGTGCTCATTGGCGTGCTGCCAGCATTCCTCTCCTTATTCCAGACCATCTTTCTGTCACGCTCTGATCGCGCTCTGATCACGTTCTAATTTAGAGACCTGAATATATAGGTACAGTCCCACAGGTATGGTATAAGCAGGTAAAATCACATCACCTTGCCTTATCATAAGGACTAACCAATGGTTCACATGATTGAGGCAGGGTCCCTTTTTTTTATGAACTATGTGAGCAGGAGACTACAAATAAAATCAGGTTCCAGACTATATAGAAAGCTGCCATTAAATATACACATATTAAATCATAATTACTGGTATGGCAACCAGATCTTTTTCTCTTGTTGTGTTGCCTATAGCGATAATCATCCATTAAAGTGTACTACTTGTATGATGAACTACATCTGGTGGATAGAAGTTCTGGTATACATGAAGATGGAACACACCAAGTCACATTCTGATCCCATTGGGATTGTGTGCATTACCGACTCGGCATGTTCCATCTCCATGGATACCCAAACTTCCAGCTGCCAAGTGGATTTCACCACTTCCGGCTTCCTGACAGGTACTCTTTAACCACACATGATAGGGAAGATTTATTAAGCAGTCTTACAGTAGGAATGATCTTAGTCTATTGCTCATAGTGATCAATGGCAGGCCAGCTTTCATTTTACCAGAGTTCATAAATATATGAAAGCTGAGCTGTGATTGGTCGCTTGGCAACAAAAAACCTTCCTACTGTAAGACTCCTTGATAAATCCCAATGTGTGTACATACAGTGGTCGAATTTAATATAATCAATCTTTTGATTTCAGCTCCATAGCAGGCACAAGCTGTGATGACATTCTGCTGCTCTCAGGAGCACTGCACCCTGTCTCCATCCTTAAATTCTGTGCTTGATTATAATATACTAGCATAGCATGGATATTTATTAGAGTACTGGATGGGTTCCTCAAGTTCCTCAGCTTCACTACTGTGATCAATCTTTTCCTTCATGAGACGTGAGAATTTGGTAGCCTGTTTGCCAGTTCTCCCCATAGACAGCTGCTGGATTTTAGGGATTTATACACTGATACATAAAAGAAGCAGCAGTTTGCTTTCAGTCAAGTACTGTGTGAGATAGTATAAAATCAACTTAAGATCTGTTCAGTGGGAAAACAAAGTGAATGGAGATAGGCTCCTTCACCACATTCTCGTTCATGCTACATAATCATCAAAATTTTTCAGTGAGTGCAGAGATTCTGAGCAATTACAGAAACTTTGTTAACCACTTCTAGGGGGTATTGGGCTATTTCTACACATGAGCAAATGGGTCATCTAAACCAGTGTTTCTCAACCTTTTTAAGCCAAGTACCCCCATGTCATGAGATGCTTCAGCCAAGTACCCCCAAGGATGCGATCAATTAGAAACGTTGCCTTAATGAGGCCGAGATCAGAGCTGCAGCATTAAGGCTCTATGTAAAGTCTCTGTCTTGGATCATATCTTCCCATAACTGTAGGGTTGATCTGTAGAACCCATAAATAGTAGAAATGTCTAAAAATTATGCCCCCTCCCCAATAATAAATCCTCCTTCCCTAGTAATAATGCCCCCTGTAGCAATTATTAATGCCCCCTTGTATCCAGATATATGCCCCCCTAACCAGATACATATCCCCTTGCAGCCAGATACATGCCCCCCCTGTAGCAGGATACATGCCCCCTGTAGCCAGACACATGCCCCCTGTATCCAGATGCATGCCCCCCTTAAGCCAGATGCATGCCCCCCCTGTAGCCAGATACATATTCCCTTGCAGCCAGATACATGCCCCCCTGTAGCCAGATACATGCTCCCCCCCCCACAGACACCTCAGCCCTGACACTAAACTGCCGTGACATCCCCCCCCCCTTTACTCACACGCACATCCCACTGACAACACCCCCCCCCAGCTCAGCCCTAATTAGATAAGAGAGCAGGACTTACATGACGCGGTCTTCCTCCGTGTCCCGGCCAGGTCGGGGGAGGAGACGCTGTCACTGGCTGTGTGCAGGGCGGGAAATGACCAGAGCAGCGGGAGGAATTTATTGTTTCTCTGTGCTCGAGTCCCATCTCTTCAGCCCCAGGATAACTTTGAGTCTGATTGCCCCTGTGCAGCTATGTCCACCACTGCCCTGCCTATCTGTGCCCCATATAGTTGTATTATGCCCCAATCGTTTGGCCCCCTCCGTGCAGTGCCCCCACTAGACAAAAAAAAACTAAAACATTAACTCACCTGTCACCAGCAGCTCCTCTCCTGTAGTCTTCTCCCAGCAGCTCTCTAATCCTTGATTCGTTCTCCTCGTCTCCTGTCATGTCCCGCACAGGCAGCCTGGTACAGAGGCTCTGCCTGCACATCCGATGCAGGCAGAGCCTCTGTACCAGGCTGCCTGTGCGGGACATGACAGAAGACCGAGGAGAACGAATCAAGGATTAGAGAGCAGGTGACACCTTCCTCCCTCCCCGCTGTGAAGGAGCACGTCCTCCGCGCCCTCAGCTGCTGATTAAGCAGCGCAGAGGCAAGGGCCGCAGCAGTGCTCTTTCATTATGCATCCCGGTTGTTTTTTTTCCACTCCTCCCGCATACCCCCTCAGCCTGCGTTGCGTACCCCCTGGGGTACGCGTACCGCAGGTTGAGAACCACTGATCTAAACAAAGCAAAGCGCTCTCAGCGCTGCTCCATTCCCTGCCACTTCTCCCAGTTTTCCAGGATTGGATCCAGCTTTTCCCCGGGGTGGAGCAGCAGGGAGCAGAGCGGCACTGAAAGGTCGGCAGCTTGATGAGTGGAGCACAGATCAAGAGAAGCACTTTGCTTCCTTTAGATGAGCGATTCGCTCATCTCTAGCTATTTGCTTTTAATAAGACAAAGGCTATCTTTGCATATGCTACTAATTTATAATATGATGAAATGCAGATAGCTTCTCTTTTTGGTACAGTCTCTCATGCTTCATAGTTATCAAGGGGGGAATTTATTATCACTGTGCCTGGTGTACGCCAGGGAAAAGGCACAGATTTTTGCACAAACCAAAAAATCTGCTTCTTTTCCCCAATGTACGCCCTGCCTACCTGATGGCCAGACAGGGAGATGCAGCAAGGTGGGGAGGAGGTCCCGGCTAGCAGGTGTAAAACATAGCAAAAACCTACACCTGCTCTGGAGCAGGTATAGATTTCTGAGCCTGCCGTGCTCCGCTAAGGCGGCATTCACACGTCGATAAATTTGTGGACATTACAGGCGGGGAAGGAATGTAATGGATTCGTTCCCTGCTTGGCATGATGTGTCAATATCATGCCAGCAGCGGGGAAACTCTTTGAATCACCATGGCACTGTAATGACACATCATGCCGGGCGGGGATTGAATCTATTACTCACCTTCCCCATCTGTAACGTTGGCAAAATTATGGACATATGGATGCCTGGAGAGTGCATGGGGGAAGTGTCTGTTTCTGTGGCTCCCGGCTCCCTGACATCCCGCTCAGCCAATCAGCACACTCTTTGGCTGAGCGCAACATCAGGGAGCCAGCAACCACAGAAGTAGACCGAAGCGCAGACGTGTAAAATATTCACAGGGCCGCGGCAGGATAAGGGGGGTGGGGTTTACATACTTGCAGCGGAATGAAAATTCCACTGCCAGTATGTAAACCTATAGAAACTGACAGTACTGGGAATGGCAGCAGATTTCGCTGTGGAACTCGTCTACCCTTAAGGAGAATTCTGGGCAAAACTGCCAAGGAGGGGCTGGGTAAAAAAAACAACATGCACTTACCTCCCCAGTTCCAGCGCTGGTGTCTCCTGTCCTCCGTTCCAGCCCCCTGCCACTTCTAGGTTTGAGTGGGGACCAGCGATGTGGCAGGCCTGCTCAGCCAGTCAGAAGCAGACTTACATGTCACATCCCAAGTCCCCTCCCTACACCAAGAAGCGGCAGGGAACCAGGGACCTTAACGGAGGACAGCAACCACCACCCAGGGAGGTAAGGGCATGTTTGTTTTTTACCCACCCCCTCCCTCTCAGTTTCAACAAGAATTTCTCTGCCCAGACCTCACCTTTAAGTAAGAAAAAAATGAGTTGGACAAAATATATCACGTCATGTTTCGGAATTTGATCTATCCGGTTAACTTATGCAAACCGTTACCTAGAACAATAAAATTCCATTCATTATTTAAAAGCATTGAATATAGTTATCCTTTATTTTTCAGTCCTTAATATGTAAGAAATGAAGGCATAAAGCCATTTACAATATTTTATCAGAAGTCATTGTGCTATTAATACTGGGTGATTTGGGATGTCATGAATTTCCTGAACTATTCTCCCATTATTGTGTTCTAGTGACTCGATCTCAATAACGAAAGCTGTGAACAATTTGAGCTCTGTAGTTTCTGATGAAGGCTTGTTCTTTGCTATGGCTGCCTTGAGCTGTCAGAACATAATGAGAGGGATGGACAGAAGTGTTTGAGAGAACAGATGTTAGCACTGAAAACTAGAATTTTGGGAATCTCAACTGGTGGGTACGGAAGCCCAGCTGAGAGGATAAGACAGTCTGTATTCAAAGAGCCCGCTCTGGGATCCTAGCACCATGCAGGTACCCAGCCATTGTGAGACAGGAAGATAAAACACCGCTACATGCAAGTCACCCACAGAGAGATCAGCAGTCTGTACAGAAATGTCATGCTTGGCAGCTGCTGTACGATCCCTCCCACTAGGTCTGGCACATACATTCTCAAAGTGTTTCGAGAAAGCTGCTTACAATGGGGTTTCCTAATGAGATTACATTAAACAGAATATTTGGGCTTCTGTCAGCATTATTACATTCACATTAACCTCACTGTCCATTTGTTACACAGTTTCAGTAGTGATAACATAATAAATACATTGCACCCCCCATGAATCCTTATACTCCGATACAGAGACTATGTGTCAGTCGACACATCCCTCCTATATAGTGGGATCTTCTCTCCGCAGTAGTTGATATTTATTGTCAAATTCCTTAAACAGTTCAGAGCGTTCTTCACTGATCCGAAGCGTCCCCCTTCTGTCTCCTTAACAATCCGGCTATGAAATTCATAGCTCAGTTCCATACATGTGGTTTGAGAGTAAGACACTGCTTTCGAGGTGGCAGTGAGCCCCCGTTCCAACTAGAAAGCTGTCCAGGTGCAGATAGTGTGTCTTGTCCAACCATGTAAAAACTGTGGAGTTCACATTAATCTAATATGAGGTTACAAAGTGTGACTATATGGAGAATACACAACTGGGGAGTGAAAATGGCAGCAATGGCTGAAGGTGGAAAAATTAGAGGGGGACTTATTGACATTCTGAAAGTTGTAGTCCGTTGCTTATGGATGATGATGGTTACAGTGGCTGTTGGGCTGAAGAGACTTCAGTACTCCTGACTGGCATAGTAAAAAGGAATTTGTACTAAACCCCTAAATTCCCAGGATGTCATACGTTCTGCCTGATAGGAATGCTCTCTTGGGGTGCTCTCAGTGGTCATGCCATATGCCAGGGTTGCCTTTGCAGTGTTGTGGCAGCTCTGTGGGCGTTGGGTCACTTGGGCACTTGTTACGGTAGCCTGGAGTAGCGTTGGGACCCACCTTTGGACAAAGGGACACCGTGCTACTGGGTTTGGGTAGCCCAAGTATAACCTGGTGCGTAGGTGCAAGTGCAGAGTGGCAGACCAGAATCCAATAGCTTAAACAGAATAACGTCCGTTTACTTAAAATCTTCAGTGCAATACAGTAATAATGCTTTGGTAACTGCAAGTGCAGGCAAGAGGTAGCAGTAGTAGATTTTGGAAGTAAAAGTAGAGTGGAGTAGAGGAAGGTCTTGGACTCCACGACATAGCTGTGTACAAAATGTAGCTGTGTACTCTGCCGAGATAGCGTAGTAGAAAAGAAGAGAAGATGCTCGTACTCACGTATAAATCCCTTTTTGATCTGATTGCCTTATGCCCTAAAGTGTCGGGGTACCTGTCCTGCTAGGGTAGTACAAGGTCCCTGGTCCCTGCGCTGGGTTAAGCAGACTTCTCAGGGTTTCTCACAATAGCCATGTGTTACAGGAGGATACATAGGATTTAACTGCAGCTTTGTCCTACTGGGGTCAGTGCCTAGCTCAGGTATTCTGCCCTGTGTAGTGTAGATGGTGTTCTCGGCATGGACAAGATTTGCCTCAGAGGAGTTCCTTCCTCCTAAGGGGTCTAGCACTGCATGATAGCTGTTGTTAACTGCACAAAAGACAAACTCTCTCTCTCTCTGTCCTGCTTTCTCCAACACTGACTATAAACTCCTCCCACCAGGAACTAATCTTCCTTTTATAGGGGTGAACTAAACTCCCTTGTGATTGGTGGGGCTGTGTGGTGCAGAGAAAGGAGATCTAGGACAGGAGAAAGAAAGGAGGGAAAATACCTGCACCTGTGACAGGACAAAATATGACATATGACAATAACAATTAACCCATTACTTCCTTCAGCTGTGCATAAAACAAGAAGACATACAATAAGAGAAACAGATCGCTGATCTCAGGGAGACCAGCTAAACAACAACACTGCCGGCTGCTAATGAAAGCGCTCAGTGCAGTGAAATCCTAGGTGCATTGCCCCCTGGGTAACATGAATATACAAAAGAAGAGCCCGTGGAGCCTCACTGAACAGTCTAGAAACACAGGACTAGCCAGATATCCCTCCGGGAGGGACCCAGCCAAGGGGTGGCTCCTGTAAGTAAACCACCACAACCACCATATTAAGTGGCCCTAAAAGTCAATGTAATGATAAGGGAAAAACCAAGGCCAGGTAACCATCCACATACAGCTGTTTCAGGGTGTTGCCCCTCATCAGTGTGGAGCAGGATTCTGGCAAGGTGGGAGCAATGCCTAGTAGAGCCATAAGAAAAACAGATCGCTGATCTCAGGGAGACCAGCCAAAACGACAACACTGCTGTACATTCAAGAAATACAGTAGTGACACCTAGTTGGGAAAAACAAACAATACACTTTTTCTTCATCCCACTGTGAGAGTCTGAGTGAGTTACTTTACCCAGGTACATAGTAAACTTAGTGGCACACCTGTACTGGGACACTACAGTCGTGTAAAACAGAGCAAGACACAAAGTGCAACCTATAGACAACAACGGTTCATTTCACTGGATCATTCAAAAATGGAGGAAGAGTATATGAGCGATGATTAGCCGAATCAGGCCGATTCAGACGATTATCGATTCATGTAATAGAGACAACTATCAGCTGATGACAATGATCATTGGATGATCATGTCATATGGTTTGACACCAAAATCATCGGCCACTGACCGGCCGACAGCTGATGATTGAACAAACTGTTAATACGTTACCTCTCCACGCTTCTGGTCTTCTCCTGCCCTCTGCTTGCTTCCTGGTGTGGCAGTTGTAGCTTCACAGCCGTCTCTAAGCTGACAAACCGATCAGTCAATCACTGGCCCAGCGGTCCCGGCCAGTGATTGGCTGAGCGGCCTGTCAGCTCAGAGATAGTTCTGAAGCTTCAGCCGCAGCACCGGGAAGCAAGCAGAGGGCAGGAGGAGACCAGAAGCGTGGGGAGGTAACGTATTAACAGTTTACGGCAAAAGCTGCACAGACATCACTAATGATTATAAAGCTGTGTAAGAGGCTCAGTGAATGAGTGCCAATCTAGCAAATCGGCACTCGTTTACATTATTGATCGGCCCATCTAATAGAACGCTAAGCCTGAGGTTTCCGAGGATGTAGAGTTTATGGAGCTTGTCCTTTTCTGCTATTACCCTTTATCATTATTGGTGTATGCTTTCACCCTAAGGTATGCTGTAAACTGCTTGGTTCAGTTTCTGTATTACATTCACTTAAAGGGGTACTTTACTGTGTCAACTGGTACCAGAAAATGCCAGAGATTTGTAATTTATTTCTATATATATATATTTCTTCCAGTACTTATCAGCTGCTGTATGTCCTACAGGAAGAGGTTTTTTTTTCTAGTCTGGAGAGCAAGATAAGTTATATTATGAGGAGTTGCTACTGCTCTGGACAAGTTCTGTCATGGACAGAGGTATCAGACTGTAACGCCCGGAGTAGTGGATCCACTGGACCGGCACCAGCGATGGCACAAACCTCACCAGGGAGCGGAGTCTAAGGGGCCGCTGGTTTTCACCAGAGCCCGCCGCAAGGCGGGATGGACTTGCTGCGGCAGGCGACCCCCAGGTCGCTACCCCTGGCTTGGTTGCTGGTGACGGCAGGCGAGGCGTGGCAGGAGCAGGTACTGACAGTGGCGTGAAAGCGTACCGCAGGTGACAGGCTGGACACAGGAACAGCAGAGAGACGGGAAGCAGGAACCAGGGACTAGGAGTAGGGACTGGGTAGCGGACAGGAATCAGGAACAAGGACTAGGGACCAGGTAGCGGACAGGAATCAGGAACAAGGACTAGGGACCAGGTAGCGGACAGGAATCAGGAACAACAGGGAGCTGGGCCAAACGCTATGGGAAGCATGTAGAGGCTCCAACCCAGGGGACAGGGCATGCTGGGATTTATAGGGGAGTGATTAGGTGCAACTACCAATTAAGAGCGCACTGCCCCTTTAAATCTGAGACAGCCGGCGCGCGCGCGCCCTAGGAGGCGGGGACGCGCGCGCCGGCCGGCACAGCAGGAGACAGGAGCGTGGAGAGGTGAGGCGCCCCCCGGGGCCGAGGTGATAGCAGCGCCGGGTCCCCGACTATGGACACCGGCTGCTGCATGGGGCAGGAAGCGGTCGCGGCGGCGGCCCGGAACGCGGGACGCCGCCGCGGCTGTGACAGTACCCCCCCCCCTTTGGCCTCCCCCTCTTTCTTGCCTGCAGATGGCACAGGAAGCCACAAAGTCTTTGACATCTTGAAACAAACTGGACCACCAGTAGTGGCGAGAGATCCGTTGGCCGGTCTTACGGACTCCAGGGTGCCCGGCCTCCAACGAGGAATGACCCCACTTCAAAATACCTCTTCGAAGCGCAGGGTGAACATGAGTCTTTCCGGGGGGTACTCTCCGAAGCGAGGAGGTAACGACTGGTGCTAGGCGATCAGGCGGTAAAACATGGCAAGGGACTGTGGGTCTGTGGACGAGGACCTTCTGTAAGTTCTCCCGGTGGTGAGGGGACCCGACCTTAGCCTTGGGTACGGAGAGAGGGTACAGCTCGGCAGAGAAGGCATCCGCCGAGTCTTGGTCTTCTGCCGATAGGTCGGATAGAGGCTTGGCTGGGACAGGAAACGACATAGTACACTTGGTCTGAGGTGACCTGAGACACTGGTTGGAACAGTCCTGACCCGGTTCCCCGGTTCTCCAGTCCAGTTGAGGGGCATGTTCTTGCAGCCACGGGAGTCCCAGGAGGACCGCGGGGGAAGAATGGGGCAGGACGTAGAAGGATATCTTTTCTTGATGTAAAGGACCCACCTGGAGGACTAAAGGTGCGGTCTGGTAGTACACACGGTCGGTAAGAATTTCGCCTGTGACCGAGGAGATAGTCAGGGGCCTGGCTAGTCGGGTCACGGGTAGCCGCCATCTTTGGACCAATGTTGCCGCAATAAAACTGCCTGCTGACCCAGAATCGAGGAAGGCAGTAGTCTGATGATTTCGTCCTGAGAGAGTCCGGATGGAAACTGGCATAGACAGACTTGGAATGGTGGCATTCACACCTAGGGACACCTGTCCCACCGGACCTAGGTGCGAGCATTTTCCGGATGTTTGGGGACGTAGGGGACATCCCAGCCGGAAGTGATCGGAACCCCCGCAATAGAGACAGAGATTCTGCTCCAGGCGCCGGATTCTTTCATCAGGCGTCAGGTGAGCCCGTTCCACCTGCATAGGAATCTCAGGAGAGGGTTGGGACATCGAAAGGTCAGGATTCTGGAAAACCGGCGCCAGCTGGGGATGGCGACGGGAACGGGTTAGTAAATGTTCATGCCGAACCTCCTCCTCCCTCTCCGAAAAACGAGTATCAACTCGGGTGGCCAGTAGAATGAGTTCGTTCAGGGAGGTAGGCAGGTCTCGGGCAGCGAGCACGTCTCTCACACGACTAGACAGGCCCTTCTTGAAGGTGGCCAATAGGGCGGCCTCGTTCCAGTCCAATTCGGCTGCCAGGGTGCGGAACTGGATGGCGTAATCACCAACAGAGGAGCTGCCTTGAGAGAGGTTGAGGAGAGCAGTCTCGGCTGAAGAAGCACGGGCAGGTTCCTCAAAGACGGAGCGAAACTCGAATAGGAAGGCCCGGAGATTGGCAGCGACTGGATCATCACGGTCCCACAGTGGCGTGGCCCAGGCCAGGGCTCTACCCTCTAATAGGCTGATGATGAAAGCCACTTTAGAGCGCTCGGTGGAAAACTGACTACTCAAAAGTTCAATGTGCATGGTGCACTGAGTCAAGAATCCTCTGCACAACTTAGAGTCCCCAGAGTACTTGCTTGGGAGGGCCAGTCGGAGTGAAGAAGAAGCGTCAGGAGGTGGTGTGCGCTGGGCAGTAGTCTGCTGCTGTAAGGCGGCAGTGAGTTGCTGGATCTGCTGTGACTGTTTCTGGATTTGTTGCGCCTGCTGAGTGACCACTCTGGCGACGTCACGGAGATCGGGCACCTCGCCGGGATCCATGGATGGAGCCTACTGTAACGCCCGGAGTAGTGGATCCACTGGACCGGCACCAGCGATGGCACAAACCTCACCAGGGAGCGGAGTCTAAGGGGCCACTGGTTTTCACCAGAGCCCGCCGCAAGGCGGGATGGACTTGCTGCGGCAGGCGACCCCCAGGTCGCTACCCCTGGCTTGGTTGCTGGTGACGGCAGGCGAGGCGTGGCAGGAGCAGGTACTGACAGTGGCGTGAAAGCGTACCGCAGGTGACAGGCTGGACACAGGAACAGCAGAGAGACGGGAAGCAGGAACCAGGGACTAGGAGTAGGGACTGGGTAGCGGACAGGAATCAGGAACAAGGACTAGGGACCAGGTAGCGGACAGGAATCAGGAACAAGGACTAGGGACCAGGTAGCGGACAGGAATCAGGAACAACAGGGAGCTGGGCCAAACGCTATGGGAAGCATGTAGAGGCTCCAACCCAGGGGACAGGGCATGCTGGGATTTATAGGGGAGTGATTAGGTGCAACTACCAATTAAGAGCGCACTGCCCCTTTAAATCTGAGACAGCCGGCGCGCGCGCCCTAGGAGGCGGGGACGCGCGCGCCGGCCGGCACAGCGGGAGACAGGAGCGTGGAGAGGTGAGGCGCCCCCCGGGGCCGAGGTGATAGCAGCGCCGGGTCCCCGACTATGGACACCGGCTGCTGCATGGGGCAGGAAGCGGTCGCGGCGGCGGCCCGGAACGCGGGACGCCGCCGCGGCTGTGACACAGACTGGAGAAAAAATACACCACTTCCTGCAGGATATACAGCAGCTGATAAGTAGTAAAAGATTTGAGATTTTTAAATAAGTAAAAAAGTAAATCACAAATCTATAGAACATTCTGATGCCAGTTAAATTGAAAGAATTTTTTTTTGCCAGAGTACCCCTTTAACTCCATAAGGACACATGCTGTACTGGTCTGGCATGCGTCCCCGAGGGGAATTCAGAGAGGTGCTATCAGCAGGTGTGGACTGATGAACATGCCTGCTAATTAGACACTTAAATGCAGCTGACGAAATTGACATCTGCATTTAAATGTCCTTAAAACGCAGAGTTGGCGGTGCAGTGGCAATGATCAAGCTTCTTATGAGATCAGGGGATCCCAGTCATTACTTCTCAGGCCGGGACTCAGTGTCACAATGACGCTGCTCCCGGCTCGCTAATCGATTGCTTTGGGCTCCAGCAGCTCTTAGAATCGATCTACAGACAAATATATATATATATATATATATATATCAATTATATATACTACTTAGAATCCTATAAGAGATCAGTAAACTGTACAATGTCACCTCCTAGTGGAGCTATAAGGTAATAAAAGTCATACGAGTTACATATCATTGTAATCGAACCGACTTGAGAAACAGTTATAACATGTCAGCTTTACCATAGGGCAAACGGTGTAAACACAAAACCCACCCAAATAAAAAAAAATAGCTTTTTACTTTCAATTTCACTGTGCAAATAATTTTTCTTGGTTCTGCAGCATATTTTATGGAAAAATTAAGTTGCCCATTGCAAAGTACAATTAGTGGCGCAAAAAATAAGGCCCCATGTGGGTCTGTAAATAATAAAATGCAAGCGCTATGGCCTTTTAAACACAAGAAAAAAACTAAAATTGGCTCGGTCCTTAACCCCTTAAGGTCCAAGCCAATTTTTGTTTTTGCGCTTTTGCTTTTTCCATTTTATGTTTAAAAGTCCATAGCGCTTGCATTTTTTCACCTAGAGACTTATATGAGTGCTTATTTTTTGCGAAACCAATTGTACTTTGCAATTACAGGCATAATTTTTCCATAAAATATGTTGTGAAACCGGAAAAAAATCATTTGCGCTGTCAAATTGAAAAAAAAAACGAATTTGTTTTGATTTCGGGGGGTTTTGCATTTACGCCGTTCGCCCTATGGTAAAACTGACTTGTTATGCATGTTCCTCAAGTCGTTACGATTACTATGATATGTAACATGTATAACTTATATTGTATCGGATGGCCTGTAAAAAATTCAAACCATTGTTAACAAATATATGTCACTTAAAATCGCTCCATTCCCAGGCTTATAGCGCTTTTATCCTTTGGTCTATGGGGCTGTGTGAGGTGTCAGTTTTTGCGCCATGATGCGTTCTTTCTACCGGTACCTTGATTGCGCATATACGACTTTTTGATCGCTTTTTATTACATTTTTTCTGGATTTGATGCGACCAAAAATGCGCAATTTTGCACTTTGGGATTTTTTTGCACTTACGCCGTTTACCGTGCGAGATCAGGAATGTGATTAATTAATAGTTCGGGCGATTACGCACGCGGCGATACTAAATATGTTTATTTATTTATTTATTAATTTATATTTATAAAATGGGAAAAGGGGGGTGATTTGGACTTTTATTAGGGGAGGGGATTTTTTATTAATAAAAACACTTTTTTACTTTTTTTTTTACATGGACTAGAAGCCCCCCTGGGGGGCTTGTATATACACAGCAATGATCTCTCATAGAGATCAATGCTGTGTATATACACAGCAAAGATCCATGAGATCGGTCATAGATTGCTATGGCCTGCTGCAGGCCACAGCAATCTATTGCCGAGCCGGGATCAGCGTCATTCCGACGCTGAGGCCCGGCACGGGCAGAAGAACGGATCTCCCCCCCCGCGATCGCATCGCGGTGGGGAGATCCGACCCACTAGACACCAGGGATGTGATGTCTGAAGCCCTTCAATGCAGCTGTCAGGTTTGACAGCTGCATTGAAGTGCTTAATTAGCCGGCGCGGCAACGGGACCCGCGCCGGCTAATAGAGGCACTGCCCGGCTGCACGTGTCAGCCGGGATCAGCGCCGTTCAGAGCAAGGTCCCGGCGGGACCCCGCTCTGAACACCCCCCGCGGCGCCATGACGTATTAGATACGTCATGGGTCGCTAAGGGGTTAAGGGGCTAAGTTTAGAGCTAAGTTGTGAACGGACACATTGGTATGTCAGGAAGGGGTTAACCATATCATAATCATTTTTCCTATCATTGCACTCACAGAACACCTTATTAATAACGTCTAAGAGGTTATTTGTTAACCCTTTCACGACCTGGGGTCATCGATGCATCAATGCCCAGGTCGTTTTTGGACATCAGCTTATGGGATTATAATGATCCCATAAGCTGATGTCCCTATGTCTGCCCGCTCTCCTCTGTCTCCTGCCGCTGTTACAATCTTGTGAGAGGGGAGGGGGCAGAGCTCAGGGCCCAGCCTTCCCTCCCTCCCCCTGATGGCCTCCGTAGCCAGGATACCGGAAGCCTGAGGCTTATGGTTTCCATAGCTACATCGGGACTCTGCCTTCACTTTGCAGAGCCCTGATGGACACCGGATAGAGAATTCTCCCTCTGTAGAGAGAGAATTCTCTGTCAGGAGCCCTATAGATGCTGCGGTCGTGTTGACCTCAGTATCTATAGGGTTAACTCTCAGTAGCGCGGCTCCGCTGCTTAGAGTTTCGGCGGGTCCCCGGCTATCACTTATAGCAAGGACCCACCACGGATGACACAGGTGCACCTCCTGCGCCTGTGTTATCCTTGATTGAAATTAACTTTGCTGCACCAACATTCATTTCCTGTGCAGCGGCGGGACGGGGTTAATCATAGGCGTTTATTTAGCCATAACTATCGCTATTTTGCCACAATTTTGATGGAATCGCATCAAAAATAGCGCTGTTTTACAGTGATTGCGCAATTTGTTGCAAAATAGCGATACTTAACGCTAATTACACACTATGTGTAAACATAGCCGAAAGTCAGCTCTAAATACAATGGTCTACTGCTGGATCATTGAGGCCTATTACTATGTCAGCCCCTGGGCCCACTGATAGATACTCCGCTACTCTTTTTCCTTTTAGGTCAGTCTGACCCTGCGGCGAGCAATATAATTAAAAGCTATGGCTCCAGGAAATTCATCCGTCTTGGTGGGGATGCAGTTGAGATTACTCATTGATTTGGCCTGTTCATCATTTAAATTGTTGGAAAATATATAATAAAAATAAAGTTTATATTGTGCCATATGGTCCACAATATTCCTCCAATTAAGTATAAATCACTGTTTCAGAATCCATTTTATTGTCTCTGTGAGCGAAGTGTCGCATGCTGGGACAATTTACAATGTGTTATTGCATTAAATGTAAATGAAAGATAAAAACAAAGTTGATTTTTGTATTTGTTGCGTTACATATTCATTGATGTGTAACTATTACATAGATTTATGCCATATTAAATAATACTGAACAATGTATAGAAAGACAAACAGAAATATTTCTAGCAGCTATAAAGTAAAATATATCTCATGTTAGAAGCTCTGCTTTAAAGGGGTACTCCAGCGAAAGTCTTTTTCTTTCAAATCAACTGGTGTCAAAAAGTTATACAGGTTTGTAATTTACGTCTATTTAAAAATATCAAGCCTTCCAGTACTTGTAAGCTGCTGTATGTCCTGCAGGAAGTGGTGTATTCTCTTCAGTCTGACACAGTGCTCTCTGCTGCCACCTCTGTCCATGTCAGGAACTGTCCAGAGCAGCAGCAAATCCCCATAGAAAATCTCTCCTGCTCTGGACAGTTCCTGTCACTGAGCACTGTGTCAGACTGAAAATAATATACAGTACCACTTCCTGCAGGACATACAGCAGCTGATAAGAACTGGAAGATTTGAGATTTTTTAAATAGAAATAAGTTACAAACCTCTATAACTTTCTGACACCAGTTGATTTGAAACAAAAAGATTTTTGACGGAGTGCCCCTTTAAGTGAGATATAAAATTTCATAACTGGAGTTCAAGCATCCTGTAGAGCAGGGATGGGGAATCTATTGCCCTACAGCTGTTGCAAAACTGCAATTCTCATCATGCCTGGACAACCAAAGCTAAAGCTTTAGCCATCTAGGCATGATGGAAATTGTAGTTTTGTGACAGCTGAAGGGCCAATGATTCCCCCAGCACAGCTCTACAGGATGCTTGCACTCCAATATCCAGTTATGAAACATTATATACAAGCCATCTATATTGAAAAAGAATAGGCTTGGTTAGTGTAATGCAGTGAACCTATCACTGTTGGACAGCGGTGACAAGGGCCCACTAGCAGAACTGACTCTGCGGTCCTACATCTCCCCTTTCATATAGACTGCTGCCATAGCTCCCTCTTTCTCTACACAGAGAGGTCACATACCCCCTTTCCCCTCCTCCCCTACACATCGAGACGTGCACCTTTTAGGACACCAATGACCCTACTGTAAATCCTCACATTTAATCAGAGGTTCCCTCCCTTGGATGATGTTACTTTTTTAACATCCTTTAAAGAGATGTTTCAAAATCTACTTGGTGAGTGCCAGCTCTTCTCTCTTACCTATCAGGCTACTACCGCCACAAGCACCACCGACCTACAGAAGTGCCGCACTCTCTATATCTACCTGTACCACTGCTTCCTAGTACAACCTGTGATCAGGTAACTTGTATGTATTCTTATACTCTGGGCTGAAGGATGTTTTATATGTCCCTGTTACTAGGTGTAAATCACATATACTACTTGTTCTTCAGTGGTGTAGATGCCACTAGGTGTCTCACTTTTATTGTATTGAACAGCTGAAGGTATTATAAGGGTAACTTTGTACTTATTTGGTTCTCTGTTGTCCAATCCTTAAGCTGGGTACCACACACCACACTAGCCTATCACACACCAGTGTGTATGTATTGTTTTTTATTTGCTACGGACTTTTCTGGTGCTGGAATTCTCCTTTTTGCTGTTTGGATCTGGTGGGGCCCACACCTCCGTGCACCTGATGAGGAGCTATAACATGCAGGTGTGGTGACCTGGACTACCTATACCTAGTGTGTATGTGTAGTATATTTCAGAACCTTCTCCTTCAATGGAAGCTTAGTCCCGACCACTCCTATAAAGTGCCCTGCTAGTTCCTGCTTGACCGTTCAGACTAGTCTAGAGGAGAGAGAAATGTTCTATCTACTATGTATTACAAAAGTTATGCAGTGCTAAAGCCTAAAGGTGGGCTAACTACCATCAGGGTTACCTTGTCTACATTAAGGGGGCCAATCCTTACACTTTCAAGTCAGGACATCCCAGAAACACAAAGGTTCGTCTGCAGCAGAGCAAAGAGCAGATAAAGCTGAAGTACTCTGTTGATCTTCATATAATATCATATAATCCTGAGTGGCTGGCTATGCCCAGTTGTGCAAGCCCAGGGCTCACGCTACCAAACCTGGCACTCAGTGATCTTTTCTGGCAGGAGGAGGTATCTTAAACCGTGAGTACGATTTCCTCTATCAAGATTGTCTACAAGCTAAGTCACCCTGACAGAGAACTGTTACTAATAAGGGAAGGCCCCTCGGTAGCCCACTAGCCTTACTCCAAATCAATTCCAACTACACCTTAACCTAACCTACTGAGCCTAACTAAGTACATAACCAGTTATCTACGCTTATGTACCTCAAATACCCAGCTTAACCCTTCTGTGTTGTCCATAAGGAGAAGGACTATTTTTGGTAACTTATTGCAGCTTGCTACCTTGATACTGTTTTGTATTGCATTGAAGATTTGTTCAATAAATTGCTTGAAATTGTTATTGAACAAGACTTGACAATACACCTACACCTGTATACACCTCAAAGTCGTGTGTCAGTATACCCAGGGGTGGGCATACCATTCCTTGGTACCGTGACAAGTGCCTAGGGAGGATGTTGGGAAAGTAAAGAGCCAATGATATCCAAACACCACAGAAAAAATGTGTTGCACTCACCCATCAGACATCAAAAAGACATTACAAGGTTTCAGGACCCGGACAAAGGGTGACATCTGTTTCACGTGGTTCACTGCACTTCCTTTCAAATCTATGTAGGGCTGAGAGGAAGTGTGGTGAGCAGAGCAAAATGGCCATCGCCTGGTATCCAGGTCCAGAGACTTTGCAACAAAAATAAAGATATGCCTTTCAGATGTCAGATTGGTGAGTGTTGCAAGTTTTTTCGGTTCTTGGTAGTGCTGGTCTTTCTGTTTTTCATTCACCATCAAAATGAGTAATACAGTCCGTAGTCTTACTTCTTCATGACAGCCTCTGAAGTTGTCAATGTACGTCACTTGAGTTAAGAGATCATGCCCCCCTTCCCCTTCCTGAACCCCTTTCTACTCCTCTGGATGCAATACTTGTTTCAGCACATGATTGAAGTAGCTTTCCATACAATATTCCTATAAACTCTAAGATTTTAAATTTAAAGGCCAAACCTTTCCTAGCTGAGGGTTTTTTTTAACCTCTTTAAATATTGTCTTTCCACTGACTTTTCAGCAGTCTTACTAAATAGAGTGTGTCATATGGAAGCCCCTGCACGCTATTACTGCAGGACTATCAGAGTACAAACGTCTCGCAGTGCATGTGGGTGTCTGCCATCTGGACCTGGTACTGTAACTTTCTCTACTTCTGTACTTTTTCTTGGGTTAGCCAGGTGACATTTAAAGGTGATTTCACTTTATAACATTTCACTTGGTATTTTACTACAAAAACTATTGATCAAAGGGCTTTGAACTCATAGATTAGCCTTATTCTTATCTCCATCATTCACCGCACCTAGATGATGAATCTGGGTTTGCACGCCGTGTTTGTTTCTTCACAGAATACGTAATAGATTTTTTAAGTCCCAGTCAATTCTTTCCAGTTTCAGCAGCAAGAACTTTTTTGCTACTTTGTTCTTAGCACGTCTTTGTTTACCTTCTCTTGTATCCATTTTTTCTTTGCATAATATATCTGTCAACCTGTTAAAGGAATATTTCAACTTAAATTAACTGCGAGATCACATGTGTGTACTTAGGGATGGGAGGGTCTGATTGCTAGATCCCCTTGCAATCTCCATAACAAGCCCTCCATGCCCTAGGTAAGCGGTCATTGATATGAAAGGAGCAGTGGTGCATGTGTTGATCTGCCTTTCCTTCAAAAATAAAAAGTTGTGGGTTCTGAAGATGGCAGATTTGTGGTCAACCCCAGGCCATCTTACACTTACCCCCTATCCTGTAGGTCTGTTATATATTAAGTCAAAATACCCCTTTAAAACACATTGTGGTCATTTGGGTGGTCCCATGTGGCTACTCCTACCTTCCTTGATCTCTTTTTATAGAAGAGCAAACCTCAAGCAGGCTCGGGTGCGTCAGTGGCAGCATTTGATAACCGGTGGCTGAAGAAGTCGAATGCAACCCTACAGCTTCCTGGAAGATGAATCCAGCCATAGGGGATGGGCTGTATCGATGTTTTCCAGGGCTCCCAAGGGTTTTATCCAACTTCTTCTGCCCCCAATAGTCAAATGCCTCACGCTCGGTCAAATCTCTACTGATACACAAACAGGGAGAGCTCTATCATTCAAGGTTTATGAGTTAGGAAAAAGCTTCCAAAGACCACCCTGATGACTCGTGGTTTGGACAGCATGACAGCAATGTTAGTTTCACATTAAACTTATCAGGCATAGCCACCAAGTTACCATAAAAGAGGCGACTCCTAACCAACCTCCTTCTCACCATTTTGCTTTTCTTACTGCTGCTGCCATCACTATGTCATGCTTTAGATTGAGTGTGCTTCCCCTGTTATTTAATGCTAGCACACTTACCCAGATTCAGTACCTAGCTAATCCATATACACACAACCTGTTCGTCAATACCACATTGCCTGTCCAGTGTATGACCCAGTCTGTCGACAAACCTGTGCTGCCCATCCTGACCTGCCTCTGACCACTCTATGATGCTGCCTGCCTAGAACCCTGCCCAGTACTTAGACCATACAAGAGGGTTAAATCAGGGGGCTACTTAGACAATGTCCTCAATAGTGGCCCAAAGCCAAACCGGTTGAGTGGTCCATACTATTGCCCAATACATGCTGCCCATTGGTTGGGCATCATAATTCTCCTGACAGACTCCATTCAAACACATGCGTCCACTATGATGTAAGGGGCAAAGAGGAATAAGTGTTGGTTACGTGTGGTTCACCCACCGCTGGTTTAACACTTAAAGGGACTTTGCCCCCCCTCCCCAAAACCACTTGTACCTTAGGATGGCTGATTTTAATCCAAGATCTGTCCTGGGGTCTGTTCGGCAGGCGATGCAGTTATTGTCCTAAAAAAAAAAACGTTTAAACTTGCAGTCCTGTGTCAAACTGCTGTGGCCTAGAATATCTGTGCCCTAACTTTGCACCACCCCTCCGTCCCTCTTCCCCACCCTCTTCAACATTAGGAATGCCACTGGCGGAATTTTTCCTATTCATCTGCAGTGAACACTGCACAGGTGCTTTAACGATCCAGCCCATGTGCCATGCTTACACAGGTGAGGAATAGGAGACAATCTACCTGGAGCACTCCTAATGATAAGGAGGGTGGGGAGGAGGGATGGAGAGGCGGTGCCAGCCTAATGCGCAGACACTCTAGGCAATGCCAGTTTGACACAGGGCTGCCAGTTTAAAAGTTGTTTTTTAGGACAATAACTGCATCACCTGCCGAACGGACCCCAGGACAGATTTTGGATTAAAAGCAGCTATCTGAAAGTACAAGCAGTTTGGGGTGGGCAGATTGTGGGTACAGAGTCACTTTAAGGGCAAGATGCATCAAGGCCTGTGTCTAGCGCAGACCATCAAAAAGTCGCAATTTTTTTGCACAAAAAAAAAAAAAGAAACACAGCTTTTGATGCATTTGCCCCTTAATGATTCCATAACATACATTATGTAAGAAAGAATGAAGCGTACAGTACACACATTGCAGCTGCAAGCATCATTCACTTACCCAGCCTGGATTCCCTACTGTGTGTTTTTCAACAAATCATACCTTCTAATAGCTCCAATGGTAAATTAAACAATTTCCTTGATAATCTCTTCCTGATACATATTATTTAATGGAAGTCTTCTGTTTATGGTCCCGGGATACATTCTAATCACCTTTGTTTACCTGCTATTTCTTTTTTAATTAACTGACATCTTATTAGCATAGCCTTTTTAGTCCCGTGTGTATTAATTATACATAATTGATAACAGAGGCATGTAATTCTTATTAAAAAGATGAATAATACATTTACTTGCTTATCATTGCTTGAAAATAAAACTTAAATACATAAAATATTACAGGCGTAAAAACTCATCGGAGACAAGCAATCAAATTACACCGATTTACTCTTTTTTTTTTGCTAATGAAATATTATTAGACCTTGTAGCATTAGTCATATTGCAAAAGTTACTGTACGCAAAATGTGGGGGGGGGGAGGTTTTCCCACCTGGATATTTCGTATATGGCATGACCTTTGACCCCATTTCCTTTCCAGGTGGGAAATCAATGGACAAGTGGCTACATAGTAATACATTGGACCAGCTCTAAGCTTTAAGCTCTGAGTGATCTCCTGTTTGGATGCTAAAGCAGTTATCTAGAGCACAGAGGTGTTTTTGATACATATTAAAGGGGTAATCCGGTATAAGATAATTCACCCCAAGGCATATAACCTACTAATATATTGTAATCACTAAGGGCCCGTTCACACTGTGAAATCAGCGCCGAAATTTAGCTTGGAACCCCTGCTCGCGAACTCCCATTGAAAAAGATAGCAGACGGGATTCAGAGCGGAATTTCAGCACAGATTCGGCAGTGTGAACGAACTCTAATAGTACTGACTTCAGAGTGTTTTTGCATGAATAAACTATGAATAAATGAATGAACAATGCCGCAAGAAGAGCAGGCAGTGAATACAGCAGCTTATGCAGACTGGCTGTGTGGAGAGATAGAGAGATAGTCTGCTGTGTAGATCCAAGTTCTGCAGCAGCTCTGGGCAAGGAACTGGCATGGGTGCAGTGTGAAGAGAGTAGGCAGGGTGGGATAGCTGTGATGAACATCTGAGGGACAGCAATGTATTCTGGGAATTGTAGTACTAAGCAACTGCTCAACCAGGAAAAACAGTGATTATCTGACATGCTGTAGCAAGAGAGTCACAAATACAGAAAGAGAAACAAATCAATTGTTGGGGGTTATATAACTGGTGAACAAGCAATGCTATATTATTATGCTGAATTCTTTTTTTTTTTTTTTTTTTACTTAATCTCGGAGTACCCCATTAACATTAGCATTGTATGCCCCAGGTAGTTTTACACTGCTCCCCCTGTCCTTGATAGTTGAACTTGATGGACTCTTGTCTTTTTTTAACTAAGAAACTATGACAGCAGTTTGGATGGCTAAAAACTTTTGACAGACTTTTCTTTAAAGAAAATGTACCACTAGTTCATTGCTTTTTTTTGTTTGTTTTTTACATAAACAGACCAGCTCCAACACAGTGATTCTGGCTGTGCAGTGAGACCTGCCTCAGTGTCTCACAGTGCCTCTATGGAAGAGCTTGCACGCGTCTGCTTCCACTCAAAGAATTGACATGGCGCAAGCCCTTCCATAGAGACACTGAAAGACACTGAGGCAGGTGGGATTACGCAGCAGAGAGGTTCGCTGCAAAATTCCGCCGCTTTTACTCAGTGTGAACATAGCCTTAGGGCTGCACCCAGCTTCCTCAACCACCGGTAATCAAATTCCGACACGCTCGAGTTTGGAGAAACCTGAGCATTGTCGAGGATCACTCATCTCTATTTATTACTAATGACGGGAAAACATGTTCGTAAACGTTCGTATCTTCGTACAAACATGACGCTAATTGTTCGTGTTTGCAGATCACAAACATTTTGTTCGATGATTGGAATGTTATAACAGTCATTTTTGAACATATTTGAACTTGCGAGTGCACGCAACTGCTTAATTTACGCTTTGCGTCTGATAATCTGTACACATGTGTGTAGACCAAAACCTACGCTTCTACTGTACTGTACACTCGTTGCGAACACGAACCGATCACCATAATTTTTCTTTTTGTGTTCCTGATCCGAGCAGAAGCTCGGGATGTTCTCTCATCACTACTTATTCCCAACGGGTTCTCTGAATTAAATAAGGACCATATATCTAAAGTATCAACCCCATGTGTATTCTTTTATGTCATTGCTTATTTGCCCTGACTATTGGTCATTTTTAGGAATGAGCGAACCGAACCGTTACGAACCAGATTCATTACGAACTTTGCAAAAAGTTCAGTACGGTACTGAACCGAACTTTGAGAAAGTTCTTTACGAATCTGTTAAAAATAACAACGGCTACGCAAAATTGTACTTTTTTCACAGAATACACCAGGATACAAGGGATTACTACTCCTATAATCCCTTGTATCCTGGTTTTCTGTGAATATCAAGATGTGTGACGTCACCCCTGTTAGGATGAGTCCTTAAATTAGTCTCCTCAGATATACCTGGGTGCTGCCTAATCAAAAATGTAATGTGACAGCTGTCTGTGAGTAAGACACATGAAAGCAACTTCAATGTTCAAACTTATCAAATGTATTAAGGTAAAATCAGGTTAAAAAAATAGAAGAACCCCATTTAGCTGCAACAACAAAAAGTTAATAAAAAAAAAGTCCAAAAAAAAGTCCCATCACTGTCCCAGAAATGTTGGCGACTCATTGGGTATCTTGGTGTCCAAGACCGTGCACCGCAGTGCTGATGTCTGCTCCTTTAATTATGGGCAATGGCAGTACATGTCTGTTACTGCCTACTGGGTCAACATTCCCCCAGAAGACCACCAGAAAGTTAGCCCATTCTTGCCACTGTCACCTCCCCGGTGCTTTAGGGGGCCAGTTCTGCACAAGTTCTGCCTCCACCAGCTTGCAACCATCCATCTCTTTGACTGCAGTCCAACCTGCCCCGGTGTCTTACCAACGATGTCAGGCCCGGCGCTGTCAGGCTGTCCTCCTTTTTGTGAGCCTGGGTGAATGAAGCCACAGTGGGCAGGAGCTTCTCTGGACCATCAGGGAGTAGATGGCACATGTGACAAACCTCATAGTGCACAGGTTTCTTCGAACATGTCGTGCCAATTGTTGATCAAGGACATCATCCCACTCGTCCGTATTCTGGAAAGTGCGGTAACCAACATCATCAGCAAGGAATCCTAGGCCACCACTCCAAGGCTGACCATCCTCCTGCTCCATGACTAGTCTGTTCTCAATAATACTGGCCTGAGTGCAATCAGGTACTGCCTCCTCCTCCTCCTCAAATAGTCTCTTTTTAACCATACTGGGCTGTTTGCAATCAAGTGCTACTGCCTCCTCCTCCCCCCTCCCCCCACACTGGGTCTAATACAGTACTATTACTGCTGCTGGTTCCACTGTCAAATGTCTGTTTTAAACCCTACTGGGTCCAAGGAACTTTGTGTCCTATGTCCCTTGTAATCAAATACACCTTGGCAAATATTTTTTCACTATTTTTTCACTTTAATTTTTTTTCCACTTTTTTCATTGTAATAGCAACTGCAACTATTGTAGCTGCAATTATTCAGCCGTTATTGCAAGGTTCGTTTTAGGTTATAGTTTGAGGGGTGGCAAACATATAAAATGACTAGAGATGAGCCAACTTTTGAAAAGTTCCGTTCGGTTCGATCCGGCAAACTTTTGTGAAGTTCGGATTTGGCCGAACCGAACGGAACTTTTCAAAAGTTGGCTCATCTCTAGTCATTTTATATGTTCGCCACCCCTCGAACTATTACTCTTTGTACTATACAGTGATGTGTTGCTTTATAAGGATTTATATTATTTTTCTTGTACTGTACATTTGTAATCCTTTTTGATACGATTAAATTACAGATTCATAAAGAATTAAATATAGACCGTATTTCTACCTTTTGTTTCTATCAGGTTTTGGCTTAACTTGTTAGTCTTGACTTGGGTTGTTATACTGTATATATTTTTTTATAATTTTTTAACCAAGATTTTTAACTTCTTATTATGATTGTTTTGTAAGTTTTCACTCTTCAATGGCATTGTACACTTAAGAAGCTACCACTAAACAAAGAATACCCACCACCGACACACAGTATAGTCTAGCACCACTTCTACATGAAGCTTTTCTTGTCAAGCTTTTTTTTTTTTTCACGGTTGGAAGAGTGTGATGCAAACACGGTATGTTTGGGATGAATTAAAAGGATGTTTAAATTATTTCTAATGGATTGTAAATGTTACAACATTAATGGTTTGCAAAAGGCCTCTCCTTATGAGGTCTAGGTAATATCAGGAATTACTGCCTCAGACGCTGCAGGTGTAGAACTAGTTCTTTCATTACCAGTAAATGGAGACTGGAACCGTCTTTGAAAATAGAAAAAGCACAATCTCCAAGCCTCGGGGCAGGCGAACGATGTTGCTGAGATACTGATTTCTGTATGCGGTATTACAATGGTTACATAGTAAACAGCACCTGGAATTTTACTAATGGTTTTTACAATTAACAGCAGCAGCGTGGTCTGATTATCCGTCCTTCCTATCATTGAAAGGAAAGAATAGGAGCAGATGTTGAGTCGACTCATACTTTTTAAATTATTATTATTTATTTTTTTTGTAATTGAAAGTATTTTTTTTTTATACCTGGAAAACTAAGTACAGAGTGGCAAATAGCTCAAACTACTACATGGATATTAGGCAGGCTTAGCGTTTGTGTTATAAAAATAGATTTAATTAGTTAAAAGTTATCTGGACTTGTTTACTTAGAAAGATGTATGGGTAGTTGTTTAAAATACAGTATATATATATATATATATATATATCTTTACATGCTGTATGAACATTGGCCATTGTTTGACATGGCCGGTGTTTGATGTGTTAAACAACGGCTGATGTCTCCGATGTTCATCCGGCCGATACTGCAGTGTCGGCCGGGGGAACCTCACTTCACTGTAGTTGGAATTTTAGCCATAGAGCACAATGTAAAGTACGTCCGGGAGCCGTACTTTACATTGTGATAAGTCTGTTGTGTATATTGTGTATATACACTACGGCCGTTGTTCCATAGAATCTAATATAATGTCACTGTTAGGATCCGGACAGCAGGACAAGACAAGACAGTGAGCCCTAAGCTCAGCCCCGCCCACTGTCCTCTACCTACTTGCCACAATCCGCCCTAAGATGGCGGCGATCAACTGGGCGGCAGTCCCTGTTCTGGCTAGGTGGGACACAAAGACAAGACAGACAGACAAAACACAATAAAGAATAGTCGACAGTCCGGGTCACAACAATCAGGCAGCACAGTACAAAATTACAATCCTATAATCAGAGTCAACAAACAAGCGATATGGTCAGGGGCAGGCAGCTAGCAAGGATAGTCAGAACACAAAGCAGTAGTCAGGAGATGCAAAGAAACAGAATCCACAAGCAGGCAGAGACTAAGTCAATAACCAGCAATGATATCCAAGACTGAGGTAGTTATATAGGAGGCCAGGGTTCTGATCCAGAACATAATTGGACCATCCCCCTGATCTCCAAGCACAGACAGCTGAGAACAAAACAGATCCACTGGCAGGAAGACCTGTCAGTCACAGCAGAACCAAAACACAGATTAACCATGACATGGCCAGACAGAACTCAGCAGGTGAAGTCGGGTGTGTCTCCCAACCCAGGTGAGCAATAAACCAGAGTTCACACACAGCAAAACAAAACACAGAAACAGGATACAAGAAAATCAGTGCCTTCTCGGCCGAACAGCACGAGCAGAGGGACGCATAATGCTCTGCAGAGATACCATCCTGACAGTCACACTGTCAATAAACAGATGCCATTGTTGCAATCTGCAACAACGACTGGTGTTTATTGTAAAAATACGTAGTGTGAACGTGGCCTTAATGATGATTTTACAGTTTGTGATCGGTATATGTGGACATCATGTCAAAAAGGGGATACTGATGGATACTGCTGCCAGCAGTCATATATTCTTTTCAGTTTCCCATGTACAGTATAGTCTGTTGGCCCAAAAGCTTGAACTCTTGCTAAGTAAACGTATATGTGTAGAAAGTAGAGATGATCGAACAGGGCCGAGGTTCAGGTTCGTACGAACTCGAACCATCGTCATTTGACTCTCGCTGCCTTTCCGTTCTGTGGGGAAGGTGGAGGCAGCCCGAGTAAAAACAGGGATACAGACTATTACCTAGGCTGTATCCCTGTTTTCCAGGCGGTACTCTGGCAGTCTCCACCTTCCCCATAGAACGGGAAGACAGCGGGAGTCAAATGCTGATGGTTCGAGTTTGTACAAACCTGAACTTCCGCCCTGTTCGATTATCTCTAGTAAGAAGTAGTCTAAACATAGAAACAAGTAACCAGACTTAACCAAATAGATATACCATCAGAAAAAAACTAACTTATCAGTATCAAAGTACTTTGCCGAAGCAGGACACTCTAAGAAAGACATCAAATTCATGGTGGTGGACAGAGTAGTGGCTCCCAAGAGGGGAGGCGATAGGCAACTTATCCTAAGAAAACAAGAACTGCAATGGATTTTTAGGACAGAGGCACTGGGACGTGATAGTCTATAGGTAGGTAGAATATAAAGTAACAAAACATATTCATAGGTAACTGTATTCATTCTTTGTCTAGAGGCAGTGTCACAGTGTCACAAGTTTAAACATCATCAGTCACCACCCAGGCATCGTTCTGAGTAGTAGCTGATATGCAGACAATGACTGATGAAAGGGTATAGAAAATAGTAAAGATGTTTTACTTACCTCTCCACGCTCTCCTTGTGTCCTCCTGGCTTGTTTCCTTGTTCCCTGCTCACTGCAGCCGGCACTGACACTTCCGAACCCATCTCTGCAGTTACGGGCTGCTTAGCCAATCACTGACCAAAATAGAGCCACGACCAATGATTGTCTGAGCAGCCTGTCAATGCAGAAACGGGTTCAAAAGTGGCAGCTGCAGAGAGAAGGCAGAAACAAGGCACAAGAACACCAAGGGAGCGGGGAGAGGTAACTAACCGGGAATAGCTGTAATGTTGACCTTTCCAGGACATAATGCTTATGTGTTTTGCCCTACCTACCTCATATTAATTTTAAGGGCACCTTAGCTTGGTCGACCTCTGGTCAGACCCAACATTCTATTTGCTGCTGGGATCCAACCTGTAATATTTCTTCAAGAACTCTCAAGGGATTTACAATTTTAGAGAGCACCCTGGCCGCATCAGCTTTACACGGCTTAGTTCTCTTGCTGCTTGAGAAAGGGGGATTCGCCGAAACGTAGCATCTGTCATCACTTCCTGCTTCTCCTGGAGGGGGAGAGTCTCCATGGATTAGAGAACCCGAGGAGGGCTGCGACCGCAGAGTGAAGACCAGATCCCTTATCTGCTGCACTGTGGTGATGTGACTTTGTAAAGTTTAGAGACTTTTTGTATCATGAATATATTTTAAACAAAGAAGCGTTTTCTACACTTCTAAGTTTGGTGTGTGTCCTACTTTGAATGTTATTTTAATTCTCTTACCACCATCTGCCATTACAAGTACTGTTCTTGGAACTGTTTTAGCAATGTGCCTCCATTCTGAATTAATTTGGGTAAAGTTATCCATTTTAAAGTGATATCTTGGTTTCCTAGCATATATGATCATCATGTGTCTTCTACCTACCACCAACCAGGACATTGATAGTTAGGAAGTGCCCCAAAGGACACCCACTGTATTGGAATATTATGTAGGCATGGTATAGTACTACTATATACAGGGTGGTCCAAAAGTAGGTGGATAGTATGCGTAATAGGGTTGTGAAGGGGAGATTTACCAAACATGGTGTCAAGTGAAACTGGCTCAGTTGCCCCTAGCAACCAATCAGATTCCACCTTTTATTCCTCACAGACTTTTTTGAAAATGAAAGGTAGAATCTGATTGGTTGCCGGGGGCAAATGAGCCAGTTTCACTTTACACCATGTTTGATAAATCTCCCCCTCTGTGGTTCTATATGTCAGGCAATATTATGGCAGCATTAATCTATACTCTAGAGCAGGGATGGGGAACCTTCGGCCCTCCAGCTGTTGCAAAACTGCAACTCCCATCATGCCCGGACAGCCGAAGCTTTGTCTTTTGCAGTCCAGGCATGATAGGAATTGTTTTGCAACAGCTGGAGGGCCGCAGGTTCCCCATCCCTGCTTTAGAGGATGTTCCAATCACATATACTGTTTTTTTTTTTATTATGTTCACATTTTTTTGTTATGTTCACATTGATATAACATGAGCCTTGGCAAGCTTACTTTACTTTAGCCTATGCACAATGAAGACGGGTCTATTAAGGTCACATAGATCTTTAAAATGCAGAGGACATTGATTTTCTGTTAAAATGTATTTTTCTCTGTCCGATTAATGCTGCATAAAAGTGAATTGGTGACATTAAAATAGAGTCTACACTTTTCACAGTAGACAATTGTATCTGCAGGACACATAGACTGGGGAAATTCTTCCATATTTCATCCCCTGTCCAAGCATTTATTGTTCTGTTTTTGGCAATTATAGTGCTTCAAACACCTTTGTTATATTCGGTTTATCACTAACGAAACACTGAGTCTTTCCTATGTTTATCTGACAGTCCAGAAGCTTGCCGCTTTCTAACAGCATATACTTTAAAAAGCAGAACACGAAGGTAAGGAAAAAAAAGAAAGAAAGGAACAAAAAACAAGATTTTCCAAAAGTTTTGATATGCTCAAGATGTTTACTTATTAATCCCTAGAAAAAAAATAGGCAGAATGTCACGTTTTGTGCTCTGTGTGGATAGAAATTGTAGCATTGTATAGCGCTTGGGTAAAAATATTCCAAAAGCTCCAAACCTGGAAAAAAAGCTACAACATCCAAAACATATATTAAAGGGGTTATCCAGCGCTACAAAAACATGGCCACTTTCCCCCCTACTGTTGTCTCCAGTTCAGGTGCGGTATGCAATTAAGCTGCATTTACTGCAATGGAGACAACAATAGAGGGGAAGTGGCCATGTTTTTGTAGCGCTGGATAACCCCTTTAAGGCCAGTTTTATATGACTCGATTATGTCCACATTTTAACATTTAGGCCTTGACCATGTTTTTTGACTGAACGGAAATCAGACCACCATAGGATTCTAAGGTAGTGTAAGGCCACCAATGGCATCACATTTTCGAGCAATGTTGCCAGTATACAACAGGAAAACAGTAATAAATAATTTAGTAAATTTAATATACTCCTCGCTTGCCCATTGCTTATAATAGACCCTAGTCTAGAGAGCCCCACTGATCACCTCAGTTCAAGCGATAGTTTGGGCCCCAGTTTAGGAGCCCCTACTCCTGTATGTTCTTTCTGTGGCACCCTGCTCCTATAGGTACTGATCAGTAAGGCATACTTACTATTCCCCCATGTGCCCGCTTTGTTTTGACAACTCGTTGCCTTACGGAATCTACTGAGGTGGTCACACATGCTCAGTCACTAAGGTGGTCACACATGCTCAGTCACTAAGGTGGTCACACATGCTCAGTCACTGAGCTGGTCTGTTATGCAGCTATTAAAGGTTAGTCTCAATTGTACATGGAAGCATGGGAAAATGTGGAAAATGCATGGAATGTCACATGGCTCACACCATGCCAACAATTTAGAGAGTAAAACATGGAAATAATCAGGTCAATGGGTGGAGAATAAAAGTAAATTGATTTCTTAGTGGAAAAAAAAAAAACTTTAACCCCCACATTGACCTGGTCTTAAAGAGATTGTAGACCAAAGTAAACTCTTTTCTATAACAACCATGGCATGTCCAAGAGACCATGTAATAATTGGTTGGTATAGGCAACTGCTCTAGTATTAGTAAATGTCTACAGATATCTGGGTATATGGTGCACATCACATATCATATCTGGTGGTGAAACAACCCAGTTTATAAAAGTTCCATACTACAACCCATGTAATTTCCAGTCTATATGTTTCCATACAATATGAGCCATTCGCAAACCTTCGAATTGTTGACCGTGTCATAGAATGTTTCCCTAAATGCCATATATTGTTTTACGTGTAGAAAGTCTGACATCGTTTTGGAGGTTATTATAAAAAATGACTGCCTTGCCATTGTTATTGCTGAGAAAACATTATAACGCTACAGCTGGCAGCCTCTTATTTTTTTCTTAGCATTTAATAATAGAATTAATTGCCGAGCAGGAAGCCTACAACCCTTTCTCTTCCCTACAATGCCCTCAGCTATCATTATGAATAGATAATAAAATCCACGCCAATTATATTTCAGCCTGTTTGGAAGAAATACATTTGTGCCACTGGAAATTGTTCATTTTATTGGAAAATAGAATTTAGAATTCAGTGTGATTTGATTCAAAGTTTTGTACAAATTGATTGGATATAATTTTGTTGTGGTGATAAACCAAAACAGTTTAGTGAGAATAATAGGCTGTCAGTAGCTGTAGACATTGTAACGGCTCATTTAGGCGATGCTGTGGCAAAGCTTCAGGCCTTAAAGGGGTACTCTAATTTACAATTACTTATTCTCAATCCACAGGAAAGGGGGTGTCAGATCATGGGGGAGGGGGGATCCGACCACTGGGATTCCCTGCAATCTACAGAAGTAAGCCCTTATTGGTGCGGTAAGTCATGAATGTGCACCAATAACGCTCCTCTCCAATCTGACACTAATCCCCTAAAAGATACATAATTGTAACTGGAAATATTCCATTAAGTACAAACTTCAGTTATAGGCTATATTCACAAGTCATAAGGGTAGGTTCACACTGAGTAAAAGTGGCAGAATTCTATGGGAAGCCCCTGCTGCCAGACTCCAGTCTGAATCCCGCCTGCCTCAGTGTATCAATGTGATGCCTCGTGCGCCTCTGCTCTCTGTTAAAAGAATTAACATGTCAATTCTTTGAGAAGGCGGCGCGTGAGACATCGCATTGACATATTGAGGCAGGCGGAATTCCGAGAGGAGTCCGGCAGCAGGGGCTCTGCGCAGAATTTTACTCTGTGTGAACATACCCTAGGGTTGTAAGTAGTATTCGTAGGGACCCAAAGCAAACACCTAATGAATGAGGCAGTAATAATTTACGGTATGGATACAGCAGCAAATATCAGAGAACCCACTAAACAGTACATACATGTGACCCCCCCCCCCCAACCTTTGGACACCATGACAGCTTTTATGTCTGCTAGGGCTATAGTTACACATGACATGCATAACCGTGTACCTACTGGCTCTGAGTCTGACTATGCAGATGTCAAGTTCGGTTCATAATGGAATTTATGTAAAGGAAACTTGCTGAGCATAGGACAAATGTCTGACAGTGTTAAATATGCACTGTTATTTCAACAAACTCTCTCTCTCTTTCTCTCAATAGATAGATATATCATATCAGATAAAAAGGCTCTTCTCAGGCAAAAATGCTTCATTCTCCTATCATGTAACTAGTTTAGTAATAAAGATACAAGAAAAGTAAGCCAATGGAGGTGGAGGAAGGAGAAGGGAGATGGTAGTGCCTTGGTACACAGGCAAAGAGAGACGGAAGAGAGACAGCTCTGTAAGTAAAATATCTCATTTCAGGATTTTAAACACAGTTTAGAGAGCTCACTACAGCTTTAGGCTATGTTCACAATGCGTATCAGACCGGCCGTTCCGTGACCCCAGCCGGGTCACGGAACGGGCGGTCTGTGCCCGGATCATCGCGGCCGGTACTTAAGTACCGGTCGGATGATCCGTCCGGCCGCAGAGCTCTGATGCAGGCGCATCAGCACGCGCCCGCATCAGAGCTTCCCATGGCACACAGTGAAGCAAGCGGCCGGAGCCACTCGCTTCACTGTGTGAACTGACAGGGCTTCTGCGGCCGGAATTCACTGAATTCCGGCCGCAGAAAACTGACATGTAAGTTTTTTTCCGGCGCCGCATAGGATCCCGGCCGGAGTGCAT
The DNA here is from genome assembly GCF_027789765.1 of Dendropsophus ebraccatus. Classification (NCBI taxonomy): domain Eukaryota; kingdom Metazoa; phylum Chordata; class Amphibia; order Anura; family Hylidae; genus Dendropsophus; species Dendropsophus ebraccatus. Next base: position 114,571,955 of record NC_091459.1, on the reverse strand, counting down.
ACGATGTGTGTACGCTTGGGTCGGGATCCCATTACAAATTAGGCTATGTTACACACCGCAAAACTACGGCCGTAGTTCTGCGGCGAGAACATAGTGTGAACATAGCCTTATCATGTTTCCCATGCTGCTGCTGCTTTTCAGGCTGTGCACAGAGAAAGTGCAGGATCTCCTCCTCTGTGTGTTGAAAACTGCCATATATAAGACATACTGTAAGACTGTCAGTAGGGACGAGTGAATCATGAGCATGCTTGGGTTTGTCCAAACACAAGCATGTGGTATTTAATTACTGAAGGCTTTATCCATGTTTTCCAGGACTCCCTAGGGCTGCATCCGACTTCTACAGCCACTAGTAATCAACTGTCGTATGCAAACCCGAGTATGCTTAAGATTCACTTTATCTCTAAAGGTCAGATATAGTGTTAATTGTTGTGTATACACACAGCACCTTATCCTGAAGAGTCACCTAACATTATTGGAACACTTTAAAGTGTCATTGTCATTATAACTTTCAAAATTAAAATCAGCAGGGAATGTGAAATAAAGCAAGTTTGTAATTTACATAAATTTTTTCCCCCAGTTATCATGCTTTAAAAAAAAAACTATACCTACTTGTATCCAGGTCCAGTCTCCTAAAGGCAGCTTTTAAGTGCTGTGCTGGTTGAAAAAAAAAGAGACTAAACACAGGAATTCCGGTCAGTACAGAGAGTCACGGCTCAATGTGTCCATCAATCATATGGCTGCCTTCCCTCTGTGAAAAAGTCCAGGACTTCCTGTGTTTATTTTTATTATTTTTTTTCAAGCAGAACAAGACTAAAAAGCTGCCTTTTAGTGACTGGACTTGGATTTTAAGTAAGTATAGCTTTATTATTAAGCATTATAATGATTGGAAATTGTAAACCTAGTTTTCCAGGACTTAAAAACTGATAGACTATCCTAAGGAAAGATCATCAATATCAAATTGGTGGGGATCCAACCTTACCAGACATAGCTGCAGCAAGTGACCACACTAACAGTTCTTCAATTAACCTGTTGGTAATGTACCCCAATAATGCCAATAGAGTGCCTCGTTGTTAACAGAGACTGTGTAAACACATTTTACTTACCGGTTTAATGTTTGAATGTGGTTTTAGGGGTTCAGAGCTCTAAATTTCTTGCTTCATGTTACACAACTATAGAATTAAGACACATGGGAGGAGATTTATCAAACATGGTGTAAAGTGAAACTGGCTCAGTTGGCCCTAGCAACCAATCAGATTCCACCTTTCATTACTCACAGACTCTTTGGAAAATGAAAGGTGGAATCTGATTGGTTGCTAGGGGCAACTGAGCCAGTTTCACTTTACACCATGTTTGATAAATCTCCTCCCATGTGTCTTAATTCTATAGTTGTGTAACATGAAGCATGTTTGATAAATCTCCCCCATGTTTTTTTTTTCAGACTAGAGTCAGCAGAAGGGGCAGCCAATTGCATAAAGTGATAAGTATGGGTATGTTCACATTGAGGAATAGGCAAGGAATTTCAAGCGGAATCCACGCTAAATTTTACACAATGTCCCATTGTGTTCAATGGGATTTCCGCTCTGTTGTTTACACAGCAGAATTTACACACGGAATGATCCGCCGCAGATCTGCTTTCCACCCAAAGAATTGACATCACAGTTCCGCTAGAGAAATCCCATAGAAGTCACTGGGACTTTGAATTTCCACTATCTGTTCGCATTCCGTTCAAATTCCGCACCAATGCTGAAGAAAATTTCAAGCAGAAAACTTTCCTCTTCAATTCCTCACCTATTCCTAAATCAGATTAAGCACAATCCAGATGAGACGGTATGTGTTATGAGACGGTATGTATTATAATATATAAATCCTGCACTGACGCTCCTTTTCCGCTCCCTCCCTGAACTACTGTATGCATTTTGTAGCGGATATTTCTTTTCCTACTGATGAGGCAGATTGTCATTTGTGCAGATGGAAAACGCTTATTATGCTGATAGTGTTCTGCATTGTTAACAAAGATTATTAGAATTGTTAAAATGCCTCTAGTGTAATTGCATAGGTGACGAGGTAAACGGCGGAGATAAATGATAATCGCAATTCTGGCGTCTGAGATTTACAAACACAGAGAAAAGAATAAGAATCAGTATTGTTTTATCATTATTAATGTAGTCATAGAAAATTAAAATAACTGTCACCATTCAATCAATTAGGGTGTGGACAACAATGACGTGGTTGAATGGCCATTGTGCTGACCGGTGGATGTACCGAGCCTCTCCAACTGGATTTCAACTGCATGATCTTTTCGCTGTAGGGGTAAGAAGCTGCTGCTCAAGGTGTCTGGCAGAAGCTTACCCCACCTTTCACCATTGTATGACCACTTTAAAGGAAAACTCTAGCCAAATATAAAAATCCAAGGCACAGGAGGTGTTGGGAATATAAAAGAAGTTATACTTACTCATCCTGGAGGTGTTGGGAATATTACAAAGACGTTATACTTGTCCATCCTGAAGGTGTTGGGAATATTATAAAGAAGTTATACTTACCCATCCTGGCGCTTCTGCAGCCTTAACGTCACTAGCTCACTGTCAGCCTCCGGTCTTTAGTTTTCTTCCTGTTCCTGTGTCATCATGACCTGGCAGAAACTACCTGCTCAGACAGCCATTGACTGCAAAGGTGTCCCACCTCAGTCACTGACTGGCTGAGCGGCATTGCAGAGCCAGGTTACATTTGGCTACAGTTCTCCTTTAAGGGACAATGCTATAACGCTATATCGCCAATAATGTTTCCCTCAACTTTGTGCTTGGGAATTGTTCTATAAGCAAGAGTAGAGACGCCCCAGATTTCTAGTCAAGGTCTAACATATATGTAGTAAGTAATGTTTAGACCCATTGACTTAAATAAGGCTTAAACTTTGATATGAATGGGTTCCATTGCATCCTTGGTAGACTATCATGCTGATACTAAATAAGACATGCTCTGTAGTAAACATTGATTGTCTGGAAAAGTTAAGTTACTGAGGATTAGGACTCTCCTTGTATTCTGATATTTACCTTTTAAAGGGCAACTCCGGTGATAATTTTGTCCGGTAATTTAAACACATTACAAAGTTATATAACTTTGTAATGTGCTATAATTAGCGTTCTGCCCCCCTGGAAGTAATAAAACACATACGTACCTTATCACTGTCGACCGATCACGGCGGGCGCCATCTTGTGTTAATGATGTCTTCCGCAGTTGAATGACAGCTTTCTCAGCTCGGATTGGCTGAGCAAGCTGTCAGTCATCTGATGCTCTCCAGCCCCTTAGAAGACGTTAGCAGATGACTCACAGCTTGCTTAGCTCCAATTGACTGAGCAAGCTGTCAGTCATCTGACGCTGCCAGGCAAATAAAAAGGAAGTGCCAGGAAGAGGACGCCGCCAATGGGAGCTCTGGGGACCCGCGATCTGTGGGAAGTTCGAACCTTCCCATGAGTGAAGGTGGGTATAGTATCGGGGTTTGCTGTTGTTTTGCGTTTTTTTTTTATTCCCACCAAAGTTGTCCTTTAACCCTTGTACAGAGATCTGAAGCTTGTTTCAGCGAGCCATTAGGACACAACTTCCATAGTAGTAATAAAGGAGCAGACAATACATTCAGTCAATCAATCAGGCAGAGGTCAGGGTGGTGTGGTGTTCAATCAATATAGTGTTAAAGCCAATGTCTTGACAGCAGAGTTCATTTGATACTTATAATAGGCTGAAGGTCAGGGCAGGCAGCAGGTAAGGAGAGAAGTCAGGGAATTAGGAGAGCGGTGAGGATCATGCAGCCATGGGGAAATAGTAGATTAGTAGTGTAGGCAGTGACAGTGCCATTGCAGCAAAGAGACAGACCACACCAACAAGGACGTGGGAGCATGATCAGAATGAAAAGAATGAGGCTATCTTTGTACAGGTTGAGTGAAAGTAGAATATTCAAGAATTGACTCAGAAATCAATTGCCACAATCAGATTTGCAATATTGCTTGTAGTTCAAAACTTATCAAGTTATCAGAAAGTTGCAACAACAACCGGGAATGTTCCCTGTGATGCACAGCTATTTGACATGTTCAATGTGTTGTCCCTGGTGCTGAACACAGAGATGAAGGTAACTTTTTTGCAACTTTCTGTGTTGATAACTTTTAAACCACAATAGATATTGCACATCTGACTGAAGCAAGCGATTTCCAAGGCAATTCTAGCCTTCCCTTGGTCTAATATGGCGACTACTTGCCCTTGGCCTAATATGGCGACTTTCAAAATGGCAATCATGTTCCAGACATGGCATAAAAGATGGGCCCCCTCACCCATTAGACCCATTAAATATTTAATTTTCCTTTTCGTTTATAAAATAAAAGGGTGTGGTGAGACTTCTGACTTAATCTTAAAGTATGTATCATGAGAAAATGACATTGTTTAAATCATGTTGATATGTTAAACATTTTTAAAGAATTTGTTGTGATGGTTTTTTTTTCTTCCTTTTTTCTCTCTATAGTAAAGAATAATTCTGAAATCTTGCCATTTTTATTCTCACCACTGGGGCTAAAACTAAGCTGAGACCTCAGACTGTTCTGTCTGTGGTGACAAGAGGAGGCTGCTGTAAAGTGACCTGTACAGCATTACAGCATCAGGTGACACCAGTAGATAAATGAGACAATAGCAGCTTCCTGAGGAATTAACTCTTTAAAGGTCACAGCACCAGAGCACCTTGAATGTTTCACATTCATCTCAAGGGGACAGACTCTGTCTATTGTCGTCTATGCCCATGAGGCTTGCCATAAAGCATGTCACTAAATGCTGTTGAAAACAGCTCTGGTAATATGGCAGCCCTCATAACAATGTACAAAAAGTGAAATAAAAAAAACTTCAGAACAGTCAGAAAATAGAAACAGAATACAAAAGAAGAACAAGTTTTAGTATTAGATTCTAATCAGTAAAATAAATTATAGGTGACACTTTCCCTTTAACTGTTCATTAAAATAAGCTCAGCTATGGTACCACACTCAACAGCATGTAAGGATGAGTTAACATTTCTTGTGCTATTTAAATTTATCAAGATTTGTTCTGATGGTTGGTTGGACCCTTAATGCTCAAACATAGGCCTGGCTATTAGAGATGAGCAAAGCAAATCTGGCAAATCTCACATTTTAAATTCCAGACGATTTGTTAGGGAAATTCACAAAAAAAAAAAAAAAACATAATGGAGGCCACACATTCTTTCTGGAGCGTCACTGGGCATGAGAAAGGGATTGACCATAATCCCTAGCGCCCGTCCAATCAGCTGCAGGCCCCTCTGTGATGTCAGCACCTCCCCCTCTATATAAGGAGGTTCGGTAAGGGAGGTGGCCAGTCGGCTGTGTGTGGAGGAGAGAGCAGGATGGCAGCAGGCAGTTAGAGCAGAGCAGGGAGAGACTAACAGAGAAATTGGATGACTGACTGGCTGAATGATTTTTTTAAATTAAAATTTGCGAAACTAATTTCCAGCTGCTTCGTTTATCTCTACTGGCTATGAATGTTTATTCCCTTAAACCCATGAATTAACCCTTTTATTTTTTTCCTCTACCAAAGAGAGCTCCCACAGCCATAAAAAATAATAATAACAATGCAATGGTGTTATACTTTTCTTTTGAGCATATTGCTGGTGGTCAAAGCAATATGATAACAAGATAGTATAATAGTATAGTAAAATAATAGTATAATAAGCCATCTGTTTTGTTTCTTTTTGTATGTCAATGATACTCGCAATTGAAAAAGTTATTTTTCCTAAATCTAAGACGTATCACCCCTTGATAAATGACCCTCTTTCGCAAGTTTGACTTCTCCTACTTTGTCGAGTCTTAAAACCTCTGTAATCACTTGCCATTATCCTGTAAGAAAAAAAACAAATTGTAGGAATTAAAACTGATTTATTTTTCGCAGGCACCGTTGAGTGAAACAGAGCTCTTCATTTATGTTGTTATCAATCACATGGAGCAATGTGAGCTTGCCTATATTTGGTAACACAAAGAGCGCATTTCCCGACAGGGCTTCCTCTAGCAGCCTGTAGTTCCTCAAGCTTTCTTGTTAAGTCTGCATTATTTCAATGTAAAACAATAAGCCCTTGAAGAAATATCACTTGCTTGGCAACTACCCACTTCAAGATAACAACTGACATGAGGACTAATTTGGTAATATAAAGTATTAAAACATGACATTTACTGTATCTCCTAATGTAATTGATAGAAAACATGTTGCCGCTCTCAGCTGTCTGTGGTATTTGCAAAGAGTCATCTATAAAGAGTACGCTGCTCATCCGTTCATTTCGGTGTATATCACTGCGGCCCATCAAGCCGGCCTGCACAGTGTATAAACAGAGGGAGGCTTTCTTCTCAAGAGCTGGTAACACTTCTGTGTGGTTTCTGATAGAACATGTCAGCTTCTCGCCTTCTCTTAAAAGCCAGAGAGTTCCAGGTTGTACTTTCTTCCTCCAAGAAATAATAATGCTTGTATCTGAGAGCAAAAAAATCAATGCCACATTTTGTTGAAAGTTACCATATTTACATATAGAAACGGAAACATTCTTTAGTAAAAGGTGTCGTCAATTAAAAAAAAAAAAAGATGACATGGTTGGTCAAACTCGTAGGCCTGCAATCTAATGGGTATAGGGACCTCCTGAAATAATCTGTCGGGCATTGTCAGGAGGCCCTACACACATGCTAAGTGCCTGATGAAGGTGCTGGCATAAGACTGAAACATAGAACATTATAAAAGACATACCATATACATAATATAGATATTTAGAATGGCAAAACTGCTATAAAATAAATTAGGTTCTTCGAAGACCATTTGATCAAATAGTATGTACCATCTTACCACGCTAAGGTGACCTCAGAGAGATGGTTCCTCCACTGACACTGGCCTTTCTTGGGCTAATACTAAGCCCACACACGGGGCATGCAGGACCCATCTAGTCTCTGCTTTAAACACCCACAGGAGATGGGTAGAGTGCAAGGCCAAATGGAGGTAGCCACTCTCGCCACATGTAGCACAGGAAAAAAATAGTTTACTAAGCATCTCATTGTTTCAAAAAATGTTTTATAGAAGTTTTGCTGTTCTAAACATCTACAGTATATTATGTATACAGTGTGTCTTAACAATTGCAGATGCTGTTGCACCCTTCTGTTTCTGTTTGTATCTTAGCCATGACAGTACGCACCTGTATAGTGTGTGAATAGTGGTATTTGTTGTTTTGGCCATTTTCTTGTTTTATGTGCTACACGTTGGGGTGGGGGAGTTGACTAGGGCCATGCACTCCACCCATCTCCTGTGGGTGTTTAAAGCAGAGACTAGATGGATCCTGCATGACCCATGTGTAAGTTTGTTACAGTAATAATTTTATGACTGGTCTCCATTCACCAGTCATAAAATAAATACAGATGTTTAATAATCACTCTTCAGCATGGACTGGATACAGCTTGTGGTTGTAACACATGGGGGCACATTTATCAAGATGCTCCCCTGGCGTACGTCACGAAAAAGGTGCAGATTTTTTTTCTGTGGTTTAAGCCCTGCTCACCTGATTGGTGGACAGGGGTGCATATTTATTATTGGCTTGTAAAAGAGTCATTGTAGCCTTGAAACGCGTTGCCTATAGGCAATAAAGAAATTTTAACGATATCTGCATCTACTGTCACCTCCTTGCGCCAGACAAGCTTCATTGGAAGTGTGTACTACCTTAGTCACATTTCCTTCTCCTGCACCTCTGACCAATTAAAACAAGACCAGGATTAACTAAATAATTAACTAACTAACTAATTAATTTAATACTCTGACCTAAGCCAGACTACACTGTAGTTAGCTCCCCCCAGTTGGGGCATGGGGCAGCCCAAAATATATTATTTATAGGGGCAGAAAAACAGAACTTGAGAACTTGAAAGGCATATTAAGTTTGGCAGAGCTGTCACTTGTGTCCATCCATTGTGGCTTTTGTGTTTTACGATGGAGTCCCATGATTTCTTCTAGCACAGACTTTGTACTTTATGTAATAATATTGAATGGGAAATAGTTTTTTTGTTGGCGCCTAAACAATAAAAGCTTAGCTGAGATGTATGAAAGGTCTGATCCATTTTTTTCTGCTAGATTTATGATGTGCCATGTACCATCTGTTTAATGCACAGGCCATAGAGACAGCGCCCTGTGCCTGCACACACCACAGAATTCCAAGCTGCCAATGGCATATAAACATTTTATAGGACTTTAAGCAGGACCATCAGGAGGTACATATATGTCCTATAAGATCATGTGCATCTAAAGGTGTAGAATGTATCTGGCAAAACTTTCTCATGTGGTGATCAGATGATCTGTGGTAATTTTTAAAGGACCAAATCAAGCTCACATGTGTGTTCGTTTTGGGCACATCCAGGAAGGGTGCCAGGTCTACACCAATTCAACACATAATAAAAGAAATATCAAGCCAAGATAAGACATGCCCTAAATTCTGCTTTATCGCAGATGTAGTCCATAAAATATCAACAGGAAAAAAAAACTTTTAGCATTCCAGGGCTTGCAGCAGGCAATAAAAGCAGCTATCTATGTTTTAGAAGCACAGACAGGTATATGAAAGGTACCATGTGTCTCACCTGTCCATAAGATGGCCAAGCATGGTGGAGCATGTAACCATGCCCCTCCCTTGGTGTCCTGCACTGAGCTTCTATATGCCTATGGAGGACACAGAGAAAGGGGCATGGATACGTGCTCCTCCATGTCAGCCATCTCATGGACAGAACCACCACAGAGCAGGGCAGGACAACCTAGAGGAAGTAAGTCTTATTTTAGCTCTATAAGGTACACAGGGAGCTGCTGTCAGTATACACTGTGAGTACTAATGGGTCTCTCTGCCTGTAATTCATCCCGACACTGTGATGACAGGCAGAGAGTGGTGACTAGTCACAGGCGTCTCGCCGTCCATACATCTAGTTGCTGCCCCTCTCCGGTGTGGTGTCCGACCACTGGTGCTGTCTAGAGCACGAGTAAGTTACTCTTTCAGGTTCAAAAGTGGGATGTGTAATACTGTGTTTTCCCCACTAGATGTCACCACTGTTTTTGTTTCTCCTATGCTTAGCTGAAGTCAGAAGGGTTAACTGTTTTTTTCACATGTTTATATTCTGACCAGTCACAGGTGCTTGTCATTCTTAACCTATCTCTTATTCTCTTTCTTTCACACACACATACTCAGCCCCACCACGGAAGGGTTTAGTTACAACTCTTATAGAAGGAGTTAACTTGGTGGAGGAAGTGAGCATAGTCTATACTTAATTTTTAGAGTAAGAGGACACCAAACAAACTAGTTCCTGCAGAAGTTAAGCTGGGGCCTGGCTTGGCCAGAACGTCTTGACAGGGACCAGAGACAGAGACTAATGTTTCCTTAAGTAAGTAACCAAAGCAACTATGCAGTGCTAAACTCACCTTAAGGGAGAGAAGCCACCTAGGATAACCGTTTCCTAAGCCAGGAAACTCTCTAAAAAGTGCCGGGCAGTCTCCTGAAACAAGAGAAACTGACCCCAGTAGGACAAAGCAACCAAGGAAAAGGTGTACATATCCTACTGTGCAGCGCATGGCGACTGGGAAGTCTCAGAAGCCTGCTACACCCAGATAACAGATGACTGGGGCTTGTATTACCCACCTAGTATGGGTTGGGTACCTCGCAACTAGGGGGCATAGGCGGTTCAGAGTGACTACTGGCATCCGTGAGTACAAGTATCTTCTTACCTCTCTACCGCTACACCTGTTACGGCAGAGTACACTCAATACATTGGGCAAGGCTCCTCTGGTAACTCCTCTCCTCTTCCTTCTCTCTGCAAAGCACCTACTTCTACAAGCACTGGTTCTACCTTACTGTCAGCAACAACGTTCTGTGTCGAGATTTGCACTACTATATCACGTGTACTATTAAACTTAAGTCTTTTTCAGGAAAGTGTTCTATTTTTGACTGAATGCACAGGACTCAAATCTGTCAGCACCTGCACCCCCACACATGACTGTATACTTGGGTTAGCTTGCCTTTTCTGTGAGTGGCAGTACCAATACCAATGTCTGCTACCTCTCCAGGATACTGTGAGAAGTGCCTAAGTGACCCTAAACACTCCCAGAGGTTACCGACCATTGGGGATAGCAAACTGGCCAAAGCAGGTATCCACATCATAACTGTACAAAAAAACACCCAAGGCCCCGGTCATTGCAGAGCCTGATAAAACGTATTTTTCCCCTTTGCAAAGTTACTGCCGCAGCCATGGCTGGTAGGCTCTGTGAGCTGCACAGTGGATTTATCATGTGCTGCTGAAAACCATACCAGCACAATCATTCTGATTGGTTCCCTTTTAAAGAGGTACAAAAAGTTATACAGATTTGTGAATTACTTCTATTCAAAAATCTCAGCTGATAAGCTGCTTTTTATGTCCTGCAAGAAGTGGTGTATTCTTCCCGGTCTGACACAGTGCTCTCTGCTGCCACCTCAGTCTGTGTCAGAAACTGTCCAGGGCAGTGGTAAATCCCCACAGAAAACCTCTCGTGCTCAAAATAGTTCCTGACATGGACAGAGGTGGCAGCAGAGAGAACTGTGTAATACTGGATAGAATACACCACTTCCTGCAGGACATCAGCAGCTGATAAGTACTAGAAGACTTAAGATTCTTAAATAAATGCTGTATAACTTTCTGACATCAGTTGATTTTAATTTTTTTTTTTTTTCTGGAGTATCATAGTATATTATGATATCTACCATTTCTGTAAATCACTTCATTTACCACTAGGGGTCTCATTTCCCTTAATTTTCTGTCAGCTGCCTGCAGTTAGCCTAATTATGTCTCTAGTAAGAGTCACAGCAGGACGGAAAACAGAATGTAGACTTAGCGTATGCAGGAGGGAAATGTATACCTGCAAGCTGTGTCTATGCACTGTCCGTACAAAGTAATTCAAGGCTTCCTTCTCAGAAAGGGGTATTCCACTCTAGAATCTTTCTCATATTGCTGCCCATGATGAATAAATAACAGCCTATTCTAATCTTCCGGTGCTCCCCCGACGTCCTCCTACAAAATGTTCGAATCCCCAGATTAGTGATCCTGACTCCACTTCTGAGACGGACTCGTCTGGCAGTGACAGCCCACTCAGCCAATGACTGGCTGTGGTGTTGACCCTTGATTGGCTGAGCAGGCTGTCATCTCCAGATGAGTTAGAATTGAAGGCAGGATCACTCAACTGGGGACCCGAATATGTCGTAGAAGAATACTGGGGGAGCACGGGAAAGTAAGAATAGGCTGTTTGTGATATTTTTACCATGGGCAGCAATATAAGAGAAGATATGTTTGAGAGGAATACCACGCATCTAGTAAAATTCATGGTGTACACAAGTGTATATCTTTCTTTTCTTCTAACAGTGTAAGTATAGATGTATTTTATTACAGATTCCAGGCTCTCTTTTTAAAAGTTTCACAAATGACTTTATTAATTTTAGATACTTTGTTTTTCTCATCAATCTTGTGCATCATCATAGCCATCTGTTATATTTATGCTGAAGGGCATAGCATCTCCTGTCTGTTTCATTTTAAGTTTCGATTATTGTATTCCTATTTTATATTCACTTTATTTTCTTTTGTTACTTTTTTAGCCAGTCTGATTTTAACTGCTTCAATGCTGGACCAGTCTCCCCCTGTCCTGTTCAGACTCATTTTTGGCTTTTTAATACATGTGGAATTGAAAGCTATAGCTTTTTTTGTTATCCTGTGGCTTTTCTAACAATGTTTGCCTCTCTTTATGTTATACACCTTTTATATCACTATTCTATCATTAATATTTATTTATTAATATATTTATTTGGTGATTACTTGGTACATATATAAAAGTGAATATAAATGTCTATGTTTCCCTTTGTAAATAGCGTAAAGTGCATTTTAGATTAGAAATTAGAATATACCTAAGGAGCAGAGACAGAATCTATTGTTTAGGATGTATTATTTGTTTGTTTTACAATTTGTTTAGTTTTACTTATGTTTTTTATTGTTTACACATTAGTTTTACTTATTTATTTTTGCACCTTGTGAGCCTACTAAAGTAAAAAAAAAACAAAAAAACACCTTGATTTCCTTTGTAACTGAAGCCGACATATTAGCAGTAGTTACAGGGGGAATACAAACCCTGACACTTGCTGCAGAGCTGATCTGGGTCTGGGTCAGCTACTATAACTGATCACATGATCACTTTGCCAGAAGTGGTATATCATATGGCTGCCTTTTGAACTGTATACATAATACTAAAGGCCCTATTCCACGGAACGATTATTGTCCATAAACTCGCTCCAACGACCGCTAGTTAACGACCACTAAACAATTTTTTTTTTTAGCGAACAATAACACATAAAACACGTGGGAACGTGAACGATATATGTAGTGTAACGATTATTTTGCGGTCGTTACATGGTCGTTTAAAACGTTCGCCGGGGTGATCATGACCATACGACACACCTACTTTTTTTACATTTCTAATTTTACGAACCGATTAGCGAATTATCTTTCAAAGACCAACGATTTTTTTTTCGATATGCTGAAAAACTATTTTGAACGACAATATAACGATTTCGCCTTTGTCGTTTGCTCATTTACACCAATTCCATGAAGCGATTATTGTTAAGGAGCGGTCGTTGGAGCGAGTTTATGAACGATAATCTTCCCGTGGAATAGGGCCTTTACTGAGTATGTGTATACAATGATCAGAAAGGCAGGGGTGGTAATAAACTGTCAGCCTCCTCTCTGTAGAGTATGGTTGTTTCTGCTCTCCTGGAGCTGTGCAATGCACGATGGGCGTTGGCGATGTGCAAATGCAGCTCAGGTCTTATATACTTGACCAGGACCTGAGCTGCAGTTGCACATGGCAACAACTACACAATGACTGGACATAGACAGATAATATGTGCCGGTGCCAGGTGTCAGCACCCGGCCAATAAGTTACTGGGGATAGCTTATCAGTAAATTCTAACCGGAATACCCATTAATATAAAGAGGTACAGGCCTGGGTTATAGGAAGGGCAAAAAGGGTAATTTCTCAGGGTGGAGTCTAACACCTAGTGCCCTCCTGCCTTTTCCAAACAGTTCCAGTAGCAAGACATGAGAGGACAAGACAGGAGCCCATACAGGAGGTCACTTCCTAGTGCCACGGGTCACCACTGCTCCCTTGTTCCCCCGTCTCTGTATTTGTCTGCTCTTCTGCTGGGGGTAGACTTCTGCTTCAAACAGACGCACACTAGGGGGACAAAAAGAACCACCAAGGACATCCATTCTTGTGACCCCTTGAGGTAAGACATCAACCAGGTGTAAACTGTAATACTTAACCCCTTAGGGACCAAGTCTATTTGAGCCTTAATGACCAGGCTCATTTTTCAAAATCTGACCTGTCTCACTTTATGCGCTTATAGCTCAGTGATGCTATAACATATGCTAGCGATTCTGAGATTGTTTTTTTGTAACATATGGTACTTTATATTAGTGGCAAAATGTGGTCACTATCTTTTGTGTTTTTTGTGAAAAACATAAAAATATCATGAAAAATTTGCACTTTACAAACTTTGAAATTCTCTGCTTCTAAAAAAAGAAAGTCGTATCACATAAATTAGTTACTAGGTCACATTACCAATATGTCCTCTTTATTCTGGCATAATTTTGTAAACATATTTTACTTTTCTTGGGTGTTACGGGGCTTAGAGATGTATCATCAAATTACCAATTTTTCATGAAATTTCCTAAACTAATTTTTTTAGGGACTTTTTTTAAGTGTGTTTAGGAGGCTTGTATACTTGAAACCCCCATAAATGACCCCATTTTGGAAACTACACACCCTAAGGAATTAATCTATGGTTATAATAAGCATTTTGACCCAACAGGGGCTGGAGGAAAGTATTCACAATTAGGCCGGAAAAAAATGGAAAATAGAAATTTTCAAATAATATGTTCGTTCAGATTAAAGTATCTCATTTTCACAAGCAACAGGAGAGAAAAAGCACCCCAAAATTTGTAAAGCAGGTCCTCCTGAGTACAATGGTACCCCATATGGGGGCATAAACCACTGTATGGGCACACAGCGGGGCTCAGAAGGGAAGGAGCGTCAATTAGCATTTTCAGTGCAGATTTTGCTGTACAAGTTTTCAGGCACCAGGTGCGTTTGCAGCGCCCCTGTAGTGTCAGCAGAGTGAACCCCCCCCATAAGTCAGCCCCTTTTGGAATGTTAACCCCTCAAAGAATATGTCTTGGGTTGCAGTGAGCATTTTGACCCCAAAGGTATTAGAGGAAAGTATTCAAAATTAGACAGTAAAAATGAAAAACTAGAATTTTTATAATAATATTTATGTTTAGTTTGAAATTTCACAAGGAAGAGGAGAGAAAAGACACACCAAAATCTGTAACGCAGGTTCTCCTGAGTACAACGGTACCCCATATGTGGGCATAAACCACTGTATGGGCACACAGCCGGGCTCAGAAGGGAAGGAGCGCCAATTAGCATTTTCAGTGCAGGTTTTGCTGAACAAGTTTCCAAGCGACAGGTGCGTTTGCAGAGCCCCTGTAGTGTCCGCAGAAGAGAAACCCCCCAAAAGTTACCCCATTTTGGAAAGTGCACCCCTCAAAGAAGTCATCTTGGGGTGCAGTGAGCATTTTGACCCCACAGGTATTAGAGGAAAGTATTCAAAATTAGACAGTAAAAATTAAAAACTAGAATTTTTCCAATAATATGTTTGTTTAGTTTGAAATTTCTCAATTTCACTAGGAACAGGAGAGAAAGCGAACCACAAAATCTGTAACGCAGGTTCTCCTGAGTACAACGGTACCTCATATGTGGGCATAAACCACTGTATGGGCACACAGCCGGGCTCAGAACGGAAGGAGCGCCAATTAGCATTTGCAGTGCAGATTTTTCTAAAGAAGTTTCTGAGCGCCGGGTGCGTTTGCAGAGCCCCTGTAGTGTCCGCCGAAGAGAAACCCCCCAAAAGTCACCCCATTTTGGAAAGGGCACCCCTCACAGAAGTCATCTTGGGGTGCAGTGAGCATTTTGACCCCACAGGTATTAGAAGAAAGTAAATTAGAAAGTAAAAAGTTTAGTTTGAAATTTCTCAATTTCACGAGAAACAGGAGAGAAAATGCACCACAAAATTTGTAAAGCAGGTTCTCCTGAGTACAACGGTACCTCATATGTGGGCATAAACCACTGTATGGGCATGCAGCAGGGCTCAGAAGGGAAGGAGCGTCATTTTGCTGGTGCAAAACCGCAGCTAGTATCGGTTATTAGAATAGCGCAGTTGCTAAAAAATTTTTTTTTAAATGAGATTACAGGTAATCTGGGGTGGTGACGGGCAACCTGGGAGTATTTACTTGCTATCTGGGGTGGTGACGGGCAATTTGGGGTGGTACGAGCAGTCTGTGGCAATATGGGGTGTTTATGGGCAATCTGGGGGTGTTTACTGGCTATCTGGGTTGATTACGGGCAATCTGAGGGTGTTTACTGGCTATCTGGGGGTGTTTACTGGCTATCTGGGGTGGTAACGGACAATCTGGGGGTGTTTACCGACTATCTAGGGGTGTTTACTGGCTATATGGGGTGGTAACGGACAATCTGGGGGTGTTTACTGCCTATATGGGGTGGTAACGGACAATCTGGGGGTGTTTAATGGCTTTCTGAGTTGGTGACGGGCAATCTGGGGGGGGGTCACAGGCAAACTGGGGTGGTGATGGTCAATCTGGGGGAGGAGGTGGGTATGGGCAATCTGGGGTGGTTACGGGCAATCTGGGGTTGTTACGGGCAATCTGTAGTGGTTATGGGTAGCCTGTGGCAATCTGGGGTGGTTACAGGCAATCTAGGGGTGTTTACTGGCTATCTGGGGTGGTTACGGGCAATCTGAGCGGTTACAGGTAAACTGGAGTGGTTATGAATAATCTGGGGTGGTTACAGGTAATCTGGGGTGGTTACAGGTAATGCGGAGTGGTTACAGGTAATCTGGGGTGGTTACAGGTAATGCGGAGTGGTTACAGGTAATCTGGGGTGGTTACAGGTAATGCGGAGTGGTTACAGGTAATCTGGAGTGGTTACAGGTAATCTGGGGTGGTTACAGGTAATGCGAGGTGGTTACAGGTAATCTGGGGTGGTTACAAGTAATGTGGGGTGGTTACAGGTAATCTGGAGTGGTTACAGGTAATCTGGGGTGGTTACAGGTAATGCGGAGTGGTTACAGGTAATCTGGGGTGGTTACAAGTAATGTGGGGTGGTTACAGGTAATGCGAGGTGGTTATAGATAATCCGGGGCACTTGACTTTTTATCCTGTTACCAATTATTTTTGGTGACGGGACAAAAAGTGCTGGCAGCATTTGGAACAAGTGATCAATGGTATATAGTATATACCGCTGATCACTTGTACCAGGACCACATCGGCTGGTCCCTGATCATTGCCCCATGCTCTCCGCCACCTCTGGTACTGGAGAGAATGAGAGTTTGATCTTTTTTAAGGGTACAAACACACTTGCTGTATCCGCAGCGAGTTTCTGGCTGCATATTCGCAGCGAGACTCGCTGAGGATCCCGGCCGTGTGTACTTAATGGCAGACAAACTCGCAGCAGGGATGTACATCTCTGCTCCGAGTTTGTCCGCAGCTCGCCCCGTTAACTCCCCGACCGCCTGAGACTATACACCAGCTAATCCCGGCTACGTGGCTCCCGACGTCTTCACAGCCTGTTCAGCCAATCAGTGCTGCGGTGGGGAAGCGCACTGATTGGCTGAGCGGGACGTGCCGGGAATCAGCAAAGGACCAGATGATGTATAGTCGGGACCAGGTCTCCGGCGGGGAGTTAACGGGTCGGCCTTTGGACAAACTCGCAGCAGGGATGTACATCTCTGCTGCGAGTATGTCTGCCATTGAGTACACAGGGCCTCATCTGGTCTCTTAAACTGACTTTGTGAGAAACTTGTCCATGCTCCTGTGGCTCCTGACTCCTTTATGGTGTGGTTGCAAGGATTCCTCCATTGCTATCTTCCTCCAGCTGCTGCTTTGCTGACCATGAACCTACTGTCTTTCCTATCCCAATCCCTCTCCCTTTGCCCTAAGGAAAGAGACTGTCACCCATTTGGGGGCGCTCTCTAGGATATCCACTGAAAATGTTCTTGATTTCTCGTTGGAAAGGGAGCGGACAAGCCAGGCAGCTTTGGCAGTGGCTTATCTCTCCGAGAAAAATAGGTTCAGACAATTGAAATCCAAAATGTCTGACTTTATTCTCCCCCAAGATCATCTGAAAGTCTGGAGCCCCCCATATACTTTACACAATTTACACAAGTTGGTCAAGTTTTGAGTATTCTTTTAAGTATTTTTGTTTGTCTTTTTATAAATAAAGACAATGGTTTCTATTTGTTCTCGCCTTTAATTTTGTACAAGACAATAAAACTCCAGGTTTATCGGAAATAAAGAATACATTTTAATTTTAGAATCGTATCATTCGCAGAGACACTTGTCAACTTTGTTTGTCAGCCAAGTTTCATTCTTTGCTAATTCAAAATAAACGGAATATAAATTGAATTTGTTATTCGATCATGTATTTTTATGGCAATATGTCCATGTTTTTATTGTGATATCTATAGCATTCAGTGCTAGAGGGCACAGATTTCACTTATACAGGAGGTAGACATGATTTCTTTTCTTATGTATTCCATTAATTGGTTATATTATCGTGCAGTAAAGATGTGTTCCAGATTGTGGGGCAGAAAGGATAAAAAAAAAAAAAACTTACTAACAGTTGGTCAGGTCACTGGATAGAGAAGTATGAAGGGAGGAACGTAGTTAATGAAGGGAGTAGGAGGAAGAGTGAGGAGCGGCGTAGAATCTGTTAGTTCTGTTTGTATGAGCCTCATGTAGCAGGACAAGTGCTGCGTCCTGAAGTTATTAAGCTAAAGTTGTAAGATGACGCACAGATTACCTTTCACATATATTATATATGAGCATAGATTTGCGCTAATCAACATGTAAACATCAGTTGGATTGTGAAGGGCGACTTTTATATTGCAAGTATGAACGCTGTTTTGTCAGTCAGTGTAAAAAGTAGTTATTGGGGAGATTTATCAACCACGGTGTAAAGTGAAACTGGCTCAGTTGCCCCTAGCAACCAATCAGATTCCACCTTTCATTTTCCAAAGAGTCTGTGAGGAATGAAAAGTGGAATCTGATTGGTTGCTAGGGGCAACTGAGCCAGTTTCACTTTACACCATGTTTGATAAATCTCCCCCTTAGTGTCATGATCAGCTTGAGATGTAGTATCCAAGGCTCCTTTATACGGACAGATCCGTGGCCACTTATTTAGCACTTTATTAGTCTTTTATGTGAAGTAATTGCTGGATCTTTCGTTCAGCCCTTTACTTACATCATTGCAGGTCAAACATCCACCATTTACACCATGTGCAGTGGACTAATGATGATTTCTAGGGCAGATCCCTGTAATCAGCTGACATTGAGCATTTGCTCCTTAATTGGGACCTTTTTGCCTCATAATTGAGCCCTTAAAGGGGAACTATCAGCAGGTTAGATGGATCAGCAGGTTAGCTCCCTAGTGGGCAGGAGGCACTGAGGAGGAAGGTATGTCTCTTACCCTCATCCTCTGCGCCGTTCCCATGCTGTTAGATGTGAAATCCTCTGCCTGGTAAGCTGTTAGGAGCACTAGGGCGGGGCCAGTGGCGTAGCTACCATGAAGGCAGGGAAGGCGACTGCTATGGGGCCCCTGCAGGAAGGGGGCCCGAGGAAAGCTGCCCTGCCTTCATGTTAGGTACCGACCACTGTACCCCCAGGGGTCCAGAGAGGAAGAGAGACCCCCCACTGCACTGTTCGGCCCCCTCATTGTAGTGCCAGGTGAGCGGGCTGAACAGAGGAGCAGGACCTGCCAGGTCCTCCACGGCACAGGAGAGGAGTAAAGGACCTTTGGGTCACATGACCCAAAGGTCCTGAATACTTCTTTGTGAAGATTAGCCGGACTACAGGAGGAGGAGGGGGAAAGCCTGGGAGCTGTAAGTGCTGTGTATGTGTGTCAGTGAGTGTATATATGTATCTGTGGGTATATGTATATGTCAGTGTGTGTATATATGTATCTGTGTATATATTTATATGTCAGTATGTGTATGTATCTGTGGCTATATGTGTGTGTATGTCAGCAATGTCTGTACCACTGGTGTATATGTGTGTGTTTGTGTATGTCAGCAGTGTCTCAAGTGATTGACAGGTTTGCTCCCAAAGATGTTCTGCAGCAGCTTCTATTAATGTTGGGCTCTAATAAAAGAACCCACCATTAATATCTGCTGCATTTTCTTTTATTTCTGGTTGAGTATTTCTTATTACACTGAGATGATTTCCCTGTGTACAGTCTATTCATGGTGTATACATCTGTACTAGTGTAATCACATTACAGCGTATATACACTCACCGGCCACTTTATTAGTTACACCATGCTAGTAACGGGTTGGACCCCCTTTTGCCTTCAGAACTGCCTCAATTCTTCGTGGCATAGATTCAACAAGGTGCTGGAAGCATTCCTCAGAGATTTTGGTCCATATTGACATGATGACATCATACAGTTGCCGCAGATTTGTCGGCTGCACATCCATGATGCGAATCTCCCGTTCCACCACATCCCAAAGATGCTCTGTTGAATTGGGATCTGGTGACTGTGGAGGCCATTCGAGTACAGTGAACTCATTGTCATGTTCAAGAAACCAGTCTGAGATGATTCTAGCTTTATGACATGGCGCATTATCCTGCTGAAAGTAGCCATCAGATGTTGGGTACATTGTGGTCATAAAGGGATGGACATGGTCAGCAACAATACTCAGGTAGGCTGTGGCGTTGCAACGATGCTCAATTGGTACCAAGGGGCCCAAAGAGTGCCAAGAAAATATTCCCCACACCATGACACCACCACCACCAGCCTGAACCGTTGATACAAGGCAGGATGGATCCATGCTTTCATGTTGTTGATGCCAAATTCTGACCCTACCATCCGAATGTCGCAGCAGAAATCGAGACTCATCAGACCAGGCAACGTTTTTCCAATCTTGTACTGTCCAATTTCGATGAGCTTGTGCAAATTGTAGCCTCAGTTTCCTGCTCTTAGCTAAAAGGAGTGGCACCCGGTGTGGTCTTCTGCTGCTGTAGCCCATCTGCCTCAAAGTTGGAGGTACTGTGCGTTCAGAGATGCTCTTCTGCCTACCTTGGTTGTAACGGTTGGCTATTTGAGTCACTGTTGCCTTTCTATCAGCTCGAACCAGTCTGCCCATTCTCCTCTGACCTCTGGCATCAACAAGGCATTTCCGCCCACAGAACTGCCACTCACTGGATGTTTTTTCTTTCTCGGACCATTCTCTGTAAACCCTAGAGATGGTTGTGCGTGAAAATCCCAGTAGATCAGCAGTTTCTGAAATACTCAGACCAGCCCTTCTGGCACCAACAACCATGCCACGTTCAAAGGCACTCAAATCACCTTTCTTCCCCATACTGATGCTCAGTTTGAACTGCAGGAGATTGTCTTGACCATGTCTACATGCCTAAATGCACTGAGTTGCCGGCATGTGATTGGCTGATTAGAAATTAAGTGGTAACGTGCAGTTGGACAGGTGTACCTAATAAAGTGGTCGGTGAGTGTATGTGTGTATGTCAGTGGCGCATCTGTATATATGTTAATGGTGCCTCTGTGTGTGTATATGTGTGTCATTGTCTGTGTTTGGAGAGGAGGGGGGGGGGGGGTAGGGGAGCGTACAGGATTCATGGGGCCCCGTACAGTTTTTTGCTATGGGGCCCCATGAATCCTAGCTACGCTCCTGGGCGGGGCTACTGTCTCCGAGCACCGGAATGGCCCTAAGGATGAAAGTAAGAGACATATCTTCATCCTCAGCGATGGCCCTATGCTTACTAGGGGATCTGTCAACAGATTAGATTTGTCTAACCTGCTCATAGTTCCCTTTACACCAACTTAATATGTGGCTGAATTGCCGAACAGATTCTACATATTAAACCCATAATTGCCAATCAAAATACCCCATGTAATTGAATGGTAGTGTGTGCCAACAAGTATCTGTCTGCTACTTGTAATCTTCCAGTAAGTGGGTTCTACCTAAAGAAGGGTATTTAAAGGTGTACTCCAATGGTAAAAAAATCTTTCAAATCCAGTGGTGTCAGAAAGTGCCAGAGATTTATAATTTACTTCTATTCATAAATCTCTAGTCTCTCAGTACTTATCAGCTGCTGTATGTCCTGCAGGAAGGGGTGTATTCTTTCTAGTCTGACACAGTGCTCTCCGCTGCCACCTCTGTCTGAGGAAGGAACTTAGAGCAGCTGAAAATCCCCATACCCCATGGCTGGCCTGCAAGGAGTGACACCCTGCTCAGCCAATCACTGATTAATTAAGATGGGATAGCGCTGCGCCCAGTGATTGGCTAAGAGGGCTGTCACTCTTGTCTATAGAGTGACAGCCCACTGTCCTGATTCGTCTCAGTCAGTGATTGGCTGTGTGGGCTGGAGCCGGCTGTGGAGGACACCAGACATAGGAGAAGAAGGACACCGGGGAGCATGGACTGGTATTAGAGATGAGTGAACTTGCCTTAAAGTTTCATGAAGTTGCCTTACATAACTTTTGAAAAAATTTGCCCATCTCTAATTTCCGGCTATTATGTAGTAGGATATGTTACAGGCTACCATAGATCAGTCCTCTTAGGGGTAAAATTGAATACCACAATACACATTTATAGACAGAATGAATTCTCTGCAGAAAACACTTTTCACACTTATTATAATTTATCTAGTCAATTTACCACAAATGCATTTGCTGAACAAAAAAAAACAAAAAACATCTAGAAAGAATAGTATTAAAACCCTGTATCTTGGGAATGGAGAATCTATACTCAATTGCACATGTTCTATTTATTTCTACCTTAGATATCAGTGGCACATCTAAATGAAGCAATCTAGTTCTGGAAATTTCTGTAATGCAAAGGTGAAATCGTCTGCCATCTGCAGGAAAATCTATAGATGTAATGCAGGCCGATTTTTCCATTTTTTACCAAGGAAGAGAAAAGCAGACATGGCTCCTATTGTGTTTTAAAGATACACTATGAATGCGACAAATAAAGACTGGTTTGGCAGTCAATGCAGTAAAGTTTGGAAAGAAATAAAAAGGATATGTAAGGTCAGGGGGAGCTTAGAATTCACTGACTTATGGGATAATACGAATTTGACAGAATTCACTAAGATTACTTCGCAAGGATACTGGAAAAAATTACACTTTGTTAAAGTGAAGGATTTCTTTGGAGATGGAGCACTAACAGATATAGATTCACTGTCTTTAGGGGGGGAAGGAATGGGGACACAGATTTAGATACTTGCAATTAAAAAATGCACACGAGAAAACACTTGATAAAAGTTTATTTTTTGTTCATTATAATGAAGGAATTCATAACATAATGGGAATAAGTGGGGTTAAACACATAGTTTCTAAGATATATAAGATTTTACTAGCACAAAAATACCATTTAATAAAAGAAGGTTATAAGAAATATTGGGAGAGGGATCTCGGACCACTGGCCACCGAGGAATGGGATAGTATTATTAGTAGTGTAGCTAAGGTATCCATGAATCTTGAACATAATCTAACTCAATTTAAAATTATTCATAGAATTCATTACACTCCTGTTTTTTTGGAAAGGATTGGTATCAGGGACAACTCCTGCTGTAATAAATGTGGGATGGAAGGTGCAGGGTTGCTGCATTTGCTATGGACTTGTCCAGTCATAGGGGAATTCTGGTCAGAGATTAATGAAGAGTTAAATAACAGAAGCATCTATAAAGAAAGTATCCCAATTTTGTTGGGGATTCTTGGGGATGTCGGGGGCCGGGGAGAGCACAGTAGCCTGGTTGGTTCTCTGCTTTTTCTGGCCAGGCTGACTATCCTCAGGAACTGGATTAATGATAAAAAACCTACCAGAGATGAATGGCTAAATTTGGTTAATAGGGCTAAGTTGTTTGAAGTATGGATGAAAAAGGCAAAACTTGTGAAGAAGTGGGAGGGATGGTAGAGGGAAATCTTTATCCTCCCCCTTTTTTTTTTTTTTTTTTTTCTTTCCCGCTTTCCTGGCCGGGGGGTGGGTGTGGGAGGGAGGGTTTGAGTGGTTGTGGTCTCTTGGGGACAGAATTGTTATGCATTTAATAATGAATATTGATTCTGGGCCAGAGGGTCATGTTGACCAATGGAATGTATGGCAATTTCTGTATGTCGGATATTTTTATACTTTATGAAATGGAAAAAGAAATAAAGAATTTAAAAAAAAAAAAAAAAAGATACACTATAGCAACATGGCCTTAAAGTGGTACTCCAGTGAAATTCTTTTTGTTTCAAATCAGCTTGTGTCAGAAAGTTATATAGATTTTTAATTTACTTCTAATTAAAAATCTCAAGTCTTCCAGTACTTATTAGCTGCTGTATGTCCTGCAGTAAGTGGTGTACTCTTTCCAGTGTGACACAGTGCTCTCTGCTGCCACCTCTGTCTGTGACAGGAACTGTTCAAAGTAGCAGAGGACAGCTCCTCACATGGACACAGGTGGCAGCAGAGAGCACTGTGTCAGACTGGAAAGAATTCACCACTTTCTGCAGGACATACAGCAGCTGATAAGTACTTATTTGAAGCTCAGCCTCCATCTGACTGTCAATAAAGTTAGGGACATGGATGGAAGGGGAATTGAGGAGGCTTTCTAGACTGCAATAGACCAGGGGCTTGGGAATACCTGTTTTACACTTTGCATAGGAGATTAAAAGCATTTTCTACAGATATATAAAAAAAAAGTACCATGTTTCTCCTTGTCCTAACAGCTATCTTACACTGTCAGTAGTTTGATACATGAACAATAGCTGACAGATTCACTTTAACATTCCTCATTACTTCCCCTCTGACCTCTCAGTTGAATTTTGACACTGTTTTTGGCATATAGCAGCTTGTTTCCATTCATAAGAGATGAATACACAAGAGTTTCACAATTCTTCCGTAAGGCTGGGTTCACACTATGTTTTTACAATCCGTTTTTTTGTTGTTGTTGTTTTTTCATCTTTTTTGTTGTTTTTCGGACGAAAAACTGAAAAAAAAAAAACAGATTCATTTGTGTGCATCCATTTTGATCTGTTTTTCCATTGACTTCCATTATATTAAAAAAAAAAAACATAAAATCAGATTCGTTTTTTTAACGTACCCATTTTTATGTCCGTTTAAAAAAAAATCAGTTTCGACCCTTTTTTTTATCATGAAAGTCAATGAAAAAAACGGATCAAAACGAAAGCACACAAATGCATCCGGGGTTTTTTTCCCAGCAGTTTTTAATCCATTTTTTGCAAAAACGGATAGAAAAACGCAGTGTGAACCCAACCAAAGACGATTATTAACACTTTAACACCAAACCAGTTAAATTCTGATAATAACATTATATTCGGAATTACTATTTAAACAATAAAAATGACTCCAAAGATGCTATTTTATTAGAAAAACTCCCATGCAATTTCTAACATAAGTATCACGAAACAAAGTTTCCTTCCCTATTTATCATCTGTTTTCTGTCAATGTTTCAGAAATATAACCCCCACCCCGGTCTATCCCCCTCAGCATTTGTACTTTCCCTTCTCTTCACAAAGAATCACAACAATTGTACAAATTTGATTCCTGCCACAGATCTATACTTATCATCCCGTGTTCCATCTGTATAGGACAGTCCGGGTGTAACAATGGCCATTGTTAGTCCATTCTGTGGAGTGTTGTATATTTATTGTTAGTTCTGTCCTATTTATAAAATAACAGAAACCAAGTGGAAAACAAAAACGAACGCGGCGGATAATAATAGCAACATCCCTGCCATTAACCTCCTCGGCTCTAGCAGATGAAGCGTACGGCAGATGACTAGCTCCCCCTTTTGAAACTTGTGCAGGGACGGAACATAAAACATAATGAATGTTCTACATCTTATTCCTTCTCATTTAAATAATGCTAGGAGCGTGTACAGTACGTTACCCGTGGCAGATACAATACGAGGAGCAGAAGCAATAAGCTCAGTATAATCAGACACTATGTTTTACATATTCAAACTTTTTATAGGAATTTCTTACATATTTTTATTTATGGACTTAATGCACCAAACATGTAGCTTTATGCTTTAGATGTGTGTTCATTGGCAGTATCCAGCATTTTATGGTTCGATAAATTATTCTTCATGACACTTTGTAGAACACATTCAGCCTTCTTTAACTGAGGTGAAGGCATAGCAGGTGTGGACATAGCTCAGGTACTTAGGGGTGTAACAATGGGGTCTCATTTTAAACTTCGGGACATGCATGACATGGTTATTTCTACTCTGTTCCCTGTGTCTTTTCTTCCTTAGGACCTGTTCACACTATGGAATCGGCGTCAAAATTCATCTAGAAACCCTGCACGTGGAATCAGTTTCGAATCCTGCCTGCTATCTATTTGAATGGGAGGGCTTGCACGTCTCCACTCTCCACACCTCTGCCCTCAAAGAATTGACATGTCAGTTCTTTGAGCGGAGAGGCACGGAGAACAGAGGCATGCAAGCCCTCCCATTCAAACAGATAGCAGGCAGGATTCGAAACTGATTCCATGCGCAGGGTTTCCAGACTAAATTTGGCGCCGATTCTACAGTGTGAACAGGTCCTTAGGTTTGTAGGCTGCATTAACTCTCGATTGTTACTAACTGCATAGTCAAGCACTTGCTTGTCGCTCTCGAGATTTGTGAAGAGGGGTGATGCATCTACATAAATCCTGTGCACACTGGAGCCTCTCCGTGTGCAAATACAATGCAATAAAAGTTTTCTTTAACATTTTTTAAACATACAAATGTTAAATGTAGCACACGCAGAGGCTGCGTCCCCCCTGCATGCAGCTACAAGCCCCCCCCCCCCACACACACACACCTTACAACCCCCTCCCTGTCCCTCTGGGAGTGCGGCAGAGGATCCAAATTTTCAAGGAGTTGTCTTAGTAAAACATGGCCGCTTTAAACCAGAAACAGAGCCCCTCCTGTTCTCAGTTTGGGTGTGTTTTTTTAAGCTGGATTGTAATATCAGACACAACCTGAGGACAGGGGTGGTGCTGTTTTTGCATGAAAGGATTTGTGTTTTTTAAAATCTTGGATAAACCCTTTAATTCTTAAAAGTGTCAATAGAGCAAAATATGTTCCTGTGATTAGAGACCCTAACAGCACCCTTCTAGCCCAAGACACAATCTAATAATGCTCCAGGTTTATCACAGTCATCTGGGCTGTTTGATAGATTTGGCTCCATAGACTTACAGTGATCAGGGACACTTAAACGCTTTGTTATGTTGTTTCTTAACCCTCCCTTTACTGCCTCGGGGATGCTGAGCTGTAAATCTTGTTCATGTGAAATGCCATGGTCATGGGCTGTTTTCTAGAGGTTTTTATCACTTCAAGGCTGGGTTGATGCAAAGTATCTGTGCCAACATTTGGCTCGTATTTTAGTAACATGACTGGAAACAATGGCCATCTTATGTGTGTGGTGCCCACAAGAAGATGGAAGTAATGGTGTAGGGTCAGCTGGTGGTAGTAGTACTTCAGAAACAGTTTGTGGCATGATGGTAGTTTTTGGGCCTTGGTTGGACCCATAGCAACCAATCTCAACTTAGTTTTAATTTTAGAAAAGCTCATGAATATTTGAATGGTGAGCCATGTTGGTGGCCATGGGCAACAAAGAACATTCATACTGTAAAAGCCAGGGTTAACTATCTTGCTGACTAGACCAGAGATCTGCTTCAAAGCTGTCAGACAACCTCAGACTCTTCTGGCCCGGGCCAGACTCACATTTTATTCAGTCCTCTGGGGAGAGAACGCAGAGACTCAACCCACAAAACTTTCAGGGGGTTTTCAGCAGAAGCCTGTATGAGGGGAGGTCATGTGACCTGCTTCTCATACATGTTTGCAAAATATTCCTCCTAAGTTGGCAGCACAGAGAATGTTAACGCTGGCAAAACTATATACTGCAGTGCACATATTAACCCCTTAGTGACCACTCATACATGTTTGGGCTTTAGGCTAATGTTTAGACTCATGTTAGATACATGTTAAGGCTCACTTTAGGCCTCTTTATGGGGGGCAGCCTAGTAGTCTAGCGTGGGTCTCCTGTGGTGGGATCCAAGTGCTCAGCTGTCAGTATGACAGCCAGCCTCCTGCACTAACTGCCAGGACTTGAGAAACTTCTGATCCTGGCAGTTTAACCTGTTATATGGCCCGGTCAAATCCTGATGGATGCATGTAACAAATCTGTGTGACTCTCTTACCCCATTAACAGCCCTCCAGGCTTGCTGTGTACGTTTACAGCTTTACCAGAGGAACAGCTGTAAGATCGCATAATGCAAACAGTCAAAACACTGCTTTACAATGATATGTGCAATCGGAGGACAGCAAGGTAAAGGGGCACTCCAGCCAGGCCTGCTCAGCCAATGCTAAAGAGAAAACATCACTTCTTTCAAGTTATAACTCATTTTACAACTACTTGGTAAAATGACTTTGGCTTCCCTAACCTGACTTTGGTCATGCAAGTTGCAACAAATAACATTTTATGAAATATAATGATATGAAATGTATAAGTTATATCCAATATGGAAACCTCATATTGATCAATGGTGGACCGTGATGATGTGTTTACACGAAACGATAATTGGCCCGATCGTACGATTAACGATGTTGGAGTAACAATTTTTTTTTCATAACGATCAGCGTGTAGACGGTACGATATTTCGTACGGAAAAATCGTTTTGCGATCATTTTGCGATCGCGCGCCCGCAGCCCGGCCCCCCGCTCGCAGCCCAGTTGTGTTTCAACTTCTAATAAATCTGGGAGTAACTAATTCTATTAACGCAGCATAGGCGGAATATTAAATATTTTCTACCAGGTCAAACACACTGGCACTTTCTGTACCATCTGAGGGTGTTTTATTGTGGATTCCAAAAAATTGTGAGAAGGAACAGGCTCATACAGAGTAGCTAAGTGATAAAAGAAAATAATAGTAATATAGTTAGCTGGAAATGAATGTGTTATAACAACCTAGAGATGCCCTTGATTGAATATCCGGCACCAAAATTAAGGGTAGCTTCACGTCTAAAGTCTGAAACGTAGCCTAGTCTGAGCTGAATGTTCCACTAGTCTTTTCGTTGATAAAGCGCATTAAGATTTTATACTTCATGTCTAAAGTCTGAAACGTAGCCTAGTCTGAGAAACTTACCTTCATCCTCAACTCCCCGTGTGCTGTGGAGACATATGAGCAGGTTAAGATTTGTTACAATATTATGTATGGGAATCACTAATATCTATAGGAATCACTGATCCTAATCCCGACCTTCCTGCCACACTAGAAGTGGCTGATATTTAGAATGGAAAACCCGTCAATAAAAATCGCGGTTTGTTTAGTCAATATGCTAAGTGAACGTTATGGCGTGTTTTAAAGGACACAACACGTCCACTTATTGATTCTAAAACACAAAATGGCGGTGGTAGTAATTGAGACGGGAAAAAAAGACAATTTTTTGACAGAAGAACATTAGCAAATAAGCCCAATTGTATCAATGGAAGTCCAAAACATGCTGTGAATGGGGTGTTACATGGGATGTAGTGAGCCTCACTACCAGGGCCGTTTTAATACATTGGTGGGCCCAGTGCACAGCCCTCAAGAGTGGCCCCCCCCCCCAACCCAGCGTTATCAGAATCGGAGCTCCACACACAGTATAATGCCCTGAATGCCCCCACACTGTATTAGGAGCCCCAATACATACAGTAGTTACCTTATAACCTTATAAAGATATCACCAATGATACCATTACATAATACCGCCACACCATGACCACTATCACTACAGACCCTATAACAGTTACATCCATTTACTCACAGGGGGCGTCTTCTCTGATCAGAGTCTTTCACCTTTTCTTTCACTCCTTCCAGCCTGGGCCACCTTTAAGTCTTCCCCCAGCTGTGAATCTTCTCTCCAGAATCTGCCAGAGAAACATTTTAGGCTCCAACACATACAGTTGTAAGGTCCCCTGTACCCCTATACAGTAGTCACCCCCCTCTGTACCCCTATACAGTAGTCACCCCCCTCTGTGCCCCTATATAGTAGTTACACCCCTCTGTGCCCCTATATAGTAGTTACACCCCTCTGTGCTCCTATATAGTAGTTACACCCCTCTGTGCTCCTACATAGTAGTTACCCCCTCTGTACCTCTATATAGTAGTTACCCCTCTAAGTACCCCTATATAGTAGTTACCCCCTTCTGTGCCCCTATTTAGTAGTTACACCCCTCTGTGCTTCCACTTAATAATTAGGTATGCTCTGTGCCCCAATATAGTAGTAAGGTCCCTATATAGTATAGGCCCCTCTGTGCAGCCCTAATATTAGTATAGACCCGTGTGCTGCCCCCAGTAGTATAGAAAGCTGTGTGCTGCACCCAGTAGTATAGAAAGTTGTGTGCTGCCCCCAGTAGTATATAGAGCTGTGTGCTGCCCCCAGTAGTATATAGACTCCATTGTACTGCCCCCAGTAGTATATAGACCACTAGGTACTGCCCCCAGTAGTATATAGACCCCTTGTGTGCTGCCCCTAGTACTATAGACCACTAGGTGCTGCCCCATTAGTATATAGCCCCCTCTGTGCATCCCCCAGTAGTATATAGACCCCTTATGCACTGCCCCCAGTAGTATATAGACCACTAGGTGCTGCCCCCATTAGTATATAGCCCCCTCTGTGCTCCCCCAGTTATATATACCCGCCACTGTGCATCCCCCAGTAGTATATATACCCCCCCGTGCTCCCCCAAGTAGTATATAGTCCCCTTGTGCACCCCACAGTAGTATATATATCCCCTGTGCTCCCCCAAGTAGTATATAGTCCCCCTGTGCACCCCACAGTAGTATATATCCCCTGTGCTCCCCCAAGTAGTATATAGTCCCCCTGTGCACCCCACAGTAGTATATATCCCCTGTGCGCCCCTATATAGCCCCATGTCTTATTTATATACCCCTGTGCACCCTCCTTTTATATAATCCCCCTGTGCACCCCTGTTATATTTATCCCCTGTGTGGCCCCAGTTATATATATACCCCCTGTGTGCCCCCCCCAGTTATATATATACCCCCTGTGTGCCCCCCCAGTTATATATATATCCCCTGTGTGCCCCCAGTTATATATATATATATATACCCCCTGTGTGCTCCCCAAGTTATATATACCCCCTTGTACATAATCCCCCTGTGCACCCCCCAGTTAAATATATATATATATATATATACACCCCCTGTGTGCCATCCAAGTTATATATACCCCCTTTATATAATCCCCCTGTGCACCCCCCAGTTATATATATACTCCCCCTGTGTGCCCCCAGTTATATATATATACACCCCCTGTGTACCCCCAGTTATATATATACCCAGTGTGCCCCCAGATATACATATACCCCCTGTGTGCCCTAGATATACATATACCCCCTGTGTGCCCCCATATATATATATATATATATATATATATATATATATATACCCCCTGTGTACCCCCAGTTATATATATACCCCCTGTGTGCCCCCAGATATATATACCCCCCTGTGCACCCCCTCTTATATAATCCCCCGTCACTGTGCGCTCCCCCAGTTTAAATATACCTCCTGTGTGGCCCCCCAATTATATATACCCCCTGTGCACCCCATCTCCCCCCAGTAGTATATAGCCCCCCCCCTGTGTGCTGCCCCCTGTTATATAGCCCCCCCTTTGTGCTCCCCCCTCCCATATAGCAAGTAACAAAAAAAACAAACACTTTATACTCACCTGGGTCCGCGCGTTCCTCTTCTCTTCACCTCACCTCACTCTTATGGCCGCAGGCAGTGCTTTACCTGCGGTCACAAGAGGCCGCCGTCCCCTCTCGCGGTGTCGGCGCTGAGTGACGTCAGTCAGCGCCGATACCACTGCGGGAAAGCGGCCTCTTGTGACCGCAGGCAAAGCTCTGCCTGCGGTCACAAGGATGACTGACAGGGAGAGAGCCAATAGCTCCCGACCTGTCAGTGCCGCTGCTGCTGCCTGTATCTATGAGCACTCGTTTGAGCGCTCATAGCTACAGTACAGAGCACCGCAGGGGGGGCCCTGCAGGGGGCGCCATGGATGGGTAACCTTACCCATCCCGATGGCGCCCTCCTGGCAGGCTGGTGGCCGGAGCCCTGTGCGACCGCAATGGTCGTACAGAGCAAAGGCCGGCCTGCTCAGGGTGGGCCCCTTTAACCAGTGGGCCCGTTGCACGTGCACCATGTGCCCTCTGGTTAAAGCGGCCCTGCTCACTACTACTGCTACCCCGGGCTGGCCTTAGGGGTGTGCAGCCAGTGCGGTTGCACAGGGCGCAGCATCACTCCCGGCCAGCTAGGGGGCGCTCCTGCTGACAAACAGCACACAACTTAGAAACAGAAATTTGTAAGTTAGATGTTCTGTCTGCAGTGTTACAAGACTACAACCCCCATCATACCCTCATAGCTGCAGTGTTATATGACTACA
Source organism: Dendropsophus ebraccatus (assembly GCF_027789765.1). Taxonomy (NCBI): domain Eukaryota; kingdom Metazoa; phylum Chordata; class Amphibia; order Anura; family Hylidae; genus Dendropsophus; species Dendropsophus ebraccatus. Next base: position 114,540,323 of record NC_091459.1, on the reverse strand, counting down.
ACCCCCATCATACCCTAAAAGCTGCAGCCTTATATGACTACAACCCCCATCACCCCCCTGATAGCTGGTGTGTGTTACATAACCACAACCCCCATCATACCCTCATAGCTGCAGTGTTACATGACCACAACCCCCATCATACCCTCATAGCTGCAGTGTTACATGGCCACAACCCCCATCATACCCTCGTAGCGCTGAAAAAAAGGTTCGTACAGGGCGCCGTCTACCCTAAGGCCAGCCCTGCTGCTACCAACAACAATCACCAAAGTGGGGATCTCAAGTTTCCAGTCACGTCGAAAAGGAGGTAAAATAAAGAAGTCATCAAGCATGACAAAAATAGCGTATTGGACTAGGCCGTTTGAAGGGGTTATCCAGCATTAGAAAAACATGGCTATACTCAGCAAATCGTAGCTGAGCAGCTGATGACGCGCTGAAGGGGGCCGGCATGAGGGAGGGCTAGAGCGGTCCGGCCGGCCTCCTGAAGATGACGTCATTGTCCCTAGATGGCGGCCGGGGTCAACAGCAAATATGTAAGTATAGTGCACCACACTTCCAGGTCTAGTGTGGGTCAAGGGAAACATGGGGAAGGGGACCATTCACTTAAAGAGTCACTGTCGTATTTTTTTTTTTTGCAGAAATCAATAGTCCAGGCGATTTTAAGAAACTTTGTAATTGGGTTTATTAGCCAAATCTGCCATTATCTGCATGTAAAAAGCCTTTTCCCAGGTCCCCCCCTCCTTCCTCTTTTTCATCCACTCTGAAAAATCTGAAAATTGTGACTTGTTGCAGGAGACGTCCCCTGTCTGCTCTAGGGAGAGGGGAGGGGGGAGGAGGAAGGAGGGAGTTAGCCGGCAGCAGAAAGCAGATAATAGAGGATTACAGGCACGGAGCTGGGTGACAGCTGTAATCTGAGCTCAGACAGGTCACTGGTGATGGTCAGAACAGATAACGGGTGAAGGATTTGTAGATTAACTCTTTGTTGTCCTGTTTTGGTCTTTTCTTTAGCTCTCTCCATAGGAGAACAATGAAGACAGGGGGGAGAGCTTCAAACTGCTTTTTCATGATAAAAATGCATTTTTCGGATAATAAACCCAAATACAAAGTTTCTTAAAATCGCCTGGACTATTGATTTCTGCAAAAAAAAAATTCACGACAGTGACACTTTAAATAACACACATTACAAAGTTGTATAACTTTATAATATGTGTTATTTAGTGAATAAATGCTTTACACTGCACTACCCCTTTAATCATTCTTTTAAATGGCTACTTGAAAATCTAACAAATAGCAAGTTTTTGACATTACTTGGCGGTTTCTTACTATTTTTGTTCATCTTTTCCGCTAGCCATTAAGAGGTATTAAATATAAGCACTCTGTAAGTCCACCGACATGTTTTTCAGAATTATGAACATGATCTTTCTCTCCTTTGTTTTTTTTTCCCCCTCTGAAATCCTGCATTTCTGTCTTGAAGGTCAATTTTCAGAACAGGGAGAATAAGTTCCTTAAATAAGTCATGATGAGCCACAGAGTAAAAGACCTATTACCAAAGGTTATATGTAGTGAAAAAAGAAAAGAAATGTGGAAATGTGAAGTGAAGAAAAGTGACTACAAAGTGATAAAGTCAAATCAGTGAAACTATATTTGCGTCTCCAAAAACCAAAAACCATAGGAGGACACGTCATAAATAGTCTTAAATAGTCGTATTAGACAAAGCAATTTTTAACAATTAAAGGATACCTGTCACCCCTCCGTGCTGGGGTGACAGGCTCCCGACCCTCCGTTAGAGCACCCTATACTTACCAAATCGCGCCGGGTTCCGCTTCCTGATGCGGTCGGGTGACTGAGATATCAGCTCCCGAAGCCCGGTGTGATATCTCAGTCATCAGGAAGCGGGACCCGGCGCGGTTAGGTGAGTATAGGGGGATCTAGCAGGGGGTCAGGAGCCTGTCACCCTGGCACGGGGGGTGACAGGTCCTCTTTAATGATGAACTATAAACGATCACAAACTAAAGGTGCGTTTAAACGGAACGATTAGCATTCGAATTTTCACGATAGCGATAGCATTTGAGCAATAATCGACTCATGTAAACACAGTGAACGATCGAGCGACGAGCGAGAAATTGTTCATTTTGGTCTTTCAACATGTTCTCAAACCGGTGTTGGTCATTCACTGAAAATAGCAGATCGCTTCGTGTAAACAGTCTTTCACCGATTCACCCTATGTGTGAGATGGGCTTAAGTGATCTTAAAATGATTGCAATAACGATTTTTTTCAAATGATATATTGTTCCATCTAAACGCTGATCGTTATAAAAAACACATTGTTACTATGAAATTGAAATTTGATTGGGCGAATTATCGCTCTGTGTAAAAGGACCATAAATTGTTTATTGTTAACCTGAAATCATTCACCATATTACACTGATCGTTTACTCTATCTGATCCCAGAAAAAGAATGAACAATGTGCAATTACACTGAATGAACGTGGAACTACAGCGAACAATTAGCAAAGCCTCAGAGCAAATCGATCATTAACCCATCTTTTAATTTTTAGTTTTCTATACTCTCCAATCAGTGCCATCTCACCGATTCCACTGGTGTTGGTGTTTACTTCTACCACCCAGTTCCTGAGATAGGCCCCGTTCACACTGAGCAAGAGCGGTGGAATTCCGCGGCGGAGCTCTCCATCGCGGAATCCCGCTTTGCTCAGTGTCCTGCTTTGAGTGAATGAGAGGGCGCGCGCTCCTCCGCTGCTGCCGCTCTCTGCTCGAGGAAGTGACATGTCATTTCTTTAAGCGGAGAGGGGAGGAAGCGGACACGCGCGCGCCCTCTTATTCACTCAAAGCAAGACACTGTGCGGCGGAATTCCACGACGGAGAGCTCCACCACGGAATTCCGCTGTTCTTGCTCAGTGTGAACGGGGCCATATGCCTGTTTTTTATTTTGGTTAACTGGTTAACTGAGTACGGGCCAAGTGTCCCACGTGCATCGATATCTCCTCCCCATTTGTGATGCCCTTTATTTCTATGCAGGAAGATCCTGGCCTGGCCAAGGGAGATCTGACATAGCTGCAGAGGACAGAGTGTAGTAACGAAGGATGGTAAAACCAAATGGTGCCAAAAATGACAAAAAATGACCTGGAGATTGCGCTCACCACCAAACAACGTAGTAGAAACCGATGTTCACATAAAACACGATTTATTCAGTCCAACAATAACGCGTTTCAGGGCTATGGCGCCCCTTCGTCAGATTCAGGACAAACCTAATTATTTCTATCCTGAGGTACTACTCTATGAGGCGCTCTGCCTTTTTTTTTTTTTTTTGTTCTTAGTAACGAAGGATGTCACAGATGGGAGGAGATATTGGTGCACTTGGGGCTCGGGGCCCTCCCTCCCTACTGCATGGTAGTACACAGACAGCATTATTATTGCATGAGTGTATGGTGGGAGCATTACACAAGGGCACAGATGAGCATTATAATAGTACAGGTACCGTTGGGGCATTATTTATGAATGGGATCTCAGCAGGAGCATTATTCTTGAATGGAGGACACTGTTGGGGCATTATTATTATCACTATATGGTACTTTAATGGGGACACCATACTGTGCAGAGTTGAGTCCCAGCTGGAAGAAGTCACCATGGCCACCTGAATCAGATGGAGAAGAAATGGGATGGTGGGCACCCTTAACCCTTTCACAACCTGGGATCATTGATTCCTCAATGCCCAGGTCGTTTTAAGACATCAGCTTATTGGATCATAATGATCCCAGAAGCTGATATCACTATGTCTGCCTCCTCCCCTATGTCCCCTGCTGCTGTCATAATCTTGTGACAGCGGCAGGGGAGAGCGGGGAGGAGGCAGAGCTGTGGTCTTGAGAGTTGTGGCGGGTCCCCGGCTATTACTAATAGCCGGAACCAGCAGTGGATGACACAGGCACAGCTCCTACGCCTGTGTCATCCTGTGCAGTAAATTAACGTTGCTGCAGCACCGGGGATAGCTGCAGCGATGTTAATTTACTGTGCAGCAGCAGAAGAGGGTTAAACAAAGAAGATGTTACCTGTGAGTCACTAGGTATTCAATATATACTCTGTTTTATAGAAATATATTGATGGATTATATTATATTGAAGTATGATAAAACAAACCTTTTGGTTAGAGGTAAGCGAAGCAGACGGAATTTTTTTTTTCTGTAAAACCCATTAAGGTTTGCAAATTGAATCTTAACAAATTTCATTAAAACCGACGAAAACTATAGTAGCTACAGTACTGGGACTATTACAGAAGGACGAATTTGTTAAAACATGTTGTTTAAAAGTGTCAAAAATCGGAAATTCACAATTTAAAAAGAAATCAATCAGCCAGTCAATCATCCAATGTCCGCCATTCCTCTGCTCTCTGTACTTACATCCCTCTGTTAGTCTCTCCCTGCTCTGCTGTAACTGCCTGCTGCCATCCTGCTCTCTCCTCCACACACAGCCGACTGGCCACCTCCATTCCCGAACTGCCTTATATAGAGGGGGAGGTGCTTACATCATAGAGGGGCCTGCAGCTGATTGGACGGGCACTAGGGATTATAGTTAATATAACAGCATGTGTGGCTGCCATTTTCTTTTTTTCCAAATTTCCTTTTCGAATCGGCGGGAATTCACTTAGCAGAGCATAGCAAATTGACAGCGTGATTCACAGCGACTCTTGATTCGCCAGATTCACTTTGCTCATCTTTACTTTTGATAAGTAGAATTGCTGACCGACACAGTGTTGATTTAGTGTAGTAACTCACGTGGGCCAGGGGACCTCCACATAGCACATGAGGCAATATGGTTTAATCAAATTATATGCCAACGTCCTGGCGTTGGTTTTTAAATGTAGCCGAGAGGCATTAGTGTCAGCCATTGGTGTGAGGTGCAGCGGCTTCTTTCTCTCCATGTCCGTATTTTGCTTTTCTCCCCTTTCTGATTGCTAGCACTCCTCCTTGTAAGACTCATGTGACCCAATTAGCAGGAAGCACCTGTGCACACATGGTAAGTACCTCCTCTTTCTCCCATCCTACCTGCTGGTGCAGTGGTGAGTAGTAACACTTTGTTTACACTCTTGTCACTTGGCGGCCGCCTTCTCCGCCGGCGGTGCCTGCAGGGTGTGGGAAGGCTCAGTGGGTTTGGTCCTGTGACATTGGGGTTGCAGGGTTATTCTGGGGGCCCTCCCTTCCCTGTTGTCGCTTGCCTTGCAGGGTTAGTGGTCGCTGACGACACAGTGTTGATTTAGTGTAGGGACTCATGTGGGCCAGGGGACCTCCACGTGGTACATGAGGCAATATGGTTTGATCAAATTATATACCAACATCCTGGCGTTGGTTTTTAAATGTAGCCAAGAGGCATTAGTGTCAGCCATAGAGGTGAAGTGCAGCTGCTCCTTTCTCTCCATGTCCGTATTTTACTTTTGATGTAACTGTATTGAGCTGATACAATCACAGGGGGGATAAAGTTCCTTTAACCCTTGAAGTCACCCCACTGTTATCAATGGCATTTGGTAGATGAGATCACTACAGATTTAACATTTTAGTTATGCCTTAGCTTTGTATATTGGTTTGATTATTATTTTTGTATTTGCCGTCTATACTGAATTTTTATTACATAGTGAATATTATTATAAAATCTAGAGTGGAGAGTTTTTAGTTTTGGGAGCATAGTTTTGAGTGATTGGCTTGGAGTTAAGGTAGAGAAGGTCATCAACATTAAAAGAGAACTAGAATGAGTTTGAAATTAGTAAACCATTCTCAAAGAACTAATGACCATCTGGATTGCAGATGCAGCATCCAGATTGTCTGTTGTCTCCACCAAACGAGTTGTCTTACCCAGGGAAAAACTGTCATCTGTCTGTCCTGCCCTACAGACATAAGCTTTCTTCCAACCTGTCCACATGGATTTACTGGTGGCAAGGTCATCCAGTTCTCTGAAACCTCACTTGCTCGCAATATAATTTCTGGCTGGATAACAGCTGCACACATGCTTGGAATTAAATTGGACAGGTCACTGCTGTCAAATAGGCGAATTTCAGAAATTCCAACGTTTTGCGAAATCTAAGTCTCTGTATTTTGAAAAATGGAAATTATAGATATATATTTTTTTTTTTTTGCTATCATCAGCGTAGGAATACATGTAAATGCATCTGCTCATTATTAAATAATAGCTGCTTATTAAATCTAATGTATAATTCATATTGACTATAATTATTTGGCTGACGTTACAGTCTTGTTAAAGGGGTCTTTCATTATCAGGTATATGTGGTATATGCACAAATGAGCAGTCTATTCACTTTGCCTCTGGATATGATGGGCTGACAATCACCTTATTGGCTAAGTCAGGGGTCAAGACTTGCTTATTCTTGACATTGTCCTAGTGGTGGGACCTATATCTATCAGATGTTTATAACATAAGTTCTGAATATGCCATAAATGCCTGAGATGGAAATACACCTTTGGGCTGTGTTCACACGCACCACATTTGCAGCGGATTTCATGCTGCAAGTTTCACAGCAAAATCCTCTGTGACATGCAGTTATGCCCTACGGCTCCGAATTCTCAATCCGTTGCAAGAATGTAGCCACATCCTCCATAACCAATCATCTTCCTGGCATCCCACTCATCCAATCAGTGAGCTGTCCCGCCGCAAAGCACTAATTGGCTGAGTGGGACATCAGGGACCGGAAGCCAATAAGCAGACAGGAGTGCGGGCAGGTAATGTATACATTGTTTCCTTAACATAGGCTATTAATTGGTTCCAGGACAACCATTGTGTGTTAAAACCAAAACTCTATGGAAAACTGGTAATTGGTTCTGAACCCCAAAAATGTCATCCCGAAATGAGAAAAAAGGAAACTTTAAAGGAAAATAAGCAGCTAACTAATATGGCAAAGCAAGTCCTTATATACAACAGTCAGAAAGTGACTGGAAGCTGTAAATCACTTTCTTTGCAGAACACGGGAGCATGTTCAGGGTCCTGTACAGATCACACAGGGTCCCAGAAAAATAAAAAGAAGCCGCCCTCACCTGGTGCCCAAAGGAGCAGCTGATTATGGTACAGGGCGAGAGCAGTACAGGACATGTAGTATCACACTGTACTGTAGGGAGGGGATACTCGACAGCCAGTCACTGCATCCACTTCAGTAATACTGGGGTTTTACCAGTAAAATGGCCACTTTCATTGGTCGATAATCTAGTTTTTTTATACGTGCTGCAGATCCTGACTTTCTGTGGTATTGTATGTTGAGTCTGGTCCAAAAAGAAACATTGGATGTAGAAAATATTGTATCTTGAGGGACCATGAGGGTATAATGCTGCTGCAAATGGGATAAAAATTGGACAATAAGCACTTCAGATGATAAAAAAAATAATCAAAAAGTTGCCAATAGGCGGCGCTGTAGCAATAACGATACTCTATATGTATAAAAGAGATCAGCTGTTATTTTCCAAAAGCGTGGTATCCTCACTCACCTAATCTCACCCCTCATGTCACCTTTGGTTTTGGGGTTTCTTGAAGGACCAGGTCTATCATGACAGACCTGCATCAGCGTCAGATCGGAAGGACAGCAATTCTCAGCATGTTGTAGTGATTTAAGCTTACTCACTTGATTTAGAGGTGGACAATCGAATGGAGAGTGTTGTTGATAACTATGTGGGACATTTTGAACATTTGCCACGTGATTAGCGAAGCTGCAAAGCCACCTATCAGTGAATTTTTTGTGCTAAAACTTTGATTTTGATTCTGATTTGGTGCAGCAGAACGCCCTCCAGAGCCCTCTGACTTAGTGATTTGGAAATACACTGAAATTCTTATCATATACTGATCCTGAGTTACAGACTGTATAGAGAAGAAAACACTATTCCCAACTCTTCTGGATGCTGTAAGAAACAGCCAGTAACAACTTGCTATGAATACTCCCAATGGCTTACCTGAGCTCCCATAATGCAGTGGGGTAGTCTGTTTTACGTATCATCAGAACAAGCGTTGTGCAGACCTTGCCCGTCTTGTGAATGTAATTCAGCTCCAGGTTAAAGGTCACCAGTCATTTAGCGCCAACATCGCACAGTAAACGGAAGTAGTTTGTCTCCGTTTGCTGTGTAGTGGCTGCTGTTCACTTCAATGGGAACTTAGCTGCACTTATAGGACACCTGCATGCTACACAGTGAACTTAAAGAAAAAAAAGCTTCGGCCCTCATTCCCAGTGTCCAATTTTTTTGGTATAATAAACAGATCTGCCATGGAGTCCTGAGACAGATGAAACAAGATCTGGAGAATGTCTTGTCATTCACTTATCATTCACGGTTGCTCGGTAAACGCTGTCAGTCTGGGTTGCTATACCATATGTTAAAATGATAAATTACCAACCATTGGCAAATACAACTCTGCCATGTTCATTGAGCTAGACTGGACTTGTATTGATATTGTGAGGTTACTGTCTGTAGATCCATCCCACCCCATATGTCAGCATGCTTCGCGATGTACATCTGTTGTTTGTCATATGTGAAACTATTACCGACAACTGTACCCAGCAATGACCAGTCCGAGAGCACCAGATGTATTGAGTCCATGTTCTCCTTCGAGTAAAGACTTTCTCTCCTGATCCCCATGTGTATATCTACACTCTGCTTGGCCAAAAGTGCACATGTTCTCAATGAGGAGAAGGGGAAAAGCCGCTACCAGACTCCTCTAATGGTGGTTTATCACCCCAAAAACAAAAGGATTGGACAGCTGAGATTAATATGCCCAAACCTTATCCTCCATATCTTTCATCAGGGAAAGTGAGGTGGCCGACAAATACATTAGATGGTTGGTTGTCCCTACCGAAATCAGCAGGTTCCACTGATGTACTGTATATGGCAAGCTTAAAGGGGTTGTGTAAAAATTAAACCTATTTGTCAGGACTGTATCTCTGCGGAGTGTGATGCGCCCCTCGGCTCATACTGTGCGGCTGATTTCTTGTATTGTCCTGTTTCTGTGTTTTGTTTTGCAGTGTCTGAACACTGGTTTATCTGCTCACTTGATTTTATGGACACACCTGACTTCACCTGTTTATTTCTGTCTGGCCATGTCAGGGTTAATCTGTGTTTTGGTTCTGCTGTGACTGACAGGTCTTCCTGCCAGTGGATCTGTTTTGTTCTCAGGTGTCTGTGCTTGGAGATCAGGGGGATGATCCAATTACGTTCTGGATCAGACCAGTGGCCTCCTATATAACTACCCCAGTCTGTGCACTCATTGCTGGTTATTGACTTAGTCTCTGCCTGCTTGTGTCTTCTGTTTATTTGTATCTCCTGATCTTTGCTTTGTATTTTTGACCTCCCTTGATTGCCGCCTGCCCCTGACCCTTATTGCTTGGACTTTGACTATGCTTATTGGATTCTGATTTTGTACTTTTGCTGCCCGATTGTTGTGACCCAGACTGTTTACTATTTTTTATTGTGTTTGTTTGTCTGTCTTGTTCTGTGCGCACCTATACGAGTATAGGGAACGTCTTTGTGGTTGTCCGCGGCTGCTTAGGGCCTTTTGAGGCAAGTAGGAAGGGACAGGGCGTCAGGGCTCACTGTCTTGTCTTGTCCCTGCCGTCTGGTTCGTGACACTATTTTTAATTGCCTAATAAATTAACATATATTGGTAAATAAAATCTTCAACCTCTCTATGGTCTTTCATGCTTTCCTTCTGCATTCCATTAAAGAATTGAGCTATGTTCCCACAAAGAAAGAGGGCAAATAACGGATCTTGATTATTAATAATGGCCATTATTTGGCCCTATTTTTATATTGTGGGAACACAGTCTTACAGTTCAACTTGAATAGGAGCTAAGCTGCAGTTACAAAGTGATCTGAGCCAATTGCTTCCTGCCATACTCACTATGTGGTGTGAGCACTAAACAGACGATAAGCGGGGTCGCAGGATGTCAGCACCCTGCCGATCAGTGACTGATGACCCATCCTCTGGATAGGCAATCAATTTTTTTTGTCCACAAAAAAAAAAACCTTTAAGTCAATGTGATTAAAATCACTTCAGTCTACAGGATGATAAATATTTCAGGGGATTAATAAAAAAAAATGATGATGATGACAACAATGATGTTAACTATTTCCTACAGTTTTCTAACATAGACAGCACAATATTTGTAAGGGAAGCTGAATTCATGACCATTCACTTGGAGGGACAGCTGGGAACCTTGGCATGCACCAATGGCTTGCTGGAAAGCTGCCATTCCACCAAGTGAGACACTGTCTCCCAGGGCAATAGAATATGAAAATTGTTGAAGAAATAATTTTAGTGCACCTGTTACTGCAGAATGAATTTACTGCAACTTGAAATTTTGTCTGTTTTTTATTCATTTCTTTTCAAATGGGAATTCTAACAAGCAGCTCCCTCCGTATAGTTCATGTATTGTCAATATAGGAAGTGTAATAAATTATTTTTGTTTTAGTTGTTATGGTTTATATTATATCCTACCTTTAATTATTCATTATCTATACTTTATTACATTTGAATATACTCAACCGTGCTGGTCCTATGAGCTATATAGCAGCAATTCTTCACTCTCCTACATAAGGCATACCAAGCCCATGGTGTTTATGGCCATTACTTCCTCTGGCATCACTAAAACTAGCTTGTCTCCCCTGCGCAGAATCAATATTCTATGCTTTCTTTTCCTCCACTAAATTCACTTACTGTATGTGCTTGTATGCAGCAACAGCTGAATCTGAGTATGTGCGGAAGAATAACCATCAGATCTACCAATAAAGAAGGTGGTCACAGATCATTCAGAACTCTAGTTTCCCAGATAAGCTGGCCATAAATTTAAGCTTTTGACCCAAACCAAGTACTTTTCCTTATCTCTACATACACAGGAAAGTTCTGCTCAGCCAAGCATGCATGTTTCTGAATGGTCAGAGGATAAAAACCACCATCAGACTCTTCTGGCAGTGGTTTATCTCCCTAAAAATGAAAGGATTGATCATGTTGATGTCTGATGGCAAAGTCGGGATGGTTCCATACAGATGACAAAAAAATGTGTTCTCTTTTCTAATGTTACCAATGTGCCGGAAAAAATGATTGATTGTAGGATAACCCTTTTATAGGGCTTATCCCAAGATAAGATTCTCCCACAGGATACGTGATAACTAGTTGGCTGTTAAGGTTTGTCTAACCAGCTTGGCTATCTTTGGAAGGGACCATAGAGAGTGAATTGAGTGGTGGCCTAGCATGGGTGCTCCATTGACTTGGGGAAAATCAACTTGTGGATAGTTAATAAGTATTTATCTTGGAATAAAGTCTTCAATTGAACACTTGATAACATAAAATATTAAAAACAATACAATAGATGTAGATGTAGACCTTCTAAATGAGGGTGAATGGTTTGTATAATTGAGAGTTGATGGACATAGGATACATTTATAGGTATTTACTAAAAAGGCAGCTATAGGGGGGTCAGATACTGTACCTAGGCCTTGGACCCAACACACCCTCTATCAAAAGAGAAAATCAGTATTAGGCTATGTTCACACAACAATTTTCAACAGCCATTAATTGATACTTAAAATATCAGCTGTTGTTTAACATACTTTGGCGGCCGTCATTACAATAATTGAGGTTGATAATGGCCCTTTTGGATGTGGTTAATTTTAAAAGGCCCAATGAATTTATTCAAAAAGATGGTGAAAGGCCAGTGAAAAAAAACTAACGTCCGCTGTTGGCTAAATAATGGCCGTAAATTTATGACACAAACATTAATTTGACGACAGCAGCAAACAACAACATTCTATACATTGTGTGAACAGATGGGCGTTGTTTCCATAGACTTTAATACAAACCATTGAAGACTGAAAACAACAGACGTTTTAAATTAGAATGGCGACCATTATTTTACAAAAAAAGACTGTGTGAACATGGCCTGAGGTTATGTTCACACACTCTTTTTAGCTAAAATAACGTACACTAAATTTTTAAAGATGATTTACATTAAAGTTTATATAATCAACCTGCGTCTGTTCACACAATGTATAGATTAACAGCCGTTGTTCGCAGTGGCCATCAAATAAATTTTCAGGACATTTATTTGCGGTCAATTAAATAACAGCTGTTATTTTTAGTTGTTCACACAACGTTTTGCAAGCCTAAAATTACGGGCGTTGAAAAACTTTTTGTGAACAGAGCCTTAGGCTAGGTTCACACTATGTAAAAATGATGGTTATCTTTCATAATGACGGCCGTCGTGCAAATAACGTCAGTTATTTCAAAAATAACGGCTGTCATTTTATAATATGAACTTAGCCTTATAATGGGAAATTTACAGGTAGAGAAAAGTAAGCCAACTTTACCAATAGGCCAAACCAAAGCTTCTGGACTCCATCCTTAAATACAAGGTTATCAAATTTAAACTTTTCCAACTCAGAGGGCTTTGGAGGACATTCAGCTGCTTCAAAAGTGATGAAAATCAGACATGGGGTACTTCAGATGATTTGCTCTCCATTTTTCAAATACAAAAACTTTTGTAAAAAAAAAAGTCGCTGATGGTTTGCACTGTAGCTATATCAGTCCAACAACAAATGTTCAATATGTCCCCCTTGGTTTTCAACAACGCTCTCTATTCACAATACCATGTCTTTAATCCTTAACAGATTGCGTATTTTTTTTGTTGTTGTTTTCATACATGGAGCTCTGTTTCATAGCCAATAGTCCTGAACTGGATTTAATATGCAATATTCTCACTCGTGAGTCATGTTTGTTAAATATATGGTAACAACAACTTTCTAAAAGATGAGCAAAGCAGCTAAAGATGCAAACTGCCAAAATTAGGACATCATGTTTCAAAGTGGTAATTCTCTTTGACAGTTTTGGTTGTAACAAACATGACATTGGGAAAATTAGCTGAGGCAGAGGAGCACACAGAATGGAAAACCAGGTGTAAAACTTCCTTTCTGCCTCTCGGATCATGGTACATTGAAGGGCATGCACCTGTCCTATTGTTTCCAGACAAATGGGAATACATCTTAGTGCAAAACGAACTTTTATCTAAATGGAAACAAGAGCCTTGTGGTTAATTTATGCATGAATTAGTATGCTTCATTACTGCATTGTGTAACAAATTAATGCACGTTGTGAAGCGGTTTATCGTTTATTTTAAGCATCATCAAACTCTTTCATTCAAAAGTGAGGAGGAAAAATTTAATCCTTAGTTTATTAGCATAATATAATAATTGGATTGTTTAATAGACAATAGACTTGTCAAGTAAATGCGCAGCACCAGGAGATTTTTACCTTATTTTTCTATATGGAGTATAAATCATGAATGTTTGTGTGTTTTACGGGCTGGTACTCCTATACGGAAAGTATACAGTATACTACGTGTAATCTCAGTTTCGTCTGTTTTTAGGCTATTTTTGAAATGTTATCCATACGTGTTCTGTTGTTTTTTGTCCTTTTTTTGCTACAACAAATTATGTGTAATGATGTGGAAACGTCAAAAATGTGTCCGGGTTCAGCCACATGCTCGAATCCAACCACTTGGCATTCAACTAGTGGCATCTGGAGAATATGGGTGCTGCCCTAGGGCTTCATGGAAAACGTGGATACAACTATAGGCTTTATCCATGTTTTCCTGGCAGCCCTAGGGCACCATCTGGGGCAACATTCTTTGGGATGAATATGGGTAAAAAAAATTAAAAAAGAAGGACCCTGCACTTAATGTTTCTGTACAAGAGCACCTGGAGATAGCCAAAAACCTGATAATAATAGAGTAGCAGTGTGCATATGTGACTACCACTCCACTTGGGTCCCCATTCTTTAGATCATAGCAGTCATACCCCCTGCGATCAGACAATTTTCCCAAATCCTGTGGATAGAGGGTACATTTTTATGGAGAGACAATCCCTTTAAAATGTACCTGTTAATTAAAAAAAAACTTTTCACATGTCACAGAGACACATCAAAAGTTTTCTATCAGTCAGAGCTTGAGTGTTTAGACCGGAACCAATAAGGAGATCGAGCCAAGAGAAATACGCGTTTTGTGCATTCACACCTGGTTATGGTCATGTGACCTGGACAGATTCCCAGCGCAAGTCTATAGGCAATCCTGGTCTCATAGACTCTGTTCGTTCTACTGATCAGTGGGGGTCTGAACACTCTGAAGACCCTGATCCACAAAACTTTTGATAGGACCCTAAGACGTGTCAAATGTTTTTATTAGTGACAGATATGCTTTAGGACATCCTTTCACTGAACTGACACAATGAAAAACTGACCACTAGGCCTCCTCCAAAACCTTTCTCCAAACCAGGATATAGCCATGAGACTTCCATATGGTGATGCATGATTCATTAATCCAGGGAACATATTCCATTGCTCCAATAGCAGCGTGCTTTATACCACTCCAGCTGTCACTTGACATTGAAAACTGTGATTTCAGACTGTTTTAAGGCTGATCAACTTGAAAGTTTGGAAGTCCAAAATACCAGTTATATGTACATGCAATAGCATTCCATAGACCTTTTATGTGAGCCTTGCGCTTTTATTAGGCTATGTTCACATGTCGTATAGGACCTGCCGTTCCGTGACTCGGCCGGTCTCTGCAAAGCAGTACCGGACGGATGATCTTTCCGGCCGCAGTGTTCTGATGTGGGCGCATCAGCGCGCGCCCGCATCAGAACTCTCATAGCACACAATGAAGTGAGCAGCCGGAGACGCTCGCTTCATTGTGTGAACTCATTTAGGTCAGTATTCTGGCCATAAACAGATGTCTAAAGCGGGTCCAAAACATTAAAAAAAATACAAATCTTTTGATTTTTTTTTTTTGCTGATCCCACTGACCAAAATGCTACATGTGAACACAGTCTTACAGTTGTACATGGAAGTACCAGCAGGGCAAATTGGCTTGAAATGGCTTGTTTAAAGCGACTCTGTACCCAGAATCTGTCCCCCCCCCAAAAAACCACTTGTACCTTCAGATAGCTGCTTTTAATCCAAGATCTGTCCTGGGGTCCGTTCAGGCGGTGATGCAGTTATTGTCCTAAAAAACAACTTTTGAACTTGCAGCCCTGTGCCAAATGTCTGTAGCTTGTAGTATCTGTGCGCTAACTTTGCACCACTCTCCGTCCCTCCTCCTCCCGCCCTCTTCACCATTTTTCCTATTCCTCTGCAGTGAAAACTACACAAGTGCCTTAACGATCCAGCCCACAGATGATGAATAGTAGAAAATCTGCCTGGAGCACTCCTAATGATAAAGATGGTGCGGAGGAGGGACAGAGAGGTTGGGCCAGCCTAATGCATATACACTCTAAGCCACAGCCATTGGGCACGGGACTGCAAGTTTAAAAGTTTTTTTTTTAGGACAATAACTGCATCACCTGCCGAACGGATCCCAGGACAGATCTTGGATTAAAAGCAGCTATCTGAAGGTACAAGTGGTTTGGGGGGGGGAGTCAGATTGTGGGTACAGAGTCACTTTAAAGTTCACAAATAACCACTTGGATGATCCAAAAGAGGCATGGGAGAAAGTCATGTGGTCAGATGAGAACAAAATCGAATTTTTTTGTTATCAACTCCACTTGTCTTGTTGAAGTGTACCTACGATAAAAATTACTGTATATTAGATGTAATTCATCCACTAGGTGCCTTGTGTTTTGTTTCTCCTTTCCATCCCACTGCTGCTTTATGATACCGCACATCTCTCCTATACCCGCTGAGCTGACAGGCTGTTCTTAGTTGTATGCTAGTGCTGTGTTTTGTTTCCTCTAATATGCTTTCCCCCTCAGCATGCAGTTTTAGACACCAGTATGGAAAAAAATATGCAGCTGCATCCCCCTCCTCCCCTTACTCCCTCTGCACTTCATAATGAAATATTCCATTCAGATTTTCTTCCCCTGATGTAATTTCTTAGCTTTCTCTGACATTTGGCAATGAATTGCTGGCAGCTAGAGGGTTAATATTTTATTTTATATTAAGATGAACTACTGATCTATGCAAGTAACAAGGGGCTTTCCAGGATATTCTTATTATTCATGGTTCATCCTTAGGATAGGCCATGAATATAAGATTAGGGTCTCGCTCCAGGCTAACCAATGATCAAGTGATTTAGGGCTTCATGGTTTTTCTTTACTGTTTACCAGGGACAGCTCCATTTAGTTCATAGTGGCTATCTTAAGTAGTGCATCTTAATTTTGTCAACATGAATACTACAAAGTGTATGGAGCTGGGCCTGGTAAACAATGAATAGGACAAGAGAGCACTGCACGAGTACCACAGACTGTTCAAGGGATTGACCAATGTGAGTACAGCCTAAGGCTATGTTCGCATTTGGTATGAGACCCAGCCGTTCCATCACCCGGCCGGTCTCAGAAAAGATTATCCCAGCCGGTACTGCAGTACCGGCTGGATGATCTCTTGCGCCGAGTTCTGATCCAAGGGAATCAGTGCGCACCCACATCAGAACTCCCCACTGCACACTATGGAGCATGGGGCCAGAGCCGCTCGCTCAGTATTGTGCACTGACAGGGTTTTCTCCAGCCGCTTTTCAATGAATAGCGGCAGCAGAAAACTTACATGATTATTACGGCCATGATTAGTACGGAACTTACGTTGTGTGAACATGGCTTAATAATTATTTCACTACAATGACTTCTTGGTCATCAATCAAGTAATGCTTTATGTTCATCCAATGATTTAAACTCTCAAATGTACATAAATATTACACAACTATAGAGATATGGTTGGCTTAGGCATATTTTATTTAGCTTTTAGTGAATTGTATCTTTTAGGACACCCCATTTCCACATGGGCTACTGTTACTAATGGTTGTCCCCACTTGGGTGCTTCCTCTATTAGTCAGAGTAGAAAGCTACTGACATAGAGGGTCCCCTTCTGGAAAATTCGGTGTGATTTTGTATTCCATGACCTCCAGTATACATTGTAAGGAAAATATGTAGGAGCTTAGGAGCTTCGTTTTGCTTCTGATGCTGTGGAGGTGTCACACGAAGAACCTTTGTCCTGTTGGAAAAACCCCGTCAACATGTATATTAGAGGGTGACTGCAGGTAAACAGCAAAATGTCATTAAAAAGTTGCAGTCTACTGCTTTGGGTTAATATTGCATTGTTTACGTCTACCAGTATTTAAATTGTATTGCTGTACATAAAATGTATTTCTTTTAAAAAGTTGTATACATTTTTTAAATAAATTTATTAAAGAAAATGTAATTTTCTTAAAGCATTTTTACATTCAGTGGCAGCAGTAAGATGAGACACAATGTCTCACTGCTTGCACCAGCGGCTGTGTCGAGAACTGCAGGGCTGCTTTAGCCCTAATCCCAATATAGTTATACAGTGGTACCTTGGTTTAAGAGTAACTTGGTTTAAGAGCGTTTTGGTTTAAGAGCTCACAGTTTTTCAAAATTGTGACTTGGTTTAAGAGCATTGTTTTGGTTTAAGAGCTCCCTGTACTAGGTGGGAGCGCGAGTTGGGGAGGGACATGGTCTATATAGCGGGGTCTACAGCACTGTACTCTGACCCAGGAAGTCTCCCTTGCCTTCCAAATCATAGCAGATCCAGTTCAGGATGGGGCTTACATCAGGGGACAGGACTGTGGAGGTAATCTCTTCATAGCTGTAACCCCTCTCTCTCCGGACAGAGTGCTGCATGTATGTACCCACATCTGTACTGCTCGGTCCTTCATGCTCCCTGCAGTCTCTGTCAGTCCTGATGAGTCGATGCTGAGCACACGCCCCTTCTTCATTGCTGTCATGTGACCACACAGATCTCTGACAGCAGTCCTGCTTCTCTATTCTAACCTGTTGTACTAGGCTACTGCATTATAGGGATCTGCAGTTCCATCCTGTATCTACAAACTGCTGCTGTGTTATCAGGTTTATGCACTTATTATACATTTTACTCCACATGCTGATTGCTATACTGTACAGTAACTTATAATATCACATATTCAGCTGTTTATAAATGTTTGTTTCATTTGTCTTACATGTTATTCAAAATATAAAATCATTATTTTTGGGGTGTGGAACCAATTGTCTGCATATCAGTGATTTCTTATGGGAAAATTTGCTTTGGTTTAAGAGTGGATTTGGATTACAAGCAAAGTCCCAGAACGAATTATGCTTGTAATCCAAGGCACCACTGTATATGCAAGTAACACTAGTGATACTGAGCCTCCCCTATTCTATTCTAATGCATATTAGCATTACAGTAGACAGTACACTTAAGGAAGCTGTCTGTGTCTTTAGCGCTGCAGCCACAGCAGCCTGTAGCAGAGCGAGCGCCTGCAGTGATACTGACACTGTGCATTAGAATAAACCTCAGGGGGCTCAGTATCACTAATACTGCATGCAGCAGCATAAGTGATATGTAACATTGCTTGGAAAGGGCTTGTGCAGCCCTGCAGTTCCCGATAGAGCCATTGGTGGCAGCAGAGAGGCTGTGTTGCTTCTTACATAAAATACATTTACATTTTATCATCATAACTTAGGGGCTCTTCACTTTAGCTTATAAATGTGAGACCATCTGTATGTTCTTATAGGGAATATTGCACATGTATAGGTTGGGAGTCATTGGGAACCAAACATGACTGTTATTTTATTTTTATTTATTTTTTTACATTTTAATAGGCGAATGAATCTTTAAATGAAATATTGTCCAATAAATTAATCTTTTAACTTTTTTTTCACACCCTTTTCTGACTGTGTTTCCCTCAATCTGTGAATGATAGTAAAACATTATGAATTTATTTTCTTCACCAATCTTGATATTTTCCTCCGATTTTCCATGTAATTGAGGCGCCCAGCCACTCCTGTATGTAAATGCTCCGGCACTTTCCATCTGAGTTGCTTATGAAATAAAATAGATTTTGATCAGCAATTCCGAGTCTCAAATATGCCGAATAAGTGTAATGAGATTGTATTATGTTCCGCTGTATTCCTGCGTATTGCAACACTTAGCACATTTCAATGTCTAACAGAGTAAAAGATGTACTGTTGTTTAATTATCATTTCGCCATAAGGGTAGTATTTTCAAGTGGATTTTAGTTCGCTGAAGCAGATGGTTTATCTTCACTGGAAGGTCTTCTACTAGGATAAATGAGACTTTTTTTCACTTTCTAATTTTCCTACATATAACCTTTCATTGCACTTTAGATTCTTTCAAAGTTGCATCCAGTCTGCTTTGACATCTTTGATGTAGACATGCTTCTCCCTCAACAAACATGATCGCTCAAATGCTTCAACTTGAAAAGCGGGATCTGTCCTCTCTGGTGTCATTAGTTTCTCTGCACTTTTACAAAGTATAATGTAATTCACTTTATTCAGTTTGATCATATGTTTATAATCATCTAAGTGCCGGCCTTGATATCCGGAACGGCTGCAGACTTTGCAATGTATAGAGGAGTTTTTATTGCATAAAGTTTAGCCGCGGCCCAGATATAGAGCAAGACAGCTGGTAAAGTGTCAGTGTGGCCAAGGTTAGCTTTCAGAGGACATGGAAGAGCTAAGGCATCGGGAATTTATGGTGACTTTGGATAATAAGAATCACACTAGAACTCATTTTCACACCAGCCTTTAACTAATCAGTTAGGTAGTACTCTGCTCCTAATTTTTTAAAGGGTTATTCCCATTAGGGATGAGCAAACTTTTGAAAAGTTTGGTTCGGTTCAATCCGGCGAACTTTCGTGAAGTTTGGATTCGTACGAACCGAACCTAAAACGAACCTTGCTATAACGTCTGAATAATTGCAGCTACAATAGTGGGAGTGTGATAGGGTATAGTTTCGTTTAGTTGCAGTTGCTATTACAATGAAAAAGGTTGAAAAAATCAAAGTGCAAAAATAATGAAAAAAATTGTGAATGAAAAAAAAATAATAATAAAAAAACAATAATAATAAAAATAGTGAATAAAAGTGCAAAAATAGTGAAAAAAAAAGTTGAGGAGGAGGAGGAGGAGGAGGCAGCACTTGATTGCACCCAGGCCAGTATTGTTGAGAAGAGGCAAGTTGAGGTGCAGGAGGAGGCTGCAGCACTTGATTGCACCCAGGCCAGTATTGTTTAGAACAGACAAGTTGAGGAGCAGGAGGAGGATGCAGCACTTGATTGCACCCAGGCCAGTATTGTTGAAAAGAGACAAGTTGAGGAGCAGGAGGAGGCAGCACTTGATTGCTTCCAGGCCAGTATTGTTGAGAACAGACAAGTTAAGGAGCAGGAGGAGGAGGCAGCACTTGATTGCGCCGAGGCCAGTATTGTTAAGAAGAGACAAGTTGAGGAGCAGGAGGAGGCAGCACTTGATTGCTCCCAGGCCAGTATTGTTGAGAACAGACAAGTTGAGGAGCAGGAGGAGGAGGCAGCACTAGATTGCACCCAGGGGCACTGACTAAGCGTCACACTCTATGCAGGGCTTCCACAAGTTTTGCTGCTATAGGTTACTTCACCCATAACAGCTTATGAGTTTTTTTTAAACATTTTTTGGTGCGGCTAAACGGGTTGGCGGCACCCAGCAAAGCAGAAATGGACAGGTTTTGTGGGGTGCTGACTTCTGACACTCTATGGAGGGCTTTAACAAGTTTTGCTGCTATATGTTACTTCACCTATAACAGCTTATGAGAAACAAACTTTTTTTATTTACTTTTTTTAAATATTTTGTGTTTTTTTTTTACTTTTTTAAACTTTATTTTTTTATAACTTTTTTACACTTTTTTGTGCAACTAAACCACACCACAAGCACCACCGATACTTTCACTATCTCAATCAAAGGTGAGTGCATCTTGCATGCTCTAATCTCAATAAATATGGTGCATCTATAGTTGCCTGTGTCCCTTAATGTAAATTATATGGCAGCCAGGAGCTGGTGTAGGTCTCAGCCACACTTTACTGCTTCTTTTGGCATAGGATTGGTAAAAAGTTTTGCGCAAAACAAAACTTGTGCCTTTGAATGCAATATGTCTGATGTGTTTTCTTGTTACATTCCCCCTGTGTGTTTGATCATATAAGGTTTGGATAAATAAGGGGAAATTTATTTAAAAAAAAGCTTTTCACACACTGTTCTTAAAGGAGAGTTATCCGGGAATAGAAAAACCTAGCTGCTTATTTGCAGAAACTATGCCTTGTAATAAAAGAGTTCATTAACAAAAATAAGAGTAAACGTGAGGGCTTTTTTTTGTTTTTTTCCTGCAAAATACAGCAGTGGTTTGCAAATAAAATAGAAAGCACCAACCTTATGGAGCCAAGCTCTTTGTACTGAAGCTGCTGTCCATGGTGCTGACATGAGACATCAAGTTTAAGGACTGTACAGTCATGGCAAAAAGTTTTGAGAATGATGCAAATATTAATTTTTACAAATCTACTGCTTCAGTTTTTAAAATGTGATCAGCTTAACAGCAATTACTTGCAAAGTCAATATTTGCCTAGAAAATGAACTTTATCCCCCAAAACACATTTTAACATCATTGCAGCCCTGCCTTAAAAGGACCAACTAACATCGTTTCAGTGATTGCTCCATTAACACAGGTGTGGGTGTTAATGAGGACAGCGCTGGAGATCAATCTGTCATGATTAAGTAAGAATGACACCACTGGACACTTTAAAAGGAGGCTGGTGCTTGGCATCATTGTTTCTCTTCTGTTAACCATGGTTATCTCTAATGAAACACATGCAGTCATCATTGCACTGCACAAAAATGGCCCAACAGGGAAGAGTATCGCAGCTAGAAAGATTGCACCTCAGTCAACAATCTATTGCATCATCAAGAACTTTAAGGAGAGGGCTCCCAAGAAAGACCAGCAAGCGACAGGACCATCTCTTAAAAGTGTTTCAGTTGCGGGATCGGGCTACCAGCAGTGCAGAGTTTGCTCAGGAATGGCAACAGGCAGGTGTGAGTGTATCTGCACTCACTGTGAGGCGGAGAGCAAGGCCTGGTCTTAAGGAGGGCAGCAAAGAAGCCACTTCTCTCCAGAAAAAACATCAGGGACAGACTGATATTCTGCAAAAGGTACAGGGAGTGGACTGCTGAGGCATGGGGTAAAGTCATTTTCTCTGTTGAATCCCCTTTCTGATTGTTAGGGACATCTGGAAAACAGCTTATTTGGAGAAGACGAGGTGAGCGCTACCACCAGTCTTGTCTTATGCCAACTGTAAAGCATCCTGAATACATTCATGTGTGGGGTTGCTTCTCAGCCAAGGGAATCGGCTCTCTCACAGTCTTGCCTAAAAACACAGCCATGAATAAAGAATGGTACCAGAGCGTCCTCCAGGAGCAACTTCTCCCAACCGTCCAAGAGCAGTTTGGCAATCAACAATACCTTTTCCAGCATGATGGAGCACCTTGCCATAAAGCAAAGGTTATAACTAAATGGCTCAGGGAACAAAACATGGAGATTTTGGGTCCATGGCCTGGAAACTCCCCAGATCTTAATCCCATTGAGAACTTGTGGTCAATCATCAAGAGACGGGTGGACAAACAAAAAGCAACTAATTCTGACAAAATGCATTGATTGTGCAAGAATGGAATGCTATCAGTTAGGATTTGGTCCAGAAGTTAATTGAGAGCATGCCAGGGAGAATTGCAGAGGTCCTGAAGAAGAAGGGTCAACACTGCAAATATTGACTTGCTGCATTAACTCATTCTAACTGTCAGGGTGCGTTCACACCTACAGGATCTGCAGCAGATTTGATGGTGCAGATTTGGTGCTGTGTTCAGTTATTTAAATGAAATCTGCTGCGGATCCGCTGCGAATCTGCAGCAGAAAATAAGCTGCGGATCCGGTAAGTGTAAACATACCCTCAATATAAGCTTTTGTTACTCCTAATAGGATTGCAATTATATTTCTGTATGTGATAAAAACATCTGACAAACACACATAAAAACCAAAGGGCAGCAGATCAAGTGAAAATATAAGATTTGTGTCATTCTCAAAACTTTTGGCCATAACTCTATTAATATAGTCTTAACTGATATATTTAGTACTGGTTTTAGCTAAAAAATACCAACCAAACATTGCCCACATCCCACTATTATTTACATTTTAAAGACCTTGGAACACAATAAACCAAATCATTTTTATTCCAATTTACCCCTTTACGTTATTTAATTTCCTCCTGTAACTATGTAACCCCCTTACCCTTTGTATAGTTCTCTGTACCATCCAAAAGCTTAGATGCTGCACAATAAATATATACCTGTATAACACTTGTCTGTGTCTCCTTTCTGCTCTAAAATTGCCTAATTTCTTTGGTGGACAGTGTCACCTAGATGGGACTTCACGGCAATTGGGCCCTCTTCCCTCTTCTATTTTTACCTTTACCATTTTTTCGTTTTTTTAAATACAGTTTATATAACCAGTTTTTCCTTTACTATGGGACACAGGTTAGTAGGAAATACATTGCATAGATGTAGACAGAGTTAACATGATCCCAGATGCAACAATTGTGTCAGGGAGCTATGTTAAGTTAATTAGAAAGTTGAGTTAAAAGCATCATTGTGATCACAGGCTCGCATAATCGTTCGCATAATCGTTAACGATTAACGATCTCAAACGACCGCTATTGCGAAAGACCTAAAAACGTTCACTCATTTCCATGGAACGATAATCGTTACTTACGATCGTATTTGCGATAGTTTTTTCTTCGCTATTTCTTCTCTATTGCGTTCGTATCTACTGTAAACGACCGAGCGACGTCTTGCGAACAAGCAACAATAAAAATAGGTCCAGGTCTTATAAAGCGATCAACGAATTCTCGTTCGGTCGTTAATCGTTAACTGCATTTCAACCGAACGATTATCGTTTAGATTCGAACGATTTAACAATATCACGGAACGATTATCATGCGAAAAATCGTTAAATCGTTCGAATTCAAACAATAATCTTTCTGTGTAATTGCAGGCAACAATCAAAAATCGTTCATATGTCATTGATCGTTGATATAGATCTGAACCTAAAATCGTTAACTGTTCGCTAATCGTTCGCTGTAATTCCACGTTCGTTCGCTCAAGTTCCGCATTTTTTCACTGATCGTTCAGTGTAATTGCACATTGCCCGTTGTTTTTCTGGGATCAGAACGAATAAACGATAATAGTAACGATCGCAATAATGATCATAGTAACGATCACAACTAACGATTATCGTTCTGTGTAATATGGTGGCCGATTTCAGGTTAACGATAAACAATCTCGTTAGCGAACGTTTATCGTTAGTTGTTAATCGTTAAAAATCGCTCAGTGTAATAGGACCCTAATGGTACTTTTAAACGGTGCGATAATTCGCCCAATCGCACGATTAACGATGTTGAATGAACGATGTTTTTTTTTATAACGATCAGCGTTTAGACGGAACGATACATCGTACGGAAAATTCGCTATGCGATCGTTTAAGCCTATCTCACACATAGGTGAAATCGCTGAAAGAATGTTTACACGGAACAATCTGCGAATTTTTTGCGACCGATCAACGATGATTTGAGAACATGTTGAAAGATCAAAATGAACGATTTTTTGCTCGTCGTTTGATCGTTCGCTGCGTTTACACGTATGATTATCGTTCGAATTTGACCGTTATCGTGCAAAAACGAACGATCAATCGTCCTGTGTAAAAGGACCATTAATTAACACAGTTAACACGGGCTATATCTGTATGTGTCCCATACTGTCCCCGTATACAAATCACTGATAACAGCAATCTTATAGAAACAGCCCACTAGATCACCATTATCAGTGATCTGTAAAGACAGGCATGAAGAGAATACACAGATCACGCCTTCTCTGCATACCTTTAGGCACATTCTGCTAAAGCCCCTATTACACGGGCTGTCAATGCTCGTTTGCTCCTCGTTCCCCGCTCGCTGCCGCCGCTATTACACAAAAGCGGGTGGGTATGGGGGGGCTGCAGGGAGCTGCAAGGGGGCTGCCCGGGTGATCGCTCGATCACATAAAGGAGCCCATATAGGAGCGACGGCGGCAGATCGCTGCTATCACAGTCATTTGTCTTTCAACATGTTGAAAGACAAACGACAGCAACAATCAGTCGACATAATTCATGTCGGCTGATCGTTGCCTTCTCTTACACGATACGATTATTGGCTGGAATGGGGTGAACCCAAGCTTGCTTGAGATTTGCTCATCTCTAGTCATTAATGACATCACAGGGTCCCCTAAAACGCGCTTCCGCGCAATTTGTGGGTGTGATATTTTCAGGGCCATCATATTGAGCCATCATATTTTTGTAAAACCATGGCCGTTGATTATTATGAAAATATACATTACCTTGCCGTCTATGGGATCCCGGCGGAGAATATACACATAGTATATGCTCTGGCCGGGATCCCTAGCGGCGCCGCAAACAACTGACATGCAAACCCTGCTAGTGCACACTGGGGAGAGAGCGGCTCCGGCCGCACGCTCCTTAGTGTGCTGTGGGGAGTTTTGATGCGGGGGCGCACGGATGCGCCAACATCAGAATTCTGCGAGGCTAAAGATCATCCGGCCAGTACTGCAGTACCGGCTGGGATGATCTTATCAGAGACTGGCCGACCGTTCAGCCGGTCTCTTACTGTGTGTGCACATAGCCGCAGACTGCATGGACAAGGACCAGCCTGTTAATTTACATGGGGTGGGCATAATGGGGTTAATCTTACAAACATACTTTATGTATGAAAGTAACGTAAACCATCTTATTTACAGTTAACAGTTTAGTTTTAATGAGCTGTTTGGTGCACTCTCGTAGCTAACACACACAGTATACGCTATTCTGAGGTTATCATTAACCTTTGTAACAAATAAATGCAGGCCATAAAAGAGTATATATAAAAACTTACCAGATTAGTTGTTGTCATATCAACAAAAGAAAGTTTAAAGAATTAAAACACCAATTATCAGGAAAGACTATAAAAGGTTAAACCAGCCATTAACTAACCATAACCTATACCATTATTTTATATGTAGAGGTCCTTTATGGAGTATGAAAAAAAATCTGTTATAAATGATAAAGATACTGGGCTGCCGAGAAATGTTGATTTCAGCCTCACAATGGAGAGTAAGTACCACTTATAGCAACATCTAGACGAAGCATTGTTCCCCATCATGCACCAGGAGAGCCGGCGCTAAGCCACAGTGATTGTTCTCATTCAGTGAGGAGATTTGTTCACAGTCGCTGCAAGGATGGTGTTGATGGAACTTTCCTCATATCCTAAGGAAGGACTCTTTAAGTGACTAATTGTTCTTGATAAAGTCTTTCAGTGTGAAGGGACTTTAATGGTATCCAAACATATGGATCAGATGTTGGATGAATGCTCCTCCAGCTATGAGCTATTCTTTCCAATACATACTCAGTTAAAGGGGTACTCTGACAAAAAGTAAATATACAGCCAAAGAACATAGCATGGCTTTCCCAGTTGTGAAACCACCAAAAAACTATTTATTGGGGAAGGCTGGTCTTGGTTCTATATTTCGTGGTTGTACGTCCTGGATGAGCAGTTTCTCAGTACTACTATTACCATAATGCATTGCTTTCCATCATTCGTTCATCACAGTCCTCCCACCCTGACTACTCCACTTCCCCAGCACTCCTGCACGGTCCCCGTCCAGAGTTGTTAAAAAAAACCATTTCATTTCACTGGAGACTATTGTATCAGAGAGGTTGCAGCTCCTGCTGCCTTCATACCCTGTCAGCTTTTTGCCTTGGCAATGCTTAGCTCAAGGCAGCATGCTATAAACACACCTAAAATGGGCTAAAATGTCAGATCTAGTGGCCTTAACTGCTCAGCACCCCACATTTGCATTGGGGCCTATCGGGTGACAAAGGCAGACTGCCCCTATCTAACTACCTAAATGCAGCAATTGCGATTAACTGCTTAATGACCAGGATTCTGACTTATCTCCAATCTCTGCCACTCATGGCGGGTGTCAGCTTTAGTTAAAGAGGCTATGAAAACATGACAACTTTATTCCAGAAACAGCACCACTCTTGTCCTTAGGTTGAGTATGATTTGGAAGCTCAGTTCCATCAAATTGAATGGAGCTGAATTGTAATGCCACACACAACCTCAGGGCAGGAGGTGGTGGTGCTGTTTTTGCAAGTAAGTAGCTGTGTTGTTTTTAACATTGGAAAACACATTTAACACCTGGCACTTGTTAGGCATGGTGCATGCTTAGCTCCTGAACCTGCTCCATGTTCTCTGACCCGAAATTTAATATATATTATATTAAGTGTTGAGAAGGCAATAAACCGAGTAGTTTCCCCTGTAACATGACCTCATGAGGCCACAATTCTGTGCTGATTAATTTTACATTATTTAAAGGGGTTGGCCACTTTATAGTAAAATTGTTCAGTATAGATTATTAGTCAGTGTACGCACGGGCCTTACTGACAGCAGAGGAGCATGATTTTATCTCTATGAGGTACACAGGGCACTGCTGTCAGTATATACAGTGAGTACACTTACTAATACTGTACACTGAACAATTTTACTATAAGTGGACAACCCATTCAACTTTCTTTTTATTTAATTTTCATATTATTTGAATACTGCTAAGTACTGCTATGTATATCCATGGTTTCCTTAAGCACAGCTGTTGTGTTAAATTATAAAAATCTGTCTGTGTTCATTTATTCAATATGCTAATGTATACATCTATTTACAGTAAGCTCCCTCTAGTGGTGACTGCAAACTTTTAGAATTTTAGCATTTAGCTTTGTGTAAAGAGAAGCTGTGCATTTGGAGCTCTGTATTGGAAAAATAATATTATATTATGAAATAACTCTATATAGAATTTTGGACATTAAAAATAAATAAATAGGTGCAGTTTATATGAAAACAATTACACAAACCTATCTCCACCCACTTCAGTTCATGTACCAAGATGTTGTAAAAGTAAACTCATTTGTGAGAAAGTAAAGAAAATAATATAAAGTAAGGAGTAAATAAGCGGGTACTTACATGGTGTTTCTGAAAACACAGAGGCATTAACATAATACCATATACTTAGTATAATTTGATGCATAATGATTCTATGATATGATGAAAATGAGTATGATGTGAGCACCATTACACTCTCCGCTTCTAACATTTCCTTCTGAAATGTCTGAACAGATGTTAATAAAGTTATAGGTTTTCCCTAAGAACTCGCAGTAGGTGTATTCATCTGCATCTCAGAGTAATTCTAACTGATAGCATGTCAAAATAAGGAAAAAAAAGAAAACCCAAAATAGAAAAAAGAAACAGGTGCACGATTTTATTGCTTCATTCAATTGATCTCAACAGTCAAATCCAGGGCACACCCTTAAGGATGCTGCTGTCATTATTTTACATTTTCTTGCCGTTACTGTATGCGGATTGAGATCCGATCCTTACTTCACTGATCTTAGGAATGCATCCGAGAGGCTTTGATGTAGCACCGAAGACCGACCATTATGTGAGCCGTGAAAACGGAATTATTAACAAAAAAAAAAGGATGAGGCACAAGATGTACAATGCTATATATTTTATAATACTCAAGGAGCAGGAGAGAATGACTGCAGGATTAAGTCTTGTATAAGTTTTAAAATTAAAAAAGATATTAAAGGGATTGTCTAATTTTTTTTTATGGTTCTTTTTTGCCCTGAAACTGGAACTGCCAGCAATTAATCTGTTGTGATCTGTGGCAGAATCGGCTAGCGGGTGATTAACTAGACTGCAGTGCCACCATAGGTGATATGAAGAATTACAATTACTGGGTCCTCCAAAGATAGTGAGAAGACATAAGCAAACTTACAGTAAGTTTCAGTTTTTATAAGGTTTTATGATATTGTGTTTAACGCCTGAATTCTGGATAAACGACTACCATAACACTCAAGAAAAAGGGTTGATAGGTAGTCTCTTTGCCAATAGCACAAAGAAGTGCAATAGGATTGATATTCCTGGAGGTGTCTGTAATATGGAGAATGATTTAACTTTACTAGATAAGAGATCAAAGCAATGGAAGCTGTAGTTTAGAGATGAGCAAATTTACAGTAGTAATCAAGGTGCCTGGAAAACCTGGATGCAGTCCTGGCAAACTTCTCACAGGACTGCGTCCAGCTTTTTCTGGCACCCAGAGTGGGGCAGAATTAAAAAGCAGCAGCCTGAAAGCCGACGGCCGAGCATAACAAAGCGCATCGCGCATCGTGATCCTGCTGAATAGAGCTCTAAATCACCTCTCCACTATGTTAGCTGAAGGAGAGCACACATAACTGGGACAGGAAAGTCATACAATTTGTCTAGAAGTGTAGAGAGTAAATAGAATACACATATTAAGCTGCAGAGCCTGTTGAAGCAAAAGTAAACCAAATTTTTAATAAAGATCAATAGTGAAAATGTTGCGCTTTTGCACTGTTAGCTCAAAGCAAGAAAGGAGTCCCTTATAACCATTAACTAAATTGTCAGAAAGATAGGGTCTGAGTTAGATATTGTATAGCACTGCAACTTAGGTGGGTACGGTATATTATTTTTGTAGTATATGGTGAAGTTGACACAATATGTCATTGTTCTTTAGGCTACTGTATTAAAGTATTACGTGGCACTGATGTTGTATGGTGGGATTTATTTTTTACACTGTGTACTGTAAGGCCATCCCTTACTATCATGTATCTGTACAACCTGAATGTAAATCCTTAAGATGAATCTGCTTTTCTACAGTTAAAGAAGAAGCAAACAACAACAACAACTTATAAAAGCTTTCCTGTGCATGGGGGGGGGGGGGGAGTTGACAATAAGCAACATTCTATGTCCAGATGAAAATGTATATTAGCTTTATGTGCCGGGGAAAAACAAAATAATTATGGAAAATTCCCACATGGTCCACGCACTATTTAGAGGTTCTCAATCCAAGAGCACTGAAAGAGAGACTCATCTTGAAATGTAGCCATACGCACAAAGCTGATTAATCCCCACTCATGATACAAACTAACAGATTTTTAGAAGGTTGTAAATGCAACCAATGTGCCAGGCTATTACCCAAAAACATTCTCTTCTACAACGGAGTACTTTATGTCCTTTGTATAGTTGGTTGCGGCGACGCTCGCTTTATAATACTTCTGTGCACATACTGCTGATGGTCCTATTTACCAACTGCACACATTACTTGCAAAGTGTTCTAGAACATCACACTCACATGCTATCTGTCTGCAATTACCACAAATGGTTAGCAAGGAATTTTTTATGCGCTTAGAAAATGTGGAGAATCTGGAGATGCATTGTGCTATTTTAAGGACCACACACAACACCATTTTAATTGGGATAATTTTACCCTAATAACAAATAGACCTTCGGAACGAGCGGCAGCAGTTTGATTGTCCTCGAGCTCTCGGTAACTTTAAAGGTACATTGATTTTGCTTTCTGAATTGAAGGGACAATATAATATCACCTTCTTTTCGAGAAATCAGACCAGCTAATTATAGACAATCAAGAGCTTTTAAGCCGTAATGGGAGCTATTGTCTATTTTTCAATGCATAAAAGCTTCTTAAAAAATGGTCTGTATGGAATTGGCATTGCAATGAACACGTCTTCATGTAGCCGTCTTGTTATATTTACTCTAAATAAAGTACAAATAGCTGAGTAAATGTGACCATTCCAACACTGTTTAGGTATAAGGCGATAGCTTTAACGCAGAATCACTTAGAATCACTTAAAGCATTCCTATCACTTAAAAGAATAACCTGATGTGTCATTCAGACAGTGGCAAGGGCAGTTTCTGTTTATTAATCTGTCTTCTGTTCTCCAAACTCACCCCTTTCGAATCTATAGTGAATCAAGGAGCCAGGCTCATCATCCTTTACAGCCACTACGCCAGTGCCTCCATTTGGGCAGAGCTAAGCGTGGTCAGAGTTGACCTAGAGTAGAGGATTTTTTACATCCAGAGCGAATAAGAATGAGAAAAAAACAGGGAAAGGGTACAAGATAGGTTATACATTTATATTAGACATAGGGTGGTATTGGTAAGGGGAATTGTTTAGAAAATTATCTTTTGTTACCTGGATAACTCTATTAACATACAACATAATTAAAACCTGGGCAAGATAGTTGACTAATCAGAAAGCAGGATCACTAGGCCAATCACGTCCAATATCTGTGTCCCATGCTTCTTTATCCTCCAGCTGGAGAGCTCCTATTTCTATGACTTGTCTTTCTGAGCCTCACTAGGACTATCTTATTGCATATCCATCTTATTTCCAGGTTGTGGTTGACCTTGTCTTTGCATGTCAATTTGAACCTGACATGAGTTTTCCGGTTCTCCTTTCTAGAGTTATTGCTCATACATGTGCCTTTGGTATTGCCCTGACCTGTCTGACCTCTGTCCTCCTTATGTAAACATATTTCATTTTCACCCAGTTGGAGGCCACCATTTAGATTATCATTATTATTAGATTTGGATTATCTAAGTAGGTAAGAGTAAAAAGAGTAAAAGCAGGGCTGCACTGATCCCAAGCTAACATGACACCAACTCTTCCCTACTTAGTGCTTCTTCTCCAATTTTTCCTGAAACCTTTCATTTAACAGGGTACTTCATACTTCATTAGGACCGACATTAGGGATGATCAAACTTGGCATTTGCCCATGGTCTCTATATTCAGGAGGCCACCAGAGATCCAGGACATCAGACTTTTGGCCTGCCAAACTAGATCCCTGAAGGAGCTCCAATTTCTACTGTCATTGCATTCGCATGCCATACAGTTGACATCTGTAGTTGTTGCTTTTGCTGGGCATGATCATAGTGGAGGACTCCAAAGCATAAACAATACCGATAATGCCACTCCTTCCTTATCAGTGTAGTCTCCGTGGTTAAAATAAGCATGGGATCAAATGACCACTAGTTCACAGGTTGTGCACCCATGGGGCATCGTAACAGAGTCCAGAGATCAAGATCACAGGGTAATAATAATTATTATTATCGTAAAAGTGCTTCATTATTTGATATGGTTTCAGCCATCTTTAAAAATAGGGAGGTGCAAGTAAGGGTGCAACCAATTCCTGTATGTACCAGTCTAAGTACTTTGTGTGTGATTGTGTTGGGGGGGGGGAGGGGGATCGAATTAGGGCACCTGATAAGCCTGCTTTGGTAGATTCAGACAAGTTAAGAGCCCTTCTAACTCTCCAACTCACATCTCCAGTATTTCCTGCATTGTGCTGCAGCGTAAATGGGAAGGAGTTAGGAAGTCAGTGTTGCTATTGGTGGGAAAGGGGTCGGAACAAGACCTCACTTCTGTTAGTTGAGGAGGGGCGGACATCCGGACAATACTGCTGCCAGTGGTGGAGGGTTGACAATGGGAACAGTATTGCTTTAACTGGGAACAGGTGGGAATAGAGACAATACTGTTGCCAGTGACCGACTAGTGGGAATTGCAACAATACCGCTGCCATTGGGGGGGGGGGGGGGCTTTAATCAGAAATGTTCTTCCTTCAAAGAGGAAGAAGTGCCATGCTTTCTCAGGTAAAGAATTTTATGATGTATAGATTTATATAGTCTCAAAGACCTTCCATGAAGCTGTACTCAGCTCTTGATGGAATTCTTCTTCATTTTGAGGCTGGGTTCACGCTACGTATATTTCAGTCAGTATTGTGGTCCTCATATTGCAACCAAAACCAGGAGTGGATTAAAAACACAGAAAGGCTCTGTTCACACAATGTTGAAATTGAGTGGATGGCCGCCATATAACAGTAAATAACTGCCATTATTTCAATATAACAGCCGTTGTTTTAAAATAACAGCAAATATTTGCCATTAAATGGCGGCCATCCACTCAATTTCAACATTGTGTGAACAGATCCTTTCTGTGTTTTTAATCCACTCCTGGTTTTGGTTGCAATATGAGGACCACAATACTGACTGAAATATACGTAGTGTGAACCCAGCCTAACAATGTATGGGCATCGCAACCAACAAAAACGTCTCTATAACATTGTATCCTTTGAGGCTGTCATGGTATAGTAATACTATGGGATTCAGTTTCACTTTAAGTGCAAATGTCTTTTTTTTTGCTTTTGACGTTTTTGTTTGCTTAAAGGGGTTATCCAGCGCTACAAAAACATGGCCACTTTCTTCCAGAGACAACTCCTCTCTTGTCTCCAGCTTGGGCGGGGTTTTGCTGCTCAGTTCCATTGAACTGAATGGAGCTTAATTGCAAACCGCAGCTGAACTGGAGACAAGAGTCGTGTTGTCTCTGAAAGAAAGTGGCCATGTTTTTGTTGCACTGGATAACCCCTTTAAGGGAGTGGCGTTTTCGAGACAAACAGAAAAAATTCCATTAAACTCTATTGGAGAGAAATGGCACAGTTTGTATAAAACCCCCCACACCCTTAGCATGCATTTTGGATAAACTGCCACCAAGCCAAAAAAAAAACGCCAGGGAGGAGAGAAAAACTCCACAGAAAAAAGGGCAAGTACGTATAACATTTCATACAATGCCATTAAAGGGGTTATCCAGCGCTACAAAAACATGGCCACTTTTCCCCCTCTCTTGTCTCCACATTGGGTGGGGTTTCAAACTCAGTTCCATTGAAGTAAATGGAGCTTAATTGCAAACCACACCTGAACTGGAGACAACAGTAGGGGGAAAAGTGGCCATGTTTTTGTAGCACTGGATATCACCTTTAACTTACAGCTAACATCTGGTCACTGCTGTTTTGCAAAAAAAAAAAAACGTCACGGCATAGCGTTTTTGGTTAAATTTAAGGATGTGTGAAACCAGCCTTACCTGAAGTAGCAGTATATTGTGTTCCATAAACAATATGTACAGTGAATCTGTATAAAAGTATTAACAAAGTATATACAATAAAAACATGCATTGCTAAAAGTAGCATTTACAGAGATTTTTCTCAGTAGGAATTTGCACATGTTCTATAGACTATAGATCTGTTTGTGGTGACATGTGCTGTGTCTATGCATTGTTAATAACTCCTAAATCTTTAATATTCAGCAATATTCCTGACCTAGATCCGAGCTAAAATTTGACAGTTTTCCTATAAAAATAATAGGAATGGGGCTAGATGATTTTTCTATGAATTCTAAGGTCCGACCATCTTTCTAAAATACATACATTACACTTTCTATAGAATTTTCATCTCTGTGTGATCATAAATTACAGATTATTTTCGTATCCGTTAAGGGAAATATTTATCCTACAGTATGCTTGCACTGCAACCTATCATTGATAAACTGCGTGACATTGGTTTACCAAAAATACCCAGACAAACAACACTTCATTTCAACTCACAAGGTTATCCTGAGACAGATACCATCTGTTTTACCCCAGAGACTCTTAAACCATTAGGAAGCCATGTACTGCTGTTTATAGGACATCCTGATATACAGACATGAGTACAAGCTCAAGATCAAAATGATGGCTGTGCTTTATCATTCACCGAAAACGCAAGGGCTTTGGAAATACACATACAATGTATCACGGAAATCAGGAAAATGTGCATAATAAAATACCATAACATGCATAGTTGATTTTATTTTTTATCCACTTTTGACTTTTTATCACATATGCATTAAATTGTTTTTTTGTTTGATTTTTTTTTACTTTTTAAAAAATAATTATTGTACTTAGTTTTATTCAGTACTTACTTTTATTCCTGCTTTTTGAGAGTGAATACTGGTAGCCTGCAGCACATTCTGTACATGGAACAGGCTCAGCTCCACACTCCTTGGGGGAGATTTATCAAAGGGTCTAAAATTTAGACTGGTGCAAAGTGCCCACAGCAACCAATCACAGCTCAGCTTTCCTTTCAGCACTGCCTAAAGCTGAGCTGTGATTGGTTGCTGTGGGTAGTTTGCACCAGTCTAAATTTTACACCATTTGATAAATCTTCCCCCTTGTGTACATATACAGTAAGGAAAAGAAGTATTTGGATATGTTGCCAATTTTGCAAGTTTTCCCACCTACAACAAATGAAGTGGTGTATAATTTTTATTGTAGGTACTTTTCAACTGTGAGAGAAAATTACACTGTATGATTTTTTAATAATTAGTTAGCATCTCTAAGGACATCAGGGACAAAATTGTGGACCTGCACAAAGCTCGGACGGGCTACAGGACAATAAGCAAGCATCTTGGAAAGAAGGCAACAACAGTTGGTGCAAGAAGATAAAAGAAACACAAGATGACTATCAATCTTCCTCGATCTTGGGCTCCATGCAAGATCTCGCCTCATTGGGTAAGGGTGCTTCTGAAAAAGGCCAGGAATCAGCCCAGAACTACACAGGAGGACCTGGTCAATTACCTGAAGAGAGCTGGGACCACAGTCTCAAGTATTACTATTAGCAACACACTACATCATCATGGATTAAAATCCTGCAGGGCACACAAGTTCCCCCTGCTTACTCCAGGACATATCCATAACCATTTGAAGTTCGCTAATAAACATGAGAAGCATAGGAGAAGGTCATGTCCAGGTCCAAGCAACTTAACCAGTTAAATTCTTTACTTTGTAGTGTAGTACAAGTATATATAGATAAATACAGGTTGTGTATGGAGACAAAAGACAATTATTTCACAGTTTAGCAATCAAGTTGACACAGTCTCTGTATGCAGTAAATACTTGGAGTAGCCTGGACCTTGATGGAAATAACTTAGAATAACCTTTGAGTGTGTAGTAGGAGCAGCTTGGGGGCCTGCGTGTTACAAACTGGGGGAACCTATTCAGACAACAAGGTACTCCGTTGGGGCCATAAGAAGAGAGCCTGGTATCCATGGGAATGCACATCCCCCTGAGCTTTTCTGTGGGCACAGAGTGGCACATGATCAGGTATTACAGGCCCACCTAGTGAAAGAGCTAGCCATCATGGAACCCCTTAGGAGACCTACAGCTTGCAGTACAGACTCAGCCTTTGCACTTTTCTTAAAGGGGTTATCCAGCGTGGGGGCACTTTTTTGGGGGGACCAGGGAGGAGGTGGCTGAAATAAAAGACGTCCACTTACCTCCCCAGTTCCAGCGGCGGGTCCCGCATCACGGCGCTCCGGTGCCCGGTTCCTGGCTGCTTTCGGGTGTCTGACGCCGCCCGAGACGCTACGTCTCAGGGCCGCTCAGCCACTCAGTGAAGGAGGCGGGATCCGAGCGGACTTCAAATGGATCCCGCCTCCTTCGGACTTTCAGAATTTCGGATTTCTTCGGATTGCATCGTTTAAATCGATATGATACTGGGTTGGTTTTGTATTTGGTTGAATTTAGGGCTCTACATGTCAGTAACATCATTATCTTTTCGATATCTCAAAGTCATATTTTTTTTTAGACTTCAATATTCACCATTACAGGGTCTATGCAGGAAATTCACCATTACAGGGTCTATGCAGGAAAAAGGTCACAAATGCAGTGAAGGAGCAGAAGTAGTCATTGGAGGCCAGTGGAGTTTCAGCAATAGTCATTTGAGGCCAGTACAGGAGCAGCAGTAGCCAACATGGAGGGCAGGCAGGATCAGCAGTAGCCAACATGGAGGCCAGGCAGGAGCAACAGTAGTCAACATGGAGGGCAGGCAGGATCAGCAGTAGCCAACATGGAGGCCAGGCAGGAGCAACAGTAGTCAACATGGAGGGCAGGCAGGATCAGCAGTAGCCAACATGGAGGCCAGGCAGGATCAGCAGTAGCCAACAGGGAGGCCAGGCAAGATCAGCAGTAGCCAACATGGAGGACAGACAGGATCAGCAGTAGCCTACATGGAGGCCAGGCAGGATCAGCAGTAGCCAACAGGGATGCCAGGGCAGGAGTGGCAGTAGCCAACATGTAGGCCAGGGCAGAAGTAGTCAACATGGAGGCCAGTGAAGGCCCAGCAGTAGCCTATTTGGAGGCCAGGGCAGGAACGGCAGTAGCCAACATGGAGGCCAGGCAGAAGCAACAGTAGCCAACAGGGAGGCCAGGGCAGGAGCAGCAGTAGAAAACATGAAGGCCAGGCAGGAGCAACAGTAGCCAACAGGGAGGCCAGGGCAGGAGCAGCAGTAGCCAACATGGAGGCCAGGCAGGAGCAACAATAGCCAACATGGAGGCCAGGCAGGAGCAACAGTAGCACACAGGGAGGCCAGGGCAGGAGTGGCAGTAGCCAACATGGCGGCCAGGCAGGAGCAACAATAGCCAACATGGAGGCCAGGCAGGAGCAACAGTAGCCAACAGGGAGGCCAGGGCAGTAGCGGCAGTAGCCAACATGTAGGCCAGGGCAGGATCAGCAGTAGCCAACATGGAGGCAAGGCAGGATCAGCAGTAGCCAACAGGGAGGCCAGGCAAGATCAGCAGTAGGCAACATGAAGGGCAGGCAGGATCAGCAGTAGCCAACAGGGACGGCAGGGCAGGAGTGGCAGTAGCCAACATGTAGGCCAGGGCAGGAGCAGAAGTAGTCAACATGGAGGCCAGTGAAGGCCCAGCAGTAGCCTATTTGGAGCGGCAGTAGCCAACATGTAGGCCAGGGCAGGAGAAACAGTAGTCAACTAGGAGGGCAGGCAGGATCAGCAGTAGCCAACAGGGAGGCCAGGCAAGATCAGCAGTAGCCAACATGAAGGGCAGGCAGGATCAGCAGTAGCCAACATGGAGGCCAGGCAGGATTAGCAGTAGCCTACATGGAGGCCAGGCAGGATCAGCAGTAGCCAACAGGGACGCCAGGGCAGAAGTGGCAGTAGCCAACATGTAGGCCAGGGCAGGAGCAGAAGTAGTCAACATGGAGGCCAGTGAAGGCCCAGCAATAGCCTATTTGGAGGCCAGGGCAGGAGCGGCAGTAGCCAACATGGAGGCCAGGCAGAAGCAACAGTAGCGAATAGGGAGGCCAGGGCAGGAGAAGCAGTAGAAAACATGAAGGCCAGGCAGGAGCAACAGTAGTCAACAGGGAGGCCAGGGCAGGAGCAGCAGTAGCCAACATGGAGGCCAGGCAGGAGCAACAATAGCCAACATGGAGGCCAGGCAGGAGCAACAGTAGCACACAGGGAGGCCAGGGCAGGAGTGGCAGTAGCCAACATGGCGGCCAGGCAGGAGCAACAATAGCCAACATGGAGGCCAGGCAGGAGCAACAGTAGCCAACAGGGAGGCCAGGGCAGTAGCGGCAGTAGCCAACATGTAGGCCAGGGCAGGATCAGCAGTAGCCAACATGGAGGCAAGGCAGGATCAGCAGTAGCCAACAGGGAGGCCAGGCAAGATCAGCAGTAGGCAACATGAAGGGCAGGCAGGATCAGCAGTAGCCAACGGGGACGGCAGGGCAGGAGTGGCAGTAGCCAACATGTAGGCCAGGGCAGGAGCAGAAGTAGTCAACATGGAGGCCAGTGAAGGCCCAGCAGTAGCCTATTTGGAGCGGCAGTAGCCAACATGTAGGCCAGGGCAGGAGAAACAGTAGTCAACTAGGAGGGCAGGCAGGATCAGCAGTAGCCAACAGGGAGGCCAGGCAAGATCAGCAGTAGCCAACATGAAGGGCAGGCAGGATCAGCAGTAGCCAACATGGAGGCCAGGCAGGATTAGCAGTAGCCTACATGGAGGCCAGGCAGGATCAGCAGTAGCCAACAGGGACGCCAGGGCAGAAGTGGCAGTAGCCAACATGTAGGCCAGGGCAGGAGCAGAAGTAGTCAACATGGAGGCCAGTGAAGGCCCAGCAATAGCCTATTTGGAGGCCAGGGCAGGAGCGGCAGTAGCCAACATGGAGGCCAGGCAGAAGCAACAGTAGCCAACAGGGAGGCCAGGGCAGGAGCAGCAGTAGAAAACATGAAGGCCAGGCAGGAGCAACAGTAGCCAACAGGGAGACCAGGGCAGGAGCGGCAGGAGCCAACGTAGAGGCCAGGGAAGGAGCAACAATAGCCAATATGGAGGCCAGGCAGGAGCAACAGAAGCCAACAGGGAGGCCAGGGCAGGAGTAGCAGTAGCCAACATGGAGGCCAGGCAGGAGCAACAATAGCACACAGGGAGGCCAGGACAGGAGTAGCAGTAGCCAACATGGAGGCCAGGCAGGAGCAACAATAGCCAACATGGAGGCCAGGCAGGAGCAACAGTAGCCAACAGGGAGGCAAGTACAGGAGCGGCAGTAGCCAACATGTAGGCCAGGGCAGGAGAAACAGTAGTCAACTAGGAGGGCAGGCAGGATCAGCAGTAGCCAACATGGAGGCCAGGCAGGATCAGCAGTAGCCAACATGGAGGCCAGGCAGGATCAGCTGTATCCAACAGGGAGGCCAGGGCAGGAGCGGCAGTAGCCAACATGTAGGGCAGGAGCAGAAGTAGTCAACATGGAGGCCAGTGAAGGCCCAGCAGTAGCCTATATGGAGGCCAGGGTAGGAGTAGCAGTTTTAATGGGGTGACATGAGCAGCGGAAGCAGAATAATGAGGTCAATTGACAGGCGAGAGGTAGCAGGGCGGCAGCAGCAGCAGGAATGGTGGAATGACCAGTACAGTCTAATTCACATATAGGCCATAATAGAAGCAGAAAAGGTCCTACATCTTGGTGACAACAAGACCAAATCCTACTCTGTGGTATCAGTAGCCGGTGTCACAAAGTCCTTATCTATCCATGTGGCGTTCATTTTGATGAAAGTCAGGCGCTCCACACTACCACAGGACAATCTGGTTCTCCTGGGACTGACAATATGACCTGCTGCGCTGAAAACTTGCTCAGATGACACACTGCTGGCCGGACAGGAGAGTATGTCCAAAGTAAATTCAGCGAGTTGTGGCCAGACATCTAATTTTCCCACCCAGTAGTCCAGGGGTTCGGGGACGTTAGGTGGACACGTAGAGTCCAAAACCACCTGGACTTACTGTTTGAGGTGTGCCGCCATGTCCTGCTGCTGTGCGGGTGCCCCTGTTACCCCGGCCTGTGGCTGCATGAAAGCGTGCATCATGGACATCAGGCTCAGACTGGTGCCGCTGCTCATGCCACCCAAGCTGCTAGAGGAGGATGTGGAGGAGGCAGCGCTGCTGGTGTGGCCCTGGTGGGAATGGCGTGAATGAAAGCGTCGTGTTCCAAAGGCTGCCACTAACTGTGCACCCAGCTCCTCTCTATAATAATTAATTTTTTCCTCCCGTTTGGAAGGGTGAATAAATTCACACAGCTTGTTGCGATACCGTGGGTCCAGTAGTGTGGCCAGCCAGAACTTGTCCCGTTGATGAATCCTTTGCAAGCGCGGGTCGGCCCGAAAGCATATCAACATGCACTTAGCCAATTCCGCCAGGGAGTGGGAAGGAGTCCCCCTCTCCGTCTCCACAGCATACTGCTAATGGGTACTGCCTCCATCCTCCTCATAGCCCTGCATATCCTCCTCTGGCCCCCCCTCTGGTCTGGCACGAAGGCTTATCTCCTTCTCCTCCACCCGTCTCCCCTAAGAGTTCCTGTGCATTCAGGTCCTCCTCCTTCTCCTCAACTTCCTCTCTCTCCTCTTCCACCAAGCCTTCCTCCAGCGACCCAGGCTGTGACAGGGGCAAGACCTCTTCCCCCTCGCCACTGAGTCGTTTCAGCATCAGCTCCAGTACATGAAGAATGGGTATGATGGCGCTCAGTCCTGTGTCTTGCCCACTGACCAAAAAGGTGGCCTCCTCAAAGGGCCGTAGCAAGCGGCAGGTGTCACGCATTAGCTGTCACTGGCCGAGCTCCAGGTTACACAGGGGAGTCGCCATGTCCGTCTGCATCAAGAGGAAATTAGTCAAAGCCTTCCGCTGCTCATAGAGCCGGTCCAACATGTGGAGGGTGGAGTTCCACTGCGTGGCTACATCGCCAATGAGACGATGGTTGGGAAGACCATTCCTCTGCTGCAGGTCGAGGAGGATGTGGTGAGAACGACTTGAATGGCTGAAATGGTTACACAGCTTTCGAGCCATTGACAGCACAGCCTGTAAATGGGATGATGACTTTAAAAAGTGTGTAACTATTAGGTTTAAAACGTGCCATACACGGGGCGTGCCTCATACCTCTTCGACGCAGCGCAGAGATAATGTTGCTCCCATTGTCACTCATCATTGTCCCAACTTTAAGATGACGTGGAGTCAGCCATGAGAGGATTTCCGTCTCGAGCAGGTGGTGCGGCTCTTCCCCTGTGTGTTTCCTTTCACCCAGGCAGGCTAGATGCAGCACAGCGTGACACCTCCGTGCCACACCCAAGTGGTACAATGGAGGAACACTGGCGGTTGAGGAGGTTTTGGACCTACTGAAGGAGGTGGAGGAGGACCGTGACACAGGAACCCTGCTGTGACAACGGGGTGGTGTCATCGCCCTTCCCTGGCCAAGTTGCTGGGGGTCCGCCGGCCATACTACATTTACCCACTGAGCAGTAATGGACATATACTGCACTTGCCCGTAATTACAGCTCCAGATGTCTGTGGTTAAATGTACATGTCTGCTCACTGAATGGCTCAGCGAGTCAGCAACCTTTTCGCAAACATAGCTATACATGGCCGGGATAGCTGTGTTGGAAAAGTAGTGTCGACTTGGCACCTTCCACCGTGGCTCCGCACACGACATCAGTTCACGGAAAGGTGCCGAGTCGGCAACTTTAAACGGCAGAGCCTGGAGCACCAGCAAGTTGGCCAGGTGGGCGTTCAGCTTGACTGCTGCGGGATTGCTGAGTGCATTTGTCTGCCTCCGGTATAGGGACTCCACAATGACAGGCTTCCTACTGCTAGCAACACAGGGGCCACCAGCCGAAGAAGGGAGTGAAGACACACTCCCTTCCACAGAGGAGGTCTGACTCTCTGAAAGACCCCCCTGACTACTGCTGCTTCCTGCTGCTGTTGACCGCGGCTCTGTCTGGGCCTGCTGTGACCCACTATTACCCCGTTTCTCCCAGGTGGAAAGGTGGTGGCGCTTCATATGAGCAGCTATGGCGCTGGTGCCAG
The DNA here is from genome assembly GCF_027789765.1 of Dendropsophus ebraccatus. Classification (NCBI taxonomy): domain Eukaryota; kingdom Metazoa; phylum Chordata; class Amphibia; order Anura; family Hylidae; genus Dendropsophus; species Dendropsophus ebraccatus. Next base: position 114,498,517 of record NC_091459.1, on the reverse strand, counting down.
GATGACAACTCTTGCCTCTTTTAATGCGCCTGTCGCACAGGCGACAGATGACCACATAGGTATCCTCCGGGCACTTTTTAAAAAACTGACACACAGGCGAGGTGTAGAGTCTAGTACCGACAGGCTGCGAGGATGGGTGGGCGCTGCCGATACTAGGACCTGCAGTGGAGGAGGTTTCCCCAGTGGTCATCTGCTTGTCCCGGCTACGCTTCCGACTTGTTAGTTGACCATTGCTGCCTGTCTGCTTTTTAGTTGTGGCGGGCCTGCTGTCGGAAGGATTCCCGGTTGACGAATCTGTGGAATAAGCCAAATCCTGCCGGGGATCCCATGTAACATCCGATGCAGCATCATCCTGTTCCAGAATTATGCTATCATCCTCATCAGACTCTTGCCCAGCTCTCTCTCGTCTACTGCCTACTGCTCTCCTGCCAGGCCTAACATGGGCCTTCTCTGATGTCGCCTCCGACATAGCTATGCCCTCTACTTGATTGGCCCCTGTCTCTTCCTCCACGTGCTCATCGTCATCAAAGAGCAGTTGGCTGCTCATAGACGCCAACAGTTCCCTTGCAGGCGGCGGGTCAAAAGTTAGCGGGATGTTGCTGAGGATGTCAGATGGAGGACGTGGGGGAATTGCTCTGTGCCCGTGCCAAGTCAGGGTCGTGTCCGAGGTACCCACAGATACCTGGCTGGCTGTCTCACTACTCATCCTTGTGGACGTCGAAGTGTGAGCCAGCCACTCCAGGACTGTGAAATAGATGTGTGGACACGACCCTGGTGTGACAAAGGAAGCTCAGGCCTGCCACTGCACCCTCTTCCTGCGCTACTTCCTCTTATGCCCCTTGAGCCAGACTCTCTGCCCTGCCCTCTGTCTGAAACGCTTTGTGAGGTTTCCTGCTGCTGCTGTGCCATGACTTTATATTCAAAATATGATTTCTACACTTGGTAGATGAGAACAGTATTTTCTGTAATATATAGGACTTATATATAGGACTTGTAATATATAGGACAACTATAGAAATTGTCATATATATATATATATATATATATATATATATATATATATATATATATAGATCAATTTTTTAAGATATAATGCTATACACCTGAACCAGGTATTTTAGTCTCTCAGGATAAGATGGATGTGATATACACACTTTCAATCAGAAGGGTCCAAGTATGGAAATTGGGTATATAGCACTTTTTTTTAAGCTACAATGCTATACACCTGAACCAGGTATTTTAGTCACTCAGTATATGACAGATGTGATATACACACTTTCAATCAAAAGGGTCCAAGTATAGAAATTGGGTATATAGCACTTTTTTAAGATACAATGCTATACACCTGAAACAGGTATTTTTGTCTCTCAGGATAAGACGGATGTGATATGCACACTTTCAATCAGAAGGGTCCAAGTATAGAGCATTTTTAACAGTGGTTGGCACTGATCAGGGGCGTAACTAGAAATGGCTGGGCCCACAGCAAACCTTTAATTGGGTCGTACCCGACTGATGACTAATCCGTCAATAGTAGTCATAACTGCAAGCGCTTGTCAGGAGTGCTTGCAGTTAAAGGGGTGCTCCAGCATGGGGGCACTTTCTGGGGGGGACCGGGGAGGAGGTGGCTGAAATAAAAGACGTCCACTCACCTCCCCGTTTCCAGCGGCGGGTCACTCATCGCGCCGCTCCGGTACCCGGTTCCCGGCTTCCTGGTGTCTGACGCCGCCCGAGACGCTACGTCTCAGGGCCACTTAGTGAAGGAGGCGGGATCCGAGCGGACTTCAAACGGATCCCGCCTCCTTCACTGAGTGGCTGAGCGGCCCTGAGACGTAGCGTCTCAGGCGGCGTCAGACACCAGGAAGCGGCTGGAAACCGGGGACCGGAGCGCCGCGATGAGTGACCCGCCGCTGGAAGGTGAGTGGACGTCTTTTATTTCAGCCACCTTCTCCCCGGTCCCCCCCAGAAAGTGCCCCCACACTGGATAACCCCTTTAAAGGGACATTAGCAGAACCTTAGAGGCCTGCTCGGCCACCAGGTTCTGTAAATGATGACAGCTCAGGGGGCCCAGTGTATTGCAGGAGCAGGCCGCTGGGCCCCCTGATGCGGCGGGCCCTGTAGCAGCCGCTATGGCTGCTACAGTGGTAGTTACGCCCCTGGCACTGATGCCTTGCAACATAGACCACACAATTTTTTTTCTTGAACAGGAAGGAGAGGACTCACCTGTTTTTTTTTTGTTTTTTTTTAACAGTGAAGTCACTGGTGATGGATGTAAATAGCTGTCCAGGCATGATGAGAATTGTTGTTTTGCAACGGCTGGAGGGCTGAAGGTTCCCCATAAAAATTAAGCCACTCCCCATTCATCCTAAACCACACCCCTATCCATCTTCACACCTCTTTCTCAAGCAATAATAAATCTGCCAAATAAATATATTTATCGAATGACTATTTTAATAAAAGAATAAACTGAACATACAAAGAACATAAAGTGCATTTTCATATATGTTCTCTTTCCACCTTTGCAATTTCTATATATATAACATACAAACCGCTACCGTGAAAGTCACATCAGACCTGTACAAACAAGCCGTTCAGCAAATCCCAAGCCACGGGCGCAGAAATGGGATAAATTGCTTTGAAACTGCAGAACAATCTCAATCAACATCCAATCCAAAGGCCTGAAAGAACAAACAACATTTTGATTGCTTTCACACTCAATGAAACAGTATAATTTGGCAGCCACAATGGATATTCTGCAATGTATTTATCTCGATTTAGCCGGCGATAATACCATAAAAGATCAAAGAGTTCATATTGGTTAGTGATGTGATAATGAGATAATCAGGGTCTAATGAAAATCAACAGTTATTAGCTAATCAGTTTAGCTTATTGCCTTTTGCCCTGTTATTGTAGGAGAGGAATAATTAAACAGCACTTAAGGTATGGGGGGAAAATGCTAGTTAGAAATTGATGGAAATACGAAATTCTCCAAATGGCCTCCATTAAACGCTCTATTTTTTGTGTGTGTGTTTGTTGCTATAACAACCCACCTTAAAAAACCCAGTACAGTTGCAGAATAAATTTTAAGGTGGTATTGTATAATCCCCTTTAAGCTGTTCTATAAATGCTACAGATGAACAGAACTCGAAACATTCCTCCATGAATATTCATAATGCGAGTTGTTTTTTGTAGCCTGCCTAGTCAGCAGTCACAAAACACATGGTGTATGTTGGCAGCATCTTGCCTAGGTAGAGGGCTATGGACTGAGGCAATGGCAGGAACCAGGACCTGTGAGGCTGACTGACATTTCCATCTGTAGATAAGGCTGGTAATTAACAGGAAGGAGTGTGCCTGCAGCACTGCACCATCTGCTAGGGAAACGGCTCAATAAGAAAGAAGTTGGATAGTATCTCTGTGGTGGCTCGGTCTGGTTCCGACATGAGGCTGGGCATCTGTTAGCTGAGGAGATAGGCTATTAGGAAATTCAGATGGGAGCGAACAACATGGAAAGCGCACTCTGACCTAGACCATAAAAGCATCTCTTCAGAAATGGTATCTTTTTATCTTACTTACACCAGCCTTGTGAAAATGATCTGCTAAGGGACCATTACGGCTTTGTTTGAGGTAGTACAATGTTTTTTCCTTTTTCCTTTTTTTTTTCAGAAATGCTGCGCTATTTTACCGAGAACGTTCATAAAATGTGGATACAGCTGTCATCTCACCCGACAAAGTATAATTTTAGACTTGGCTATGCCATTCGAAAATCTTTCCGTAGCCTCGTTCGTACGGAGGGAACGCTGCTATGAAATTAGGCTAAGGGCGAAGAATGGGATTCCTATTAAAAGTGAAGAAAATCAAACCAATGAATGCAAAGGAAATGTAGAGATGCTTCTAATGATCCTGATATGATGGAGCGGGGATGTGGAAATGAGAAGCAATGTGAATGGCCATTTTAACAGTTTAATTGCCCCTTTAAAAAAAAAAAAATATATATATATATATATATATATATATATATATATATATATATACCGTTCAAAAGTTTGGGGTCACATTGAAATGTCCTTATTTTTGAAGGAAAAGCACTGTACTTTTCAATGAAGATAACTTTAAACTAGTCCTAACTTTAAACAAATACACTCTATACATTGCTAATGTGGTAAATGACTATTCTAGCTGCAAATGTCTGGTTTTTGGTGCAATATCTACATAGGTGTATAGAGGCCCATTTCCAGCAACTATCACTCCAGTGTTCTAATGGTACAATGGGTTTGCTCATTGGCTCAGAAGGCTAACTGATGATTAGAAAACCCTTGTGCAATCATGTTCACACAGCTGAAAACAGTCTAGCTCGTTACAGAAGCTACAAAACTGACCTTCCTTTGAGCAGATTGTGTTTCTGGAGCATCACATTTGTGGGGTCAATTAAACGCTCAAAATGGCCAGAAAAAGAGAACTTTCATCTGAAACTCGACAGTCTATTCTTGTTCTTAGAAATGAAGGCCATTCCATGCGAGAAATTGCTAAGAAATTGAAGATTTCTTACAATGGTGTGTACTACTCCCTTCAGAGGACAGCACAAACAGGCTCTAACCAGAGTAGAAAAAGAAGTGGGAGGCCGCGTTGCACAACTAAGCAAGAAGATAAGCACATTAAATAGTACCCGCAAAACACCAGTGTCAACATCTGCAGTGAAGAGGCGGCTGCAGGATTTTGGGCTTCAGGGCAGAATGGCAAAGAAAAAGCCATATCTGAGACTGGCCAATAAAAGAAAAAGATTAAGATGGGCAAAAGAACACAGACATTGGACAGAGCAAGACTGGAAAAAAGTGTTGTGGACGGATGAATCCAAGTTTGAGGTGTTTGGATCACAAAGAAGTACGTTTGTGAAACGCAGAACAAATGAAAAGATGCTGGAAGAATGCCTGACGCCATCTGTTAAGCATGGTGGAGGTAATGTGATGGTCTGGGGTTGCTTTGGTGCTGGTAAGGTAGGAGATTTGTACAGGGTAAAAGGGATTCTGAATAAGGAAGGCTATCACTCTGCACCGCCATGCCATACCCAGTGGACAGCGCTTGATTGGAGCCAATTTCATCCTACAACAGGACAATGACCCTAAACACACCTCCAAATTGTGCAAGAACTATTTACAGCAGAAGCAGCAGCTGGTATTCTATCATAGGTAATGGAGTGGCCAGCGCAGTCACCAGATCTGAACCCCATTGAGCTGTTGTGGGAGCAGCTTGACCGTATGGTACGCCAGAAGTGCCCATCCAACCAATCCAACTTGTGGGAGCTGCTTCTAGAAGTGTGGGGTGCAATTTCTCCAGCTTACCTCAACAGATTAATAGCTAGAATGCCAAAGGTGTGCAATGCTGGAATTGCTGCAAAAGGAGGGTTCTTTGACGAAAACAAAGTTTGATGTAAAAACAATGTTATTTCAAATACAAATCATTATTTCTAACCTTGTCAATGTCTTGACTCTATTTTCTATTCATTTCACAATGTATGGTGGTGAAGAAGTGTGACTTTTCATGGAAAACACAAAATTGGGTGACCCCAAACTTTTGAACGGTAGTGTATATATATACAGTGGTACCTTGGTTTAAGAGTAAAAGAGCGTTTTGGTTTAAGAGCTCACAATTTTTCAAAATTGTGACTTGGTGTAAGAGCATTGCTTTGGTTTAAGAGCTCCCTATACTGGGTGGGAGCGCGAGTGGAGGAGGGGCATGGTCTGCATAGCGGGGTCTACAGCCCTGTACTCTGAAACAGGAACTCTCCCTCACCTTCCAAATCATAGCAGATCCACTTAAGGCTGGGGCTTACATCAGGGGACAGGACTGTAGAGGTAATCTCTCCATAGCTGTAACCCCTCTCTCCCCGGACAGAGAGCTCTGCATGTATGTGCCCACATCTGCCCTGCTCATTCCTCCATGCTCCCTGCAGTCTCTGTCAGCCCTTGTGTTTCCCATCCTCTTCATTACTGTACAGTGACTTATAATATAACATATTCTGCTGTTTCTGAATGTTTGTTTCATCTGTTTTACATGTTATTAAGAATAATAAATAAACACTTTTGGGGTGTGGAACCAATTGTCTCCATATCAGTGATTTCTTATGGGAAAATTTGCTTTGGTTTAAAAGTGGATTTGGATTACAAGCGAAGTCCCGGGAGGAATTATGCTCGTAATCCAAGGCACCACTGTATATATTTTTTATATCATACACACAGGGGCGTAGCTACAAAGGATGCATAGGGTGCAGTTTAAACTGGGCCAAGGGACCAATATAGAACAATACTATCAATGAAGCATAATAGTTAAGGGGCCCTGTGATAGATTTGGCACTGGGGTCCACCAGCTTTAAGTTACACCTCTGCATATACAGTAGGGCAAGATCCATGAAAGTTTTGTAAATTGATTTAATTAAATATTTCACACCCTTTTGAGTCTACAGCTCCTATGAAGACCTATTTGACTCCATGGTAACAGACTACAAACAAATCCAATGTAGTCTGATATTTCAGTCACATAATACATAGGAAAGAGTGAAGTTATTACTATATACATGAATATATTGACAACCCTATTACCCTGCTTTCATTTCTGTCTTTCTTAAAATTAAAAGTCACCAGTGCTGCCAGGTGGTAGGGAAAGCTAATAGAGTGTTGGGCTGCACAGTATATCTAGAGGTATAACCAGTAGGAAGAAAAGATTGTGATCCCGCTGTATAGAGCTCTAGTGTCATCACATCTGGCATACTGTGCCCAGCTCTTGATAAAATAGAACAGGTTCAAAGACAGGCTACAAAATGGTGGAAGGTCTGAGGCATAAAAGATTTAGGGTATAGGAAAGGACTGTCATGATCAAAACCTTTAAAGTGAATCTGTCATCCGGACTGCTTATCAAGCTAGTGGCATCCCTGGAGAGATATCAATGAAAGCATTCAAAACATTTGTCTGTGTCTGTGTTTTATTTTCAGAAAAAAATAACTTTATTTTTCATGTGAATAGTGTCAAAGAGGAGGAGCCTATCATTCCATTGTCCCCAGCACCGATACGTCTCACTGTGCTGTATGCATAGTGTACATTGCAGATTATCCAAGGGGCTGGCATACAGCACAGTGAGGAGAAGTGGTGCTAGGACCCAGATGTCAGGCTCCGCCTCTTTGACACTTTGACAGAATAAATAGAGGGTTTTTTATGAAAGTAAAAACACAGACACAGGTAAAAAGGTATGTTCTGAATGCTTTTATTGAGATCTAAGAACTATTCACCAGCGCCATTAGCTCAGTAGACGACCAGGAGGTGATAGATCCATATTATGCTGCGTTTACATGGAAAGATTATCGTTCGAATTTGCACGATAACGATCGAATTCGAACGATAATCGTACATGTAAATGCAGAGAACGATCAAATGACGAGCGAGAAATCGTTCATTTTGACCCTCGTTCGTAAAAAAATTTGCAGATTGTTCAGTGTAAAAAGTCGTTCACCAATTTAACCTATGTGCGAGATAGGCTTAAGCAATCGCAAATCGATTTTTCCGTATGATATATCGTTCCATCTTACTTCGAAATCGTTAATCGTACGATTACAATTATCGCTCCGTGTAAACGCAGCTTTATTATTATTATTTAATATTGAAAAGGCCTAAAGTAGGTTCAGGTGGGAGGAAACTGAGCACAACAGGGGGCACAATCTGAGGTTATTTGGGGGAAAGAAGCAACGTGAGAAAATATTACTTCACTGAAAGAGTAGTAGATGCTTGGAACAAACTTCCAGCAGATGTTGTTGGTAAATCTACAATAACTGAATGTAAACCAAACCTGCCTGTGATAAACATATATCTATCCTAAGATAATTAGAAAGGAAATAACATATGGATAGACTAGATGGCCCAAGTGGTCTTTTTTCACAGTTTTGTTAGGAACCTTCTTCACAGGTTCTGTTCAATATATCAATCAAAACAGCAAAGTATACTGCGCTATTATGCATGACGATAAAATGCCATACGCATGATGGAGACCCAACCCCATTAATATTATTAGATGTAGGCACCATAGTTTGGCACCAATAATTTCCAGCCTGTTGGCGCCATTTTTTCCCCTCGTTGTTCTGCTCCAGTGATGTAAACTTTTTTTTTCACATTTTTAACCCTTTTGACAGTAGAAGTACATGTACCTTATAATGTCAGGAAGGCAATGTAGAGATGTTAATAACAGATGATACCTGCTTTAGTAGCCTGAGATTAGAGATCATTTAGATCCTGGTCATTTAATCCTCTGGGTATCCCGTCTGTCACCTGATCAGGTTGCCAAGAGGTTTAGATGACAAGGGGGGGGGGATGGCGGTCTAGCAAAGGCCCCTAGGTCTATCCCCTTAATAACCATAGGCAGGATATATTTGTAAATCTAAATATAACAAAACTATAAAAATGTATCACTGCAGTTTTCTGACTCATAGAATAAAGGGGTATTCCCATCTCAATTAACATTGTTAAACTTGTAGAGCTCAAAATAAAGATGTCAGGTGGGGCAACAAAAATTCTGTTTGGGCACACGGAGCAATCTTAAAGAAGGCCTATTTACTGCTCCCCCTGCCTGTTCTGTTCTGTCCCGCTCCAGGGCACCCGTCGGCATTCTTCAGCTCTCAGCTCTTCTTTGTTATGACCCGATTGATGGATGTCCCGTTGAGCCAGTCAGTGACTTATTGGCTGATGGGGCATTCATCAGATGAGTCAGCTGGAGACGGCATCATAACTCATAACTCAATGCCGTCCGGCCGGGGTCCGGACCTTCTGACACGGCGATTCACAGGCACGGGGTTATAAGTAGTTATCGCATATTATGTTCCCCTCACTCATAAGACTTAAATACATTGCTATCGGTTGCACATGCCCTGTTTACATAGGGAAATGAGCGGTAGATAAACAATGATTTATAGGGCTGCACACCAGAAGATCAGCAGACGAACCGGAGTTTTCAGGCTCCTTGCTGACAATTTTACATGGGCCAACCATCAGCCGAATGAGTGCTTCTCGCAACGCTGCTTCACAATAATCGGCCCTTGTGAAAGGGCCCTAGTAACCCCCCTATATAACCCCTGCCCCCAAAAGCCAGTGATCCCAGCAACATTGTGTGGCTATTGAGGGAGAAGGCAGAGTATGATTTCCGAAGGGTTCAGTTTACAATCTGTACTAATATGTGGACATGCATCCTAGTGGCAGATATAGAAAGGTGAATGGAAATAGATGGGTAACTACCAGGATATTCAGTAAAAGATATAAAGGAAAAGTAACATTTCACAGCTTGTGCTTAGATTGGGGTACAAGCAGAAGAAAAGTTGCTACTTTTATAAATTGTTGGAGAAAAGGAGACGTTAAAGTTTTCAGAGGGTGGAGCATAGGACAAAATACAAGAAATGAATGCAACATCCTATGCTGTTAAGAAACTATTGAAGGCTAGATAAGAGAGTTATTAGAAAAAAAAGTAGTCACATTGCAGACCTCAGCTTTTCCACATATGCTACAATGGAAAACATTATAACAAGTAACACCCAATTGTCAATTTAGTTTATGTATACTTCTAACAAAGGAACAGCACAATGTCAATATTTAAAGTGAATGTACCATTGACCCACCTCGGATCACTGGGGGCAGTCCTGCCAGCCCCCATTGTGACATCTCCCCTCCTCTCTGTGACGCAGCTCCATTGATTCTAATGCCATGGGGTGGGCCGGTGCTAAGGAATAGACCAGTGCAGAAAGCGGGCAGCAGTTCAAAAAAAGGACCATACCCCTGGCATCCCCACGCCAGTGCTGGTCTGTTAATGTAAAAAAACCAAAGCGAGGTACCAGGTGGTGTATTCCCTTTAAGAAAAGAACCCTAGAATTAGTATATGATGGAGAATGTAAGTATTTACTATACCGATGTTTTAGATTAGAGGACAGGTCATCTTTAAATACTTAATGTGGCCAAAGCAATTCACAATATCAATACTTGGGCACCTCAAAATAATAGGGACACCAACAAAATATATAGTAGCTTCCCCGAATAAATCTCTACAATACATTTTTTTTTCTAAACTTGAAACGTGACTTTAAAGTTATCTTGTGTGGATGGTGCCCTGCCCTGCCATTACTGGCTCAGCTGCTGCGTATGAATGATTTAATCCCCAGAATGCGCTTGAGAGACTAAGTATGCCAAGCTGTCAGTCACTATCAACCTTACAGTAAAGCCTCCTTCACCTTGTCACTGACTGCAGAGCGGTGAATAGTACATAATGGTAAGTGCATGCAATGGGTTTATTCATTGTGTATATTGTGTGCGCTTCTATTCTTATACAGTAATACCTCAGTTCCCCAACACCTCAGTGTTCAAACACTTCGTATCCAAACAAAATCAGGGGAGGTGACTGTCAGCTGACAGTTATTGGGTGTTCAGACACCAAGGTCACAGGAGTGGGGATTCCTGTGATAATGATGGGAAACCCCTCTATAAACAGGTGTTTCCCGCAGTGAAGGCGGGAAGGGAGGCAGGAGCGGGGAGGCTATTTGAACTTGACGCGCGCTGGTAGAACTCTGGGCCGAGTCAGACAGTGCAGACAGTCCCCCCTCAGCCTGCCCGACCTCTTGTCACCCATCACCACCCCTCCCCTCTCCATAGGAGAACCATGAAGACAGAGGGAGAGCTTCAAACTGCTTTTTCATTATAAAAATGCATTTTTTTCGGCTAATAAACCCAATTACAAAGTTTTTTAAAATATAAAAAAAAAAAGAAGCAATCTTGTGTTATGGCATGTGATTCAGTACACCCAAATCAATAAATCAAATCCATACTTTATTATCACATATAGAAAAAAAGAATATATATTTAAAAAACAAGGAGGCATGAAAATAATACAGTACATGCATCGGATAGCTTACAAGGCAGATGGGATAATATATACTCTGTATAGCAATTAAATTGATGATATGTCACTCAATCACAAGAGGTACCAAGGTGTGTATGAATCTAGGAAAACAATATACTGCTAAAGTGCTTAAATCTTTTGTACATATGTATATGTACAAAAGAGTGAGCTGCAAGTGCAGCTAAAAAAAGTACAAAAAAATACCAGTGCAAAAATTTACAAAGGAATATGATCAAAGAGAAAAACAAGTATAAGAAAGTGATGCAAAAAAGTATACTTAGACCTCTGGTACCAAAAATATGTTCTGCCCGGTAAGACCACTCACCCAACGCTGCGTTTCGCTAAACAAGCTTTGTCAAGGGTAGTAGTGGTCAGGTTGCTTGCCTATTTTATATGTCCACACACCAATTACACACATACTGCACAGCTGATGATCATCACTACGTTCAGTTCCACACCAATCATATTCCCCTATTAGATTGCGTGCTCCGCCCCCGTTAGACAGGTGTATCTATTCAAACGAGTCCACCCACTCACCCCAATGACCGGCGCCATTACTCTATGTAATGGATGGTAGCAGGAAGTAAATAGCCGGTCATGTGACATTAAGCACATGACTAGTCCATCTGACATCATGGGATCCGAGTCACGTGACCGTAAAACAGGCGGAACCGCGTACGAGCATGTGATTGTATAGAGATGACGTATATGGGATCCCGGTCACATGACCGAGATCACATGATATATTAGAGAATTCGTATTACGGCGCATGCGCAGTAGGGACAAAACGGGACTTAGTGAAGCTGGTGAATAGACAATTGTAGAAAATGACAAAACACATAGACATAGAACATTAGAACCATGAAAGGTAGAGCAGTGAAAAAAAGTGTACATTTCCATAATATTAGTAATATATAGCTGCCACTTGGGTCTCCTGTCCTACCTAAACATTTTATAAAAGGTCATTAAAACATAATACAATATTGGGAAGGCATCTTTGTATGCCGTGTCAGACATATATGATATGATGTAGCTGTAAATTAACTCTTTGTTGTCCTGTTTTGGTGCCTCATCTCCCTCAACCCCTCCCCTCTCCATAAGAGAACCATGAAGACAGAGGGAGAGCTTCAAACTGCTTTTTCATTATAAAAATGCATTTTTTTTCGGCTAATAAACCCAATTACAAAGTTTTTTTTTAAATCGCCTGTACTATTGATTTCTGCAAAAAAAAATAAAAAATAAATGTAAACAACAGTGACACTTTAAGATATCTTAAAAAAAAAAAAAAAAAAAAAGCAATCTTGTGTTATGGCATGTGATTCAGAAAGAAAGACATCTGTGGATTTGCCCCCATTGTCTTCACACCTGAGCAGCTCACGGCAGGTGGGACTGTAGTTCAAATGTTATGACTGACAGCTGATGTCTCAAAACTGTAGGTCCTCCTGTTGTGGCACAGTCTTGTGTCTTGAAATCACAGCATGGAACCATTATCATTGTAAACATAGCAAATCTATCAATCTATCCATCCATTACAAAGGAGTCTTTAAGATGTTACAGAAGTCCGGAAGCTGGAATGAGGAGGTATCCTTAGACAAAGCTTAACAAAATATGTATATGCTCAAAGACTGCTTGTTCCCTCCTCTCCAGTATTAGGCTATGTTCACACTACATAAAAGTAGGGCTGGGCGATTAATCGAATTAATTCGATTAATTCGCCCAGAATTTGAGAATCGATTTGACTTTTTTGGAAAATCGAAAATCGATTTTCCAAAAAAATCATTGGATTTGGGCGCGCGGGCGGGCTGCTCGCATCCTCCAGCTACTGAAACAGCGTGAGGAGCGAGAGCGCCCAGCAGCGTCCTATGTCCCCGCCTCTGACCGCCCCCATAGCCGGACGTGTACGCGCGCTTCCTCCCGGCCGCACATGGAGGTCCCCGGAGGAGGCTGCAGATACTGAAGCATCGGGTGATCGCTGCGGATGCTGGAGCTGTACAGCAGAAACACTATCACCCGATGCTTCAGTATCTGCAGCCTCCTCCGGGGACCTCCATGTGCGGCCGGGAGGAAGCGCGCGTACACGTCCGGCTATGGGGGCGGGTCCGCTGCGGGGAGTAGTGCGGGCGGGAGGAGAGCGCAAGTGCCTGTGGTGTGCGCCCGCGCAGAGCGGGTACACCAGGTATGTTCCCTCCTGCCCCGGTCTGCTCCATGCCCCTGCCGATCTGCCCTATTCTCTCCCCGATCTGCCCCATGCTCCCCCCAGTGTGCCCCATGCATGTCCCCCAGTGTACCCCATGCCTTTCCCCCCTAGTCTGCCCCTTGCTCCCCCCAGTGTGCCCCATACTTGCCCCCCCCAGTGTACCCCATGCCCTTCCCCCCCAGTCTGCCCCATGCTCTTAGCTATGTCCCTGACCCTCATCTTTACCTGTACTACTACTACTACACCCCTCATCTGTACCTGTACTACTACTACACCCCTCATCTTTACCTGTACTACTACTACACTCCTCATCTGTACATGTACTACTACTACACCAGGCTCATCTATACCTGTACTACTACTACACCCCTCATCTTTACCTGTACTACTACTACTACACTCCTCATCTGTACCTGTACTACTACTACACTCCTCATCTGTACCTGTACTACTACTACACCCCTCATCTTTACCTGTACTACTACCACACCCCTCATCTGTACCTGTACTACTACTACACTCCTCATCTGTACCTGTACTACTACTACTACACCCCTCATCTTTACCTGTACTACTACCACACCCCTCATCTGTACCTGTACTACTACTACACCCCTCATCTGTACCTGTACTACTACTACTACACCCCTCATCTATACCTGTACTACTACACCCCTCATCTTTACCTGTACTACTACTACTACACTCCTCATCTGTACCTGTACTACTACTACACTCCTCATCTGTACCTGTACTACTACTACACCCCTCATCTTTACCTGTACTACTACCACACCCCTCATCTGTACCTGTACTACTACTACACTCCTCATCTGTACCTGTACTACTACTACTACACCCCTCATCTTTACCTGTACTACTACCACACCCCTCATCTGTACCTGTACTACTACTACACCCCTCATCTGTACCTGTACTACTACTACACTCCTCATCTGTACCTGTACTACTACTACACCAGGCTCATCTATACCTGTACTACTACTACAATACTCATCTATACCTGTACTACTACTACACCCCTCATCTTTACCTGTACTACTACTACACCCCTCATCTTTACCTGTACTACTACTACACCCCTCATCTGTACCTGTACTACTACTACACTCCTCATCTGTACCTGTACTACTACTACACCAGGCTCATCTATACCTGTACTACTACTACACCCCTCATCTGTACCTGTACTACTACTACACCCCTCATCTATACCTGTACTACTACTACACCCCTCATCTTTACCTGTACTACTACTACACCCCTCATCTGTACCTGTACTACTACTACACCCCTCATCTGTACCTGTACTACTACACAACTCATCTGTACCTGTACTACTACTACACCAGGCTCATCTATACCTGTACTACTACTACTACACCCCTCATCTATACCTGTACTACTACTACACCCCTCATCTTTACCTGTACTACTACTACTACATTCCTCATCTTTACCTGTACTACTACTACACTCCTAATCTGTACCTGTACTACTACTACACTCCTCATCTGTACCTGTACTACTACTACACTCCTCATCTGTACCTGTACTACTACACACCTCATCTGTTCCTGTACTACTACTACTACACCCCTCATCTGTACCTGTACTACTACTACACCCCTCATCTGTACCTGTACTACTACTACACCCCTCATCTTTACCTGTACTACTACTACTACTACATTCCTCATCTTTACCTGTACTACTACTACACCCCTCATCTTTACCTGCAACCCTACTACTACACCCCTCATCTGTACCTGTACTACTACTACACCCCTCATCTGTACCTGTACTACTACTACTACACCCCACATCTTTACCTGTACTACTACTACACCCCTCATCTTTACCTGTACTACTACTACACCCCTCATCTTTACCTGTACTACTACTACACTCCTCATCTGTACCTGTACTACTACTACACCCCTCATCTTTACCTGTACTACTACTACACTCCTCATCTGTACCTGTACTACTACTACACCCCTCATCTTTACCTGTACTACTACTACACCCCTCATCTGTACCTGTACTACTACTACTACTGCACCCCTCATCTGTTCCTGTACTACTACTACACCCCTCATCTGTACCACTACTACACCCCTCATCTGTACCTGTACTACTACTACTACTGCACCCCTCATCTGTTCCTGTACTACTACTACACCCCTCATCTGTACCACTACTACACCCCTCATCTTTACCTGTACTGCTAATCCCCTCATCTGTACTACTACTAATACACTAGTACATAGGGCACATATTTGGGAAAACTACTTATATGGGGCACACAATGGGCTTGTCTACTACATAGGGGCACGGGAGGAGCACTGTTACACTGGGAAGCAATATGGTTGTTGTCTCAAACGTCTATAAAATAGTTTCTGATGCTGCAGGGAGAAAAATGTCCTGTTTGTTTAGCAAAAAGAGAAAAAATCGAGATTTAAATCGAGAATCGTCCAAAATTTTAAAAAAATCGAGATTTTATTTTTTGGCCATATCGCCCAGCCCTACATAAAAGTACGGCCGTTGTTGCCATCGGCAACAACGGCCATACTTTTTGCGGAGCGCAACATAACCTTATTTGATATGGGATCCCGGCCGGAGCGTATACACATGGTATACGCTCCGGCCGTGATCCCATACGGGGCCGCAAATAAGTGACATGTCAGTTTTCTGCAGCCGGAATTCAGTGAATTCCGGCCGCAGAAAAACCTGTCAGTTCACACAGTTTAACTGTGCGCTATGGGAAGCTCTGATGCGGGCGCGCGCTGATGCGCAAGCATCAGAGCTCTGCGGCCAGGTGGATCATCCGGCCGGTACTTAAGTACCGTCCGCGAGGATCTGGGCACAGACCGGCCGTTCCAAGACCCCGCCGGGGTCACGGAATGGCCGGTCTGATACGTTGTGTGAACATAGCCTTAGGTATAATTGATAAGGGATTCCTCACTAGTTGGTTCCCAGTTGGTTATAGAAGCAAAGCTAAATATACTCAAAATACTTGAGCTGCAGTATCTTCTGCAGGATGCAGAGAAATATGTGACATGGTAGCCGCAAAGTCTCTGGGCCTGGCCAGAAGCCCGAGCAGGTCCCAGATAAGCTATGAGGCATTTGTATATACTTCTTCTCACAGGCAGGACTTGATATTATAAGTAGTAATAGCCGCAAGCGTTCAGCATTCCTAAGTAGAGTAGCAGGGTATTAGATGAAGGAGAGGAGGTCAGGCACTCCTCACTCTCTCCTGTACTATAGACTTACTCAAATGAACTGTACTAAACTCATCCTACAGTATATAGTTTAAAAACTATGGTGTCATGTGCGGAATAGAAACCTCTCTCATTACTAGGAAACCAATCCACCACTAGATGACATCATGATCCATTTTCATAAAGCATACATGGTATATATTTGGTATATATGGTATATATTTGTTTGAACATTATATGCACATAACCATTTAAAATTGTATGAAGCTGTAGTATGCCCCCCCAGCACATGGGGTGTTTGATGCCACAGAATGGAGCTGGACAGTCAGTTCAAGAACAAATACTTACAAAGACTGATGCCCAAAAAGATCCCAGTGACTTCAGTGAATCTGTCAGGTTTTTGTCTGATGTCCGTTTATTTTGTAGGATTTGAGCAGACAGAAACATTTCCGCCTAAAGTTTTTTTTTCTTGTTCCATCAGACCCTGTAAAGTAAAAAATTTTTTTTATTAATGCAGCTGTATTTTTTGTAAGCAAGTAGTGTGCCTCCTCCCTCCGTTCAAAGAATTGACTTGTCAATTCTTTAAGAGGATAGTGGCAGAGGGATGTAAGGCATCACATTGACACACTGAGGCAGGCCTGTTTTACTCAATGTGAACATACCCTTTGAGTTAAAGCACGTGTAGTGATACTAAATGTACAGGTTTCTAGTAACATTTTTAGTATTTTGCCCAATAAAAACATTTTATGGAAAAATCATTTTTGTGCGGCTGCATTTCAGGAGCCATAACTGTTGTGGGGGGCTTGGTTCCATTTTCTGGGTGCATATAAATTATTGATACACTTTAATTCATTTCTGTTTTGTGGGTTGAAAAATGCAATTCTGTAATTAAATTATTCAGTTTTTTTCAAGTTTATAATGTATTCAATTTTCAAATCATGAAAAAAATGAAACATATACAAATACGTTTATACATTACAAAAAAAATACATTAAAGGGGTATGCCCATCTAAGAAGCTTATGGCAGAACCACATAATCACAGAGTGGTGGCTTAACATACAACAGCAATATTTTCTGTTGCTTATTTTGGCCTTAGGAGCCCACTGGGCCTCAGTGACTGACAGCAGTTGTTTTTTTTTCTGCATGCTCACACATGAAATACTGTCAGTCATAGATTAGGACTGCCCACTGGACTTCTAAGGCCAACATTAGCAGATTTGTAATTGTAACAAGTTACATGTTACTCTTATTCTTTCCCAGTAAAATTTATTTAACCCCTTAACGGCCACTGGCATATATTTACGCCCTGCGGCCGCCTCGGGGAGTTCAGAGCAGGGCCATGTGGCGACCCCACTCTGAACTGCCGCGGTCCCCAGTGCGGCATGTAGCCCAGGACCGCGGCAATTAGGAATTCAGATGCAGCTGTCAAAGTTGACAGCTGCATCTGAATCCTTTAGGCAGCCGATTCCCTGGTGTCTAGTGGGGTGGATCGCCCACTTCCCTAGGGACGTAGTCCTGGATGGAGCAGTCCACACATCCTTTACCTGCCAGCGTCAGCGCCGCAATGGCGTTCATCCCGGCTTGGCACTCGATTGCATTCGGCTGCAGCAGCTGAAAGCAATCCAGTGCCTTTCTCATTGATTTATGCTGAATAAGAGAACACAATATACAGAATTGATCTCAATAAGAGATCAGTGTGCATATACTAGAAGTCTCCCTGGGGGAAACACCCTAACCCCAGGGGGAATAACCCTAACCCCAGGGGGGCTCTTAGTATAGGTGTAAAAAAATAAAATAAAGTGTTATTATTAATAAAAAGCCCCCTCCCCTTATAAAAGTTTGAATCACCCTCCTTTCCCCATGTTATAAATAAAAATAAATAAATAAACATGTTTTGTATCGCCGTATGCGTAATCGCCCAGTAAGGCAGCGACCTGATCAAATGAATGAGCTGTCAGGTTCTGACAGCTCATTCATTCTATAATACATTACAGCAATGATCATGTGCTGTAATGTATTGTAGAGGCACCTGAAGAAGTTAAAGCACACACACACAAATACATCTATACACAAATAAATAAACAAAAACACGAATAAATAAATTAAATAAATAAATTAATTAACAATATATATATATATATATATATATACATATATATACCAACAAAACCCAACAATCACTGAACTCAGGGAGAACAGTGAAAAATTCCAATGGAGTACTCATTTACGAGTCTCCATTGATTGTCCCATACAAAATTTAAATATGCAAAAAAGGGGTCCGTGGAGCCTCAGTTACGAGTCTCAAAACACGGGAATAGCCAGATATCCCTCTCTCCAGAGAAGGAAGCCCATTGCCAAGGGGTGCCTCCTAGTGGGGAGAGCACCAAACCACTAGTCCCTCAGGTCCTCACTCTGTTGCGAGCTTTAGGACCTAAATAGGGAAACACCAGGGTGGCCCCTATTAGTCAAAGTCTAACTCTGTGGCGAGTATAACGACATAAGACAAGGGTTACCAAGGCTAGGCATCCATCCACAGACTGCAGTTTCGGGGTATTTGCCCCTCATCAGTGTGGAGCAGGATTCTGGCTACTGGGGCAATGATAAATAGACCAACAAAACACAACAATCACTGAACTCAGGGAGAACAGTGAAAAATTCCAATGGAGTACTCATTTACGAGTCTCCATTGATTGTCCCATACAACGTTTAAATATGCAAAAAAGGGGTCCGTGGAGCCTCAGTTACGAGTCTCAAAACACGGGAATAGCCAGATATCCCTCTCTCCAGAGAAGGAAGCCCATTGCCAAGGGGTGCCTCCTAGTGGGGAGAGCACCAAACCACCCTGATACGTAGTCCCTCAGGTCCTCGCAACAGAGTGAGGACAACCCACAAATCCACTTCAGAACTGATTTTCGAAGCCCTCTAACATTCTAACAAGTAAAAGGACGTTCACCAAATGACGTCACCATAAAGTAGACATGTTGTAAATGTTGCAGTAATAATTAGTTTATGTGATATGACTATCTTTCTTAGGAAAAGAGAGTTTTGAATATAAAGAAATGTAAATTTTTCAAATTTTTGCTCAAATGTGTTTTTTTACAAAAAACTACTGAGTGTATCAACCAAAAATATACCACAAACTTAAAGAGGAATATGTCACGAAAAAACAATCTCAGAATAACCGCAATAGTTAAAAGCATCGCAGAGCTATCACTACATAAAGAGAGACAGGTCAAAACAGGCTGAAGAGGCAAGGGGTTAAGGGAGTCAATTTATATAACTTTTATTTTATTTGATTGCTTTTAAAAAATTAAATTAAAAAAAAATTAAATTACTCTATTCTGATCCTTATAACGTTTATATTTTTTGGTCTATGGGGCTATTTGAGATGTCATTTTTTTGTGCCATGTTCTGTACTTTCTATCAATAGCTTGCTTGTGTATATGCAACTTTTTGATTACTTTTTATTAACATTTTTCTGGATGTGATGTGACCAAAAAACTTTAATTTTGCACTTTGGTCGGTTTTGGCACTTACGCCATTTACTGTGATCAGGAATGTGATGATTTAATAGTTCGGGCAATTCCACATGTGGCGATAGCATGTGTTTTTTTATTATTATTATTATTATTTATTTATATTTATAAAATGGGAAAAGTGTGGGTGAATTCAACTTTTATTATAGGATGGGATTTTTTATTAATAAATAAAAAAAAAATCTTTTATAGTAACTTTTAGTCCTATGTACTGATTGCTCATATAGATCAATGCAGTACATATATACTGCATCGATCCATGTATCTAGTGCTTGATTACTAAGGGCTGCTGAAGCCCTTACCAAAATGTTGCTGAGGTCCGGTCTGGTAAGGTAAGTATGAGGAATCGGCTTCTCACAATGCAATTGTGAGAAATCGATACCCCATACTCCCACTAGACCACCGGGGATGCCTTTTAACTGCATATAAATCGTCAATTAGCCAGAGTGGAGAATCAGGCTCTGGCTAATAGCCAAGGTCCCTTGCTGCTGATAGCAGTCAGGAGTGACACAGTACTGAGAGTGAGCCCTCTCTGTACCCCCCTAGTGGCACCATGCCCTACCATGTACATCATGGGTCCCTAAGTGTTTAAATCTGCTCAGCTCCTCCTGTTCTATAAGATTAGGTCAATAAATTAAACATTACTTTCATGTTGACATGTTTCCTTTAACATTTCCAAGTCAAGGCCCAGTCCCAAAGCCCATATCCAAGCCAAAAGTTGTCATGTGGCTGTGGAAAATCTTACTGAGTATCTTTGAGCATCTATATTTTGTATTTTCTGATAATTTACTTTTCACACTGATATATACTCAACATATACTAAGATATAGTATCAGTGCAAGGGTCAACATTGTTGTATATTGGTCATATGTGTGGAAATAAAGAATTGGTCACATGAGACTTTTTCAGGCAGATGTCTAGTCATATGAGCTCTGAAGGGGGAATCTTCTAGGTTCAGCCTCTTTGGTTAGCAACTTGGCACCAATCAATGGCAAAAGTTTTGTCCTCTACTCAAAGAGACTTGTCCAGGGGAGTGAGAACAAGTAAGTAACTAAACAGCAGCCTTACCCTACAACCTGTTCTAGTTGCTACTAGAGATGAGCACAACCCAAGCATGCTCCAGTCCGTCCAAACCTGGAAGGCTAACCATTTGATTACCGATGGCTGAAGAAGTTCCATGTCTAGTGAGTCCTGGAAAACCATAGGCTGTATCCATGTTTTCCAGGACTTCCTAGGGCTGCATCCAATTTCTTTAGCTACTAGTTATCAAATGAAAAGACTTTCAGGTACGGACTAGACCATTCTTGAGTTGCTACAGGTAAAATCATTGATTTCTGAACAGCTTATTGACTACTTTTAAATCTGTAAAATGGCATTTGTGGAGTAGTTTTACAACCAGAAAAGTGTCCAAAAAACCTGAGTGAGGAACACAGCCTTACTTATTTTAAATTAATGTAAAACTTTATTCTCCAGGCCTATGTTTTAAAGATGTGTCCCTAAGCCCTGTGGTGCTGTGGCCTGTAACACCCTCTCACACGTAACCCCCCTGCAGACACACACACACACACTCACCCTCTCATCCCTAGCCATCCTTGATTGACAGATGAATCCTGCTCTAAATTTATATGCAGGGCAGGAAGAAGATTTTTAAACAGGGCATGACTTCCAGCTGACTGTCAATGAAGCAGCGACAGCAATGGGAGGGGGAGCAAGGAAACATTAAAACCCTTGGCATTTACCTCTTTGAGAGAAAAAACACAGTTTCTAAATTATGGAAGCACAGACAGATATATGAAAGGTACCATGTGTCTTCTTGCCCTAAATGCTATCTAACAGTGAGCATCCGTTCTTCCATTGACTTCAAAACGGATCAGTTTTATTTACATTTTTATTAGAATTCACAAAAATAGTTGACCACAATTTTTCTGTACGTTACAGGGGCACTCTGGCGAAAATCTTTTTCTTTCAAATCAACTGGTTTCAGAAAGTTATATAGATTTGTAATTTACTTCTATTTAAAAATCTCCAGTCTTCCAGTACATAGTTGATGTTGTATGTCCTACAGGAAGTGGTCTCTGACACAGTGCTCTCTGCTGCCACCGCTGTCTGTGACAGGATCTGTCCAGAGCGGGAGATGTTTTCTATAGGGATTTGCTACTGCCCTGAGCAGTTCCTGTCTCGAACAGAGGTGGCAGCAAAGAGCAATGTGCCAGATTGGAAAGAATACACCACTTTCTGCAGGACATACAGAAGCTGATAACTATGGGAAGACTGGAGATTTTTAAATAGAAGTAAATTACAAATATAACTTTCTGAAACCAGATGATTTGAAAAAAAAAAGAGTACCCCTTTAAGGCTATGTTCCCACAATGCACTAAACAACAGCCTTTGTTCAATAGTGCCATGGAAATAATGACCATGTCTATTATTTCTGACCGTTATACATAGACTTCAACGCAATTTTCATTTAAATCAACTGCTGTTGTTTGATCCTCAAAACAACGGCAATTGCGTGATCCTCAAATGAACGGCTGTTATTTGGTTCTCAAAACAAGGTCCATTGTTTTGAGTGCCAAATAAGGGACGTTTTTTATACTTTGTATCAACGTAGCCTAAGGCCATGTTTACACATCGTCAGAGACCACGGATCACGGATCGGCCGATCTCTGAAAAGGTCATCCTGGCCGGTACTGCAGTACCGGCCGGACGATATTTCACGCCGCAAAGTTCTGATGTGGGTGCATCTGAGCGCGCCTGCATCAGAACTCCTCACAGCACACTATGAAGCGTGCAGCCACAGCCGCTCGCTTGTTAGTGTGCACTGACAGGGCTTTCTATGGCCGCTATTCAGTGAATAGCGGCCGCAGAAGACTGACATGTCAGTTCTTTGTGGCACCGCGAGGGATCCCAGCCGGAGCGTATACGATGTGTATACGCACCAGCCGGGATCCCATAGAAAATAAGACAGCATGTATTTTAGTACAAAGTACGGCCGTTGTTGCCAATTGCAACAACGGCTGTACTTTTATGAAAAGATACGCTGTGGGAACGTAGCCAATATGTAACAGCCAGTAGCCTAGGGGTACAGTATATTACTTGTATTCTTTGCTTCAGATTTTTCTCCAGATTGGACAAAGATTTCATCATTGTAAAGAGTAAAATCTTGTTAAAAACTGCAACAATTCTGCAATCTAATGGGCACGCTGCAGATTTATATATGTATCAGGTTCCGAAAGCCAAGTTACCCAATACATTGTTACTATTCATCCCCTTTACTTACACAGTCCCGCCAGGCATCCTCCATAGATGTGCATTGTCCTCTGGCTTCTTTTGGATTACTAATAAATCCTACAACCAGGGATGTGATACAGATAATCTTAGAATTTCAGACAATGCACGGTAAGATCTGGGCACAGAAAGCAGATGGAAAAAGAAAGAAAAGAAAAAAAAATTTGCTGAACCTAAACCCAGAACTGCAATATGGCAAATGATGGCTTATCTGTCCCGTCACAAAGGGTTAAATTTCCATTTGTCAAAGAGGCAATGCTAATTATTCATTGGCCTTTGAAAACCCTTTGTTTTGAAATCTTTGCTCTAGAAAACACAGACAGATATTAATTTTTAGCCATGTGTCTCATAAATGAAGGCCATTCTGCTATACTTAATGACAAGGCTGAGGCAGCAAGATGTCATTTGCTTTTTTCTCAGTTTTCAAATTGCTTTCTAAATGAACTACAGCTGTGAGGGCCAGGTGCTGTGATCCCCTTAGAAAGAGCAGGAAATGATGAAATCCAAAAATTCAAAGTGTGATGGATGTCAGCTACCGATTCTGTATGTGAGGTCACCCTTGTGCACCTGGTGCTATCTGCAGAGCACAATTACTGTACATTGCTGCTGCAAATAAATAGATGCACATGTCTAATGTGCGCACAACAATAAAAAAGAAAGCTCCGTAATTATTCTTTTGTTGCCTTCACATTCAGAATTTTTACTCTGCTTTTGTATCAGTGGGTTTTTCCTTTATTCCATGTACTTTGTGGTATATCATTTTTATATACATATATAAATCTATCCAAGGTCTAGGTAGATATGGAAGAGAGAAAAAGAGAGAGAGATTAGATATATATGCCACAAATAGATAGATAGACTGATATATATGAGATAGATAGATAATAGATATGCTGCGTTTACACGAAACGATAATTGGCCCGATCGTACGATTAACGATGTCGGAGTAACGATTTTTTTTTTCATAATGATCAGCGTTTAGATGGTACGATATATCGTATGGAAATTCGTTTTGCGATCGCTTAAGCCTATCACACATTGGTTAAATCGGCGAACGACTGTTTACACGGAACGATCTGCGATTTTTTTGCGAACGATAAGCAACGATTTAAGAACATGTTGTAAGATCAAAATGAACGATTTCTCGTTCGTCGTTTGATCGTTCGCAGCGTTTACATGTACGATTATCGTTCGAATTCGATCGTAATCGTGCAAATTTGCACGATAATCGTACGCAGCAATAGATAGATAGATAGATAGATAAATAATAGATAGATATGAGACAGATGATAGATAGAGATAATAGATAGATAGATAGATAGATAGATAGATAGATGATTGATAGATAGATGATTGATAGATAGGAGATAGATAGAAGATAGATAGATAGATAGATAGATAGATAGATAGATAGATAGATAGATAGATAGATGGTCCGTTTAATTCTCCCAATCGATCGCTTAACAATTTTGAAGCAACGATTTGGTTTTTATAATGATCAGCGTTTAGACGAATAAATCGTTAGAAAAATCGTTATTGCAATCGTTTTTAAGATCTCTTAAGCCCATCTCACACATAGGGTGAATCTGTGAAAGACTGTTTACATGAATCGATCTGCGAATTTTTTGCAAATGACCAACAACGATTTGAGAACATGTTGAAAGATCACAATGAACGATTTCTCGCTCGTTGATTGATTGTTTGCTATGTTTACATGGAACGATTATAGCTCAAATGCGATCGTTATTGCGAAAATTCGAACGATAATCGTTCCATGTAAATGCATAGATAGATAGGTAGATAGATAGACAGGTAGATAGATTCCCGATGCTTTCCCGTTCTGTGGGGAAGGTGGAGACTGCCCGAGTACCGCCTGGAAAGCAGGTATACAGCCTAGGTACAGCAGGCGGTACTCGAGCAGTCTCCACCTTCTCCACAGAACGGGAAAGCATCGGGAATGAAATGCTGAAGGGTTGAGAAGGTTCGAGTTCGATCGAACCTAAGATTTACCGATGTTCGATCATCTCTAGTTGTTTGAAGGGGGACAGCACGGACACTTCTTTTTCTTCATTCTAGAAATCATCAGGCGTCTCAGCACCCGTACCCTATAAATGCAAATTTCTTACATGTCTCTATGATATATCAGTGGTTTCTAACAATGATAGTTAGACTTTAAGTATTGTGGCTGATCAAGGTCATGCATTCATGACAGCTATTTCCCCATAGCAGAACGAGTCCAACAGCAGGATAATGCACAATACCACAAGGGTGCTATAGTTCTGTATTGCTTCTAGAAACATGACATTTTCTTTCTTGACTTTCACAGTCCCCTTGTCATAATCCTATAGAGCATCTCTGGGATGAGGTGGTAGGAGCTGTTAAGAGCATGTCAGGTCCAACATATAAGGCGCAGCAACAGGAACAAGCAATCCTGTCCACATGGGCCAATATTACTGCTGAAAATGTCATCACCTCATGGAATTTATGAAGGTCAATAGAGGTCCAACATGCCAAGGGATGGGTATCTGTAATAAAGTGGTTGTTCTGTGTATGATATAGACAAATACATGTATTTCCTTATGCGTACAGTACACATCCTATACAGGTACTATAGTTCCAAGGAATTCCATTTTTTAAGGCTAGTCCACCATTCAAAACATACGGAAATGTAAATAATACGATAGATATCTATGTGATTTGTGTCTCCACCCGTAATGTCAAAACATGAAAAAAAAGGAATAATGGTTGTGGTAGACCAGCTCAGTCAGTTATAAGACTAAGTTTTATTAGATATACAAGAAGCATATAACAGCGGTACACTATTACACTTAAGTAAAGGAAGGTATCTGTGTTAGACCAAGTTGGTCTGGGTAAAGTCGGGAGTGGTAGTAGGTACTAGTTTGCCCTACATCACTAAGTAGGAGCCGCTAGAGTCAGGCATCCCCTACAGCTAGCGGAGATCACCCTGCACTAGGTCCGTGCTGTTAGTCGGGTAATTCAACTAGTAGAATTTGTGAAGTCATGTAGGTGTGGCCCTTCAAAGATAAGAAGTATGGATGAGAGAAAGAGAGAAAGAATGGGTGTATTTTTTGCCACTGGGGTTCCGACGCGTTTCTCCTCCTTGTCTCAGGCAGTTATAGTGACAACATGGAGGTTCATCAGGGACGGTGTGGACTTCTTAAGTGCAGGTGGGCACTGGTGCGTAGAGGATAGTCTAGGTGAGAGAGAGGTGTATTAGTTCTATCTCTCCACTTAATACCATGACCTATTGATATAAAGGTCTATGTGGTAAATACCACTTGAGTTACCTCTGAAATATTTGTGTCAGGTTGTTCGGACGATAAGTTGGTATGGGACAACTGTATGGATCCTTATAGATGAAGGACAAGGTTACCTAGAAAGGGAGGGGATGCATTGTGTGGCACTCATTTGGTCAGGGGCGTAACTAGAAATGGCAGGGCCCCATAGCAAACTTTCACATTGGCCCCCCCCCCCCCCCATGATTTTGGCCTGCATCTTATTAGGGCCTGGGATCATAATCATCATCATTATTCCCCCCCCCCCATCATCATCATCATCATCATAATCATCATTCCAGCCCTTGCCCCCCCATCATCATCATTCCACCCCCTGCCCCCCCATCATCATCATCTTTCCCCCCCTGCCCCCCCATCATCATCATCATTCCCCCCCTGCCCCCCATCATCATCATCATTCCAACCCCCCGCCCCCCCCATCATCATCATTCCCCCCCCTGCCCCCCATCATCATCATCATTCCAACCCCCGCCCCCCCCCCATCATCATCATTCCCCCTCCTGCCCCCCATCATCATCATCATTCCCCCCTGGCCCCCCCATTATCATCATCATTCCAACCCCCGCCCCTCCATCATCATCAGTCCCCCCTCCTGCCCCCCATCATCATCATCATTCCCCCCTGCCCCCCCCATTATCATCATCATTCCCCCCTGCCCCCCCATCATCATCATCATTCCCCCCCTGCCCCCCATCATCATCATCATTCCCCCCCTGCCCCCCATCATCATCATCATCTCCCCCCCCCTGCCCCCCATCATCATCATCTTTCCCCCCCTGCCCCCCATCATCATCATTCCCCCCTGCCCCCCCATCATCATCATCATCATTCCCCCCCGCCCCCCCATCATAATCATCATTCCAGCCCTTGCCCCCCATCATCATTTCCCCCCTTGCCCCCCCATCATCATCATCATTCCCCCCTGCCCCCCATCATTATCATCATTCCCCCCCTGCCCCCCATCATCATCATCATTCCCCCCCTGCCCCCATCATCATCTTTCCCCCCTTGCCCCCCCATCATCATCATCATCATCTTTCCCCCCTGCCCCCCCATCATCATCATTCCCCCCCTGCCCCCCCATCATCATCATCATTCCACCCTGCCCCCCCCATCATCATCATCTTTCCCCCCCTGCCCCCCCATCATCATCATCATTCCCCCCCTGCCCCCCCATCATCATCATCATTCCCCCCCTGCCCCCCATCATCATCATTCCCCCCCTGCCCCCCCATCATCATCATTCCCCCCTGCCCCCCCATCATCATCATTCCCCCCTGCCCCCCCCCATCATCATCTTTCCCCCCCTGCCCCCCCATCATCATCATCATTCCCCCCCTGCCCCCCATCATCATCATTCCCCCCCTGCCCCCCCATCATCATCATTCCCCCCTGCCCCCCCATCATCATCTTTCCCCCCCTGCCCCCCCATCATCATCATCATTCCCCCCCTGCCCCCCCATCATCATCATCATTCCCCCCTGCCCCCCCCCCATCATCATCATCCTTCCCCCCCTGCCCCCCCATCATCATCATTCCCCCCTGCCCCCCCCATCATCATCTTTCCCCCCCTGCCCCCCCATCATCATCATCATTCCCCCCTGCCCCCCCATCATCATCATCCTTCCCCCCCTGCCCCCCCATCATCATCATCATTCCCCCCTGCCCCCCCATCATCATCATCATTCCCCCCCTGCCCCCCCATCATCATCATCATTCCCCCCTGCCCCCCCATCATCATCATCATTCCCCCCCCTGCTCCCCCTCCCATCATCATCATTCCCCCACACACACACACACAGTGACAGGCAGCTATTCAGCAGCTGCAGCAGCAGGGATACCTCTGGGGCCCAAGTCACTTGCTCTCCGCTCTCCACAGTCCGCCTCAATAATGGCGCCTGTGACTCCGCCCCCCTCCCCCACGGTACGGCACAGCAGAGAGGACCTGCGTGCGTGCACTTACGTGGGGGAGGAGACGGCTCAGCAGTGGCTTCGGAGGCGGCCCGCCGCCCCGGGGACTAAGCAACGTGAGAGGCGGCCGCGGGGACAGAGGCGGGGACAGATGCCGCGGCAGGCCCCGTACGTACGGGTAGGTGCGGGCCCGTCCATAGTTCAAATACAGAGTCCAGACAGTTTCTCCCCGGGTGGCCTAACCGGGGAGAAACTGAACTCTGAGAGGACACAAGGACTAGCTGGCCGGGCCGGGCCCCTTGATGCGGCGGGCCCCGTAGCAACCGCTACCGTTGCTACGGCGGTAGTTCCGCCACTGCATTTGGTATATATGCACCTATATACAATGAATTAATAGAAGAGTTACCTATTGTCCTGTGGGATTTAGAGATGCAGGTGGTACGGTGGCATGTGATTATATTAGATGCCGTTCCAAGCCTGGGTACATGTATAACCAAGCGTATTCTTGTTAGTATATTTTGTCTTTTATTTTTGTATTTTTATATATATATATTTCCCCCGGACGTACAGGATAGGTATCTGGGTGCACGGATGATGCCGCGCTCCGCAGGGAAGATGTCCTGTGGAGAAGAGAATACATACTGGTACATGGCCCCGGTCCTAAGTATTTACTACAAATTGGAGCGCTTAAGAAAGAATTTGATGAAAAGTGACTTACTCAGGTTCTGTGTTGGTGCAGGGTTCCGGTCTCCTAGGATGCCAGGTAGGCGTCTGATAGGAGTGAGCCGGAGCTGCTATTTAAGCGCTTTTTGCGTGGCGTGATGACGTCACGTCGTGCGTGTCTGAGTGCCGGTGCGCATGCGTGTGGCGTAATGATACGCGCCACTGACGTAGCCGAGTCTGGTGGTTGTACTGGCATTATGCCAGTACTGCCGGCGCATGCCCAGTTAGAGCATGCCGTGACTTAGTATGCGGCGAAGTAGAGGTGCCATAGAAGATCATGTTATATTTAAGGTAACTAGGTATGGGGTAACTCTGTTAGAATTAGTGTATAGCTGTTGGGATATTGGTACATGATATGGAAAAGATGAGTGGATATGGTAAATTGCTGATGGTTGGCTTGGGGAGGCATAAAAGTATGTAGGGAAAGGTTAGGATATGGTCTAGTGGGACAGTGGGTGATAGAGATAGCCTAGTTCCTGACAAGGAGTAGGGGGGAAGGGGGGGGGGCCTAGCAGGGATGTGGCCGGCACCCCTATGATTGGTGGTAGAGGGTGGAAAGTGGGCCTAAATAAATGGTGTAAAGAGTATCTGGTCATTAAGACCGGTGGGCTCCAATGTCTTAAGTCTGTAGATCCGCTCTGTTTCCTTTCGTAGCAAGAGGTTATCGATGTCGCCCCTTCGTGAATTTGGTTTCATGGTGTCGATCACCTGGAAAGAAATCTCGAAAGGGTTGGCTGGATGTTGTGTCCTCATATGTAAAGATATAGGTTTAGGGCGGGAGTGTTCTATGTCTCCCATATGCTCCAGAATTCTGCGTCTCAATTCTCTCATGGTCCTTCCCACATAGGATTTTGGGCATGTGCAGGTAGCCAAGTAGATTACGTACGATGTTTTGCAGTTTGCAAATTGGTAGGTGTTGTAGATCCTGGTGTTGGAGCCTACTTGAAATGTTTTGGAGACTTTGATGTATTAGCATGCTTTACATGATCCGCATTTGTACGTTCCTGTAATCCGTGTGTCCAGCCATGTGCCCGTTTTTTTCCTCTCCTGTATGTGATAGGAGGACGGTCTGGTATAAATTTAGCTAGATGTTCATCCGAGCGTAGTATGGGCCAAAATTTTTCCAGGATTTGCCTTATCTGGGGGGGGGGGGGGCGACGTTGTCGAATGTGCCAATGATACGTGTCGCTGCGGTATCCTCCATGGTTTCCCTAGTTTTGGGGATCAAGAGGTCTCTTCGTATGTTGTTTTTAGCGTAGGCATACGCTTCTTCGAGGATTTTATTAGGATAGCCTCTTTCTCTAAATCTTATTCGATGGAATTCTGCTTCTATTTTGAAAGATTCCCCAGTTGTACAGTTACGTCTGATGCGAAGGTTTTGTCCACGCGGGATCCCTTTCTTAAGGTTAAAGGGATGATGACTTTCCCATTTAAGGGGACTGTTTCCCGCCATTGGCTTGCGATATGCTTCAGTTAAGATTTTGTTTCCTTCGATTTTAATTTTAGTATCAAAGAAGCACAGTTCTGTAGGATGGATTTCAGACGTGAAGACAAATTCTTTGAAGGTGAGAGGGGGGCCACACCAGACGATTATAACATCGTCGATGTAGCGCCCCCAGTAGGAAATGAATTCGTGATATTTGGCGTATCTTTCCCCGAATACCTGGAGGTCCTCCCACCAGCCCAGGAACAGATTTGCGTACGAGGGAGCCACTGGGCTCCCCATCGCTGTGCCCCTGAGCTGGTGGTAAATCTTGCTATTGAACAGGAAATAATTATGGGTGATGATAAATTGGAGGGTCTTGATGATAAAGACATTGTGGTCTCTTAGTTGGATATCTTGGGTTTGGAGAAATTATTCAACGGCTTGTAGGCCCTGGGCGTGGGGGATCGAACTGTATAGAGCCTCCACATCGATGCTACATAGGTGGGCTCCGGGTTCCACTGTGATGTCGTCGAGTTTTAATAATAAGTCCATCGTGTCTCGTATATATGATGGTAGGTTGATCACTAGTGGTCGGAGAATTTCATCCAGGTAGATGCCGATGTTCTGCGTCAAGCTGTCTATTCCTGCTACAATTGGTCTGCATTTCAAGGGGTTCAAACCTTTATGTACCTTGGGCAGGCCATAGAATGTAGCCACTCGAGGTGCAGAGGGAAGAAGAAAGGTGTGCTCTTTTTTATCAATGATACGGGATGTAAGTGCTCCGTCAAGTATTGTCTTGAGGTTCTTCAAGAACTTGTCTGTGGGGTCACTGTCCAGGACTTTGTAGCCCTGTCGGTCAGTCAAGATCAGGAGGCAGCTGTTTCGATACAAGTGGTGATCCATAATTACTAGGTTACCCCCTTTGTCCGTAGCCTTGATAACAATATTTTTGTCCTCCAAAAGTTGTTTGAGGGCTGTCCTTTCTTCCTTGGTGAGGTTGTTGTGATGGATCCAGGGTTCTTTGTCTAGTCACTCCAGCTCCTTAATAACTATTTTTGTGAAGACGTTGATGTTGTCTCCGTCCCCTAGTGGTGGCATTCGTCATGATTTGGGTTTGCATGTTGTAAACGGTCCCTGGCCTCTGTGTCTTATATTCTCTTCTAGGAGATCCGATAGAGTTTCGATTCCAGGTAAGTCTTCCATCGAAATGCCCAGCCATGTTCACACACTGTAAAATAATGTCCGCTATTTAAATTTTCAAAAAGGCTGTTGTTTTTATTCTTCAATGACTAACATTGATGTGTAAAGAAACAAGGGCCATTGGTTCACACAATGTACAGTATAAAATAACAGCCACTGTGAACATCAATGTGCGGTCATTATTGCACGAACAGCAGACAATATTTTATGTTGTTCACATAGTTCACCATCCTTTCACTGTCTTCTCTATTAAAATCAATAGACCTTTAATAAAAGACACACCCAAAAGGGCCATCTGTGACTTTGAAGTAGAATAATGTTCTAACGGACGTTATTGCAAAGTGTTTAGAAAAAAAAGAAGTTGTGAAAGGCCGCAAATGCACAAAATGTTGGGATATGATGAAAAGTATAAATTTAATACTATTATGTCTCCCTCTGACATCCCACATGTCTTAAGGTTTTGAATTGTCCCTGGAGACATGTGTAATGTTAGAAGGAGACACAGCAGACCGAGCGTATTCAGCTTATGACCGCTGTGTCCTGTCCTTGACGCCCAACCCCCCCCCCCCCCCCCCAGCTGAAAAGGGGAGATGTTACACAACCCCTCTAAAGGAAAACTTACAGCAAGTTGCTACCACCCTTAGTGCATCGGGGGTGCACCATACTGCCTCTTCTCTTGAGCACCTCCCCAATATTCATTAGGAGGGGCATGTCGGTGGGGCAAATTGGTGCATTTAGAGTGCTATTCCTGCCCTCAGTCACCGTTTTGCCTAAAAAAGTCAAGATTTCACAAAAATGGCCCTGAGGATAAAGAAGAAAATTACCCTCATCCTCATTGCTCTGTGTGCTATGGGGACATAACAGCTAGTAAGAGTCTACTAACATGCTGTTAGTTTTCCTTTAAAAGATAAAAAAAAGAACATGCCTAACATTTCTACCCATTTGTTGCAAATTTTGATTCATGCAATATTAAACAAATTATGAAATCTAAGACTAGATAGATAGATAGATAGATAGATAGTTCCATATGATTTTATTATACCGTTATGTAATAGGGAAGCTCTAAGGTTGGTTTTTCATACTGTACAATAGATTTTGTAGGTTACCGTACTTTACCTTTTAAAACATGGAAAATTATATTAAATTTGTCTTTTTTTCTGCCAAAAATGGGGGCAGTTTAGCGATCATAGATACACTAGCTTGTGTTCCAACTTTATTAATAGATACACAGACACCTTGGCAGATGTCCGGAAGAAAATTAACATAAAAGAGAACAGGCTAAACAGAGCAACAAACACCACAAATCATTTAAACACATAATGAACACAAAACAAGCAGCAAAGGCAATATAGTCAAACCTGAAATGTTGGAAGCCAAAAATAAAACACGAACTGGGATCGGGATCAAGAAAGAAAAGCTCAGCAAAATAAAGGTGTAATACAATAATAATAATTATGATTATCCTCATAATCATCATAAAGACAATTCAATATATAGTTAGTATCAAACATTTTTTAATCTGGTCTGGGAAAAAAATGTGATACTCACCTTACCACAGGCACTTCTGTATCAATCTGTTTCTGTGCCCCATTTCCACCGATGATGTGTCGACATGTGACCAGTGTACTCTGTCAATGTCGGTATCGGTCACCTGTCGACATGACATCCTCTATACAAAGACCAGGGTAGGCTTGCCATGAAAGCTCCAGTGGATTAGTAAGGTATCTGTATTTTCAAATTTTCCTGCCAATCCACAGGGAATCCATGTATAGAGATAATACACAGCTTGTCTTGACCCTTCTAGTAACAGAAATCTATAAATTGTGCATTTAGACACCCATACATAGGTCATTGGTACCCAATGACAATGCATGGAATAACTTTGACCATGGGTATTCCAAAATCTTCTGATTTAAAAAAAAATTCCCCAAGTAGGACAAAAAACCCAATAGAGATAATAATAATAATAATAATAACAATAATAATAATAATAATAAGAAGAAGAAGAAGAACAATAATAATAATAATAATAATAATAACAATAATAATATTAATATTAATAATAATAATAATAATACATTTAATTAAATTCTCACAAAAAAATCTCACAAAAAAATTATATTTTATTCTTTTTTTTTTTTACAAAAAACATAGAACCTTGCCCAGAGCCGCACAGTTCCCACTTTCTTTGTTCCTGCAGTGCACCCTGGTAGCATCTCTTCTCCAGGTAAGTAACATACATGTACCCGCCTGTCCACATGATCTAAATGTAATAATTCATTACACCAGGCTTCTTTTCTTATATCTTGGTTCTGACATCTGATTCTGATTCCAATTTTAGGCTCTTTTGATGGTTAACAGGGATTAGGGTATTCAAGTCTGCAGCCACGCACCCCCATACACTGCAAGCTGCCCTGTGTGTCCTATTACTTTTCTATCATAATAAGCAGTTCATTTTTCTGAAATTTTAGCTACAGCAGCTCTTCTATGGGAATTTAGCACTTGTTCCTTCTATTTGAACACTGCTCCATCAATTTCATTGCTGCATTTGTGTCGTGTGACCTCTTATCAGCCACCATCTTGACTTTCAGACTGCATCCTGTAATGTTGCATCCAATGATGCAACATTACATAGGCTGCTAAAGACAGTACCATCTGCTAGCGCTGAGCTGCTAGAGCCTTTACCATTGCAGTGTCCCAGAACCCTGCTTGTGTGGCTGCTGATTGTGTATGTGTGTAGGGCGGCACTGTTCTAGCCCTTTATTCCAAGGCTAAAGGGTGTTTTATGTGAGGTATGGTGTATCTACTGCATTGCTAAGTCTTTTGCCCAGGTTTCTATTCTTTGACAGCAAGCATATGCTGCAGTATTGTAAAGGGTTAACTACAGACTCTGTATTTTGCACATACAAGTCTGCTACCTGCTTGGGTTTCATCCCCTTTCTTGGTCTATTAGAATCTTAGTTCAGTCTTCCACAACCAATGAGCTGTCAAGTTACATCAGGCTGCTCTCCACCGATATGGAACAAGCCCCTTCAGTCTATATGTAGAGATGGAGAGAACCATGTGCTGCATTCAGTCAGCGTCTAGTCCAGTGGAGGTGTGGACTGCTGTTTGTTCCAAAAAGAAAAAGGAAAAGGTAAAGAACCTCGAGGTATATAGTGTACTGTGTATAGTTAAGGCTATGTTCACACTACGTAAGTTTCCGGCCGTAGCGCGTTCCGTGAATAAGCGGCCGGAGACTTACGTAGTTTGGAAATAATGGAAAGTATACGAAGTACGGCTTCACAGTTCACACTACGTATGAACTTACGCCTGGATCGTACGCGGCGGCGTAAAAAATGAACCAGACCATTGTTTGCGGACGAAGATGCCGTAACTTACGCCCGTAGCGATACATGCGGTCCCGTACCGAGTGGTGATTTCTTAATTTTTGCAGCTTTTTGTGTAGATACAAAAGGTTCTGTGGGGTGTCCGGGGCTAGGCGAAGATTTCCAAGTAAAAGACTGCTGTCAGATCGCTACGTAGGGCGCTCGGGAAGCGTAAGTAGATTTCGGGCGTAAGTTCGTGGTCCGTACGTAGCCGGCCACAAGTAGTTTACCGCGTATATGTCCGGCCGCGAAAATATGCGTCCGGACATATACGCAGTGTGAACATAGCCTAATAGTATATTGTCAAAAGTAATATGGATAATAATGTGGGAATTTATTCTTTAAAACGCATAAAAGTATTCAACAATGCTTCAAATCAATACATATACTCATTAAAATTCCTAAGAGAGTCCATGTAAATAATACAGGAAATGTCCAGTTCAGATCTGAAACATGTTAAACATCTATCCTCCCATGATAATTAGCGCTCGTAGTTGCTGGCTTACCGGTCCGTTGTGAAGTAGTGCATGCAATGTTTTACCTAGGTAGAACCGTAGCTAAAGAGTCTCAGATGAAAGAAGTCACTTGGCCTGGAGCTTCAGCCGGAGGCTGCTCATGCTCTAGCAAGCTGTATTCTGATGTGCCGTGGTCACAGTGTGCAGGATCAGCAATGGAAGTGAACCGGAAGTCCAACAGGTAATGTGCGGTGGATTGTAGTTTACGGTGGATTCTAGTAGTTTGAGCTCTATGGGTGAAGGGTGTAGTAGTCCTTACGATACTCCAGGAGTATGTACAGGCCGGCTGTGAACTGTATTCTTGTTATTTGCACCTTAGAGGCTCTTCAAGTAAAATCTCTCATCTTTGTTCTTATACATTGTATAAGAACACAGCAACACCTGCTAGCCCTGCATTTACCACCTTGCAGACCCCTCGGCCAACACACCCTCATCTCCTGGAAGGACAGTGTAATAATCCTCATCTCTATGTATTTCAAAGATGCTAAGAGACTATAAGCTTACATAGGCTGAGCTGTCATGAAATCCATTATAACTGTGTGACAGGGGCTGTATAATCATGATCAGTAACTCTGACGGGAGTTTCTGTCCCCCCCACACACACACACACACACACACCACACACACACACACCACACACACTGTGGGGAGCTTGCATAGAACAGTCCAAGCAGCACGATCATATAGGAAGTTCTGAAAGACATGGTGACCCCATTGAGAGCACAGAAACACATGAATTTCCCAGGGGGTCACATATTAAGATAGTAAGGAAAACTAAATTAGGTGAATTGTATACATTTACAAAATATAGCAATAACCTATGGTTACTCCACCAGCACAAATTTTCCATCTGTGAAGCTGCTCACTTTTCTGAGGGACCCATAGATACATTTAAAAATGTGAAATATATAATAGGTCAAAAGAGCACAATGTGAGAATACAAAATGGCTATTCCTAGCATGGTTAATGGTCCACAATGAAACTCACCAATCAAGAACAGTATCCAATGTGTTATGGCACCCTAGGGATATGTTACTGTGGTGCACCACCGCGGTGTTATGAAAACCATACGGTCGGTCACTTGCTAGATGGTGAAGTGTGACGCCAGTTCTATGGTGGTTGGCCGAGATGTAGCCAGACCCTAGGGTGTTGCGACGACAGTGCCGGTTGGGCACACAGGTATGATAGCACACCTGCTTTTGGTGTAAAGGGCCAGATACACCTTTTTCCCCTGTGGTCAGTGACCTGCCGGGCTGTTGTGGGGTTCTTTGGGCTGTTGTCATGGTGGTCTGGAAGTGAACAATGACCCACCCGGACTATCGGTACTGCCACTCACAGAAAGGGGAAGTGTCTCAAAGATTGTGTGTATACTGTGTTGGTGAGGAATCACAGAGTCTCTTTATCATAAATAGAATCTTGTTTTCTCTGAAGATACTTACAGTATGTGCAGCAGAACATACAGCTTTACCTTAACAGAATACTTTGCACTTGATAAGACACTAAGATCCAGATCTGTGATGAGAGTGTAGAGAGTGGTACAGTCGTGCGGACTGGGTTGCGTGTTGAGAGATACAAGAAGAATCAGAGGAGCAGAGAGGAGGATGTCGTGAGAATCTCAACCCAAGTAGTACTGTGCTCTGGAGGGATGTTGGAGGATGAGGTAGAAATAGAAGAATACTTGAGAGAGAATACTTGTGCCCATGCATTGATTCTTGTTAGAATGAACAACCTATTGCCCTACCAGTGTTGGGGGACCCGTCCTAGATGACACAAGACCTAGACCTTGTTACCTGGGATGAGTGGAATGCTGAGGGTTCCCTGCTGACAACCGCACTGCCAGATAGAGTTCATAGGCTTCTAGCAACTTTGCTCTATCCGGATCAGTCCCTAGCTTTCTGCCTTTGTGGATATTGTCCTGCACTGTGATTCTCCTAGTCCATGGCATGGGTTGAGATGGTCTCTGACTTGTCCTCTCTAGAAAAGAGTTTAACACTGCACAGTGCTGAGTGGAGTGTCTAGAAGAGAAACTGTTAGGTGCGTCTTGTCTTGCTTCCTCATCATACAGGAACCTGACTAAGACTACATACTAAGGCTGGGGGAGCTGGCAGAGGGCCAGGGCCCAAAGGAACCTCTGTAAGGAGCATTCTAGCTTGCGTCCTTCCCCTACAAAGTCTAAAATTAAAGAACCCATACACTTCCTCTACCCACGTGACTTCCTATCTTCAGCCCCTGAAAGGTGCGCTGTGAATGGGTGAAGAGTGCATATTGAAGAAGTAAAGAAAGAGATGATAGGATAGGAGAAAAAGATACTCTAATTGGTCCACAGATCCATGTGACACATAAACAAGCAATAACCCTTTCCATACTTCAGCTGTGCAGGAACTAAGTACATATACTTTTAATAGCAACATCTTGTGGCGAAACTTTATCACTACTACATCACCACTTCTACACAGAAAAGTACAGGCTTTTGCGAAGGGTGTAACTAATGGCTGGTGATACACCACATTACAAGTAGAGGTGTTTGAAGGTGCTACAATGTGTTGTCAATGTCCTTCCAAAACAATCATTACCGCTAGAAATACTACTAGAGTGCATCAGACCACTGTGTCAATATGTCACAGTGCCAAGGTAATGGTTAACTAGCTGCCCAAAGACTTTGTGTTGAATTGTAGGATCAAACTTCAGTACATACTGTACACTGATATGAGGATTCCATAGGTAAGTATGTAGTTGCCAAATCCTGTAGTGATCAGTGCAAGATGCAGTTCCTCCGATAAGCTGCGGGCAGGAGTTGGCCCCGGCCTGCGTTGTCTCACTTCTCCTAAAGCAACTGAAGTCTGGGAAATTTGAAAGTCTGTTCTCCAAACACTTCATGTAAAGTGACGTCACTACTGATACACAAAAAGGCCCAAATTCCTCCTATGCGTTTCAGAGATCTCTGTCTCCTTCATCAGGGGGTGGGCTGGTCCTCTTGTGTAGCGCAATTGGGCTGACTTGGTTCCCTCCATCACTGTATAAAGCTGCTGTGCAGCTCACCACACGTACAAACCGTGGCTGCAGCAGCAGCTTGATACAGGAGAAAGTGAAGTTTTATTCCCCTGGTGTGCAGCAGGCAGAGGCCTGGTAGTCATCTGGACGGCTCCCCATCCCATGTGTAGTCACCACTCTCTGCCTGTCAACACGCTTGGAGGGGATGATTGACAGGCAGAGAGGCCAGTAACAGGCCTCTCTGCCTGTCAATTATCCCGTCCGCCCCGGGTCTCCGCTCAGACCAGCAAGCTGCCAGGGATCCGAACGGCATAATGTGGCCACCAGTGCTGGAGCGGGAAGGTAAGAGCATGGTATTTCTTTTATCCTCCCCAGCACCTGCTAAAAAAATGGGTCTGGATGGACTTCTCCTTTAAGTCATGGCCAATCAGTATATACTTTGA
This sequence comes from Dendropsophus ebraccatus, assembly GCF_027789765.1. Taxonomy (NCBI): domain Eukaryota; kingdom Metazoa; phylum Chordata; class Amphibia; order Anura; family Hylidae; genus Dendropsophus; species Dendropsophus ebraccatus. The sequence goes on along the minus strand of NC_091459.1, from coordinate 114,459,445 downwards.
AAAACATTAATAATTTTTTTTTTTGCTAGTGATGAGTGAACATGTTCGTAAATGTTTGTGTGTTAGTACGAACATGTCGCTAATTGTTCAGGTTTGCCGATCACAAACAATTTGTTCGATGATTTGAATAATTATAATGATCATTTGTGAAAATATTCGAACATGCAAATGTTTATCTTGCGATGTACTCAACTGTGTAGGTTTCCTCTCACCAATTTGAAAAAGCCAATCAACGTATGCAGATGGAAGAGCACATCAGGAAATGTAGTAGCCATGTTTACTACTGGTATTACTGTGATTAGCGTCATAACGTACATTACGTACATGCTATAAAAATGCAACACTGAGGCAAATTTTCTTACAGTCTTTCCTGATTCTTGTGCCGTTCAGTAGGGAGAGTGTAACAAGCAGGGACAGCGTCTGAATTTAGTTAGGCAGCAATATTCACAGTGGTAGCTAGTCAGTGTAGGAAGGGAGAGCTGACCGAGTAGGGCTTAGAACGTTGTAAAATTGTCAGTGTAAGGAGGGTGACAGAAGACGTTTTAGCACTATAAGGATTCCTTTCTTAACCCTGTAGTGACCAGCCGTCCATCATAGTCCATCCTGTCCCTTCTCTTCACATTGTATTTGAGTTCTCCAAGGCTCGCTGGGACATCTTGACTTGCTGAGCTGACTGTACGCTATAGCATTCCTTGTGCGTATTGCATGATACATGTATGCACGTCATTCCACATATATGCACTGGGCGAATAGAAGATACGCTAATGCTGCGCACCTTGTAATTGCTCTGCTATCACGTATTTTATGCTTTGCACCTAATAATCTGTATGCAACGAAACGTGCCCTTCTACTGTACGTTCGTTATTTGTTCACGAATGTTCCACAAACACGAACTGAACCGATTACGAACTGTCCAATAGGAGGTGCTATCTGCTTTATCTTTACCAACTTCACAGGCAAAATCCCTTTTCTCTTTTTTTTTCTTTCTTTTTTTTTCCCAATATTTTCCCCTGACTGAGCATAAGCATATGATTATACAATTAAACTGTGCTTTGTTTAGACCTAATTTTATGTGGAACTGTTAAGAAATATCATGTTTAACTGTGCTTAATGTAGATTTCTTCTTAATGATATTTAAGTGCTCTACTGGTGTGCTTGGGAGAAACAATAAAGATCATTATTACGAGATTTGCATGTCTGTGCGCTTCCAAATATCATACATAACAGAGAATTTCATCTTCATGTCCCTGATGTATGGAGAAGGAATGCTAATGAGCACTAAGCAACGTATAAAGCCTATAAATGGGCAAACAAAGAAATAAAACAAAACAAAAAAAAAGACATCAAATACACATGTAAAAATATACTTATTGGGTGGTGGTCCGAAAAACTTATAATGGCGGTGGTAGGTTTAGGTCCATTTGGATATCGGTCCACAATATTCAGTTATTCATGAAACATCAACCCAAAAAATTCTGGCAAACCTCAAGACGAAGAAGCAAAATCACTGCAGCTGTTTGGCAAAATTGGCCGACGCATGAGTGTATAATCTCATCACTTACTTCTAAATGTCAACGTGAGTAACAATGTGGTATATATAGTACGAGAAATGTTGCATGCAACCAAGGGAACATGAGGCTCATGAGCATTACCTTAATTTTTCTCCCCTTAATGCTTTTGAACCCCCCCCCCCTTCACCAATAACTACGCCTAAAGCATTCCATCATTTTCTATGAGCCCAAATTATATTATTATTTTAAATATACTATGATTTTATTTTTAGTATAGGCAACAATTTAGACTAAAAGGGATTGGAGAGTATTGTTCAATACTCAAATAAACTGGTGTCAGAAAAAAACTCAAGTTCCATTGTTCAAGTTCAAGCATGGCAGTTTCTAGGTAATTTTGACTACAGGGCAAACCCTGCTAAAAGCGCCCCCCCCCCCCCCCCCCCGCAAAAAAAAAAAAAAAAAGCCGTTCAGTGACTCACAGGCGATGTCTTCTTTGATCTGAGGCATCATTTTCCCTTTTCGTCTCCATCTGGCCCAGTCCACCATGATGATTTCTTGCAGCAACAATTCATCTCTTGTGAACCTGCCAGACAAACATCTTAGGTTCCGCACTTTTACAACTTCCACTTCTTTTGTGACTTGTGCAGTAAAGTCAGTAGGTATGTGAGTTGCCCCCTGTATGTAGGATCCCCTGCTGTGCCTCCATATAGTAATAATCCCCCCAGTGCCCCCCCATAGTATTAAATCCTCCCTGTGCTCCCCCCATAGTAATAATCCCCCCATGGTTTGTTCACATATAGTAATAAACCCACCTGTGCAGTCCCCATAGTAATACTCCTCTGTGCTCTTCCCCCATAGTAATAATCCCCCCGTGCTCCCCCACCCATAATAATAAGCCCCCCTGTGCTCCCCCACCCATAGTAATAAGCCCCCCTGTGCTCCCCCACCCATAGTAATAAGCCCCCCTGTGCTCCCCCACCCATAGTAATAAGCCCCCCTGTGCACCCCCATAGTAATAAGCCCCCCCGTGTGCTCCGCACCCATGGTAATAAGCCCCCCTGTGCTCCCCCATAGTAATAAGCCCCGCCTGTGCTCCCCCACCCATAGTAATGAGCCCCCCTGTGCTCCCCCATAGTAATAAGCCACCCCCCGTGCTCCCCCACCCATAGTAATAAGCCCCCCTGTGCTCCCCCACCCATAGTAATAAGCCCCCCTGTGCTCCCCCACCCATAGAAATAAGCCCCCCTGTGGTCCCCCACCCATAGTGATAAGCCCCCCTGTGCTCCCCCACCCATAGTAGTAAGCCCCCCTGTGCTCCCCCATAGTAATAAGCCCCCCTGTGCTCCCCCACCCATAGTAATAAGCCCCTTCTGTGCTCCCCCACCCATAGTAATAAGCCCCCCTGTGCTCCCCCACCCATAGTAATAAGCCCCCCGTGCTCCCCCACCCATAGTAATAAGCCCCCCTGTGCTCCCCACCCATAGTAATAAGCCCCCTGTGCTCCCCCATAGTAATAAGCCCCCCCTGTGCTCCCCCACCCATAGTAATAAGCTCCCCTGGGTTCCCCCATAGTAATAAGCCCCCCTGTGCTGCCCCACCCATAGTAATAAGCCCCCCTGTGCACCCCCATAGTAATAAGCCCCCCCGTGTGCTCCCCACCCATGGTAATAAGCCCCCCTGTGCTCCCCCATAGTAATAAGCCCCGCCTGTGCTCCCCCACCCATAGTAATAAGCCCCCCTGTGCTCCCCCATAGTAATAACCCCCCCCCCGTGCTCCCCCACCCATAGTAATAAGCCCCCCTGTGCTCCCCCACCCATAGTAATAAGCCCCCCTGTGCTCCCCCACCCATAGAAATAAGCCCCCCTGTGGTCCCCCACCCATAGTAATAAGCCCCCCTGTGCTCCCCCACCCATAGTAGTAAGCCCCCCTGTGCTCCCCCATAGTAATAAGCCCCCCTGTGCTCCCCCACCCATAGTAATAAGCCCCTTCTGTGCTTCCCCACCCATAGTAATAAGCCCCCCCCTGTGCACCCCCACCCATAGTAATAAGCCCCCCTGTGCACCCCCACCCATAGTAATAAGCCCCCCTGTGCACATCCACCCATAGTAATAAGCCCCCCTGTGCTCCCCCACCCATAGTAATAAGCCCCCCTGTGCTCCCCCACCCATAGTAATAAGCCCCCCTGTGCTTCCCCATAGTAATAAGCCCCCCTGTGCTCCCCCATAGTAATAATCCCCCCTGTGCTCCCCCATCCATAGTAATAAGCCCCCCTGTGCTCCCCCATAGTAATACGCCTCCCGTGCTCCCCCACCCATAGTAATAAGCCCCCCTGTGCTCCCCCACCCATAGTAATAAGCCCCCCTGTGCTCCCCCACCCATAGTAATAAGCCCCCCTGTGCTCCCCCACCCATAGTAGTAAACCCCCCTGTGCTCCCCCATAGTAATAAGCCCCCCTGTGCTCCCCCACCCATAGTAATAAGCCCCTTCTGTGCTTCCCCACCCATAGTAATAAGCCCCCCCTGTGCACCCCCACCCATAGTAATAAGCCCCCCTGTGCACCCCCACCCATAGTAGTAAGCCCCCCTGTGCACCCCCACCCATAGTAATAAGCCCCCCTGTGCTCCCCCACCCATAGTAATAAGCCCCCCTGTGCTCCCCCACCCATAGTAATAAGCCCCCCTGTGCTCCCCCACCCATAGTAATAAGCCCCCCTGTGCTTCCCCATAGTAATAAGCCCCCCTGTGCTCCCCCACCCATAGTAATAAGCCCCCCTGTGCTCCCCCATAGTAATAAGCCTCCCGTGCTCCCCCACCCATAGTAATAAGCCCCCCTGTGCTCCCCCACCCATAGTAATAAGCCCCCCTGTGCTCCCCCACCCATAGTAATAAGCCCCCCTGTGCTCCCCCACCCATAGTAATAAGCCCCCCGTGCTCCCCCACCCATAGTAATAAGCCCCCCTGTGCTCCCCACCCATAGTAATAAGCCCCCTGTGCTCCCCCATAGTAATAAGCCCCCCCTGTGCTCCCCCACCCATAGTAATAAGCTCCCCTGTGTTCCCCCATAGTAATAAGCCCCCCCTGTGCTGCCCCACCCATAGTAATAAGCCCCTCTGTGCACCTTCATAGTAATAACCCCCCCGTGTGCTCCCCACCCATGGTAATAAGCCCCACTGTGCTCCCCCATAGTAATAAGCCCCGCCTGTGCTCCCCCACCCATAGTAATAAGCCCCCCTGTGCTCCCCCATAGTAATAAGCCCCCCCCGTGCTCCCCCACCCATAGTAATAAGCCCCCCTGTGCTCCCCCACCCATAGTAATAAGCCCCCCTGTGCTCCCCCATAGTAATAAGCCCCCCTGTGCTCCCCCACCCATAGAAATAAGCCCCCCTGTGGTCCCCCACCCATAGTAATAAGCCCCCCTGTGCTCCCCCACCCATAGTAGTAAGCCCCCCTGTGCTCCCCCATAGTAATAAGCCCCCCTGTGCTCCCCCACCCATAGTAATAAGCCCCTTCTGTGCTTTTTCACCCATAGTAATAAGCCCCCCTGTGCACCCCCACCCATAGTAATAAGCCCCCCTGTGCACCCCCACCCATAGTAATAAGCCCCCCTGTGCTCCCCCACCCATAGTAATAAGCCCCCCTGTGCTCCCCCACCCATAGTAATAAGCCCCCCTGTGCTCCCCCATAGTAATAAGCCCCCCTGTGCTCCCCCACCCATAGTAATAAGCCCCCCTGTGCTCCCCCATAGTAATAAGCCCCCCCGTGCTCTCCCACCCATAGTAATAAGCCCCCCTGTGCTCCCCCATAGTAATAAGCCCCACTGTGCTTCCCCACCCATAGTAATAAGCCCCCCTGTGCTCCCCCATAGTAATAAGCCCCCCGTGCTCCCCCACCCATAGTAATAAGCCCCCCTGTACTCCCCCACCCATAGTAATAAGCCCCCCTGTACTCCCCTACCCATAGTAATAAGCCCCCCTGTGCTCCCCCATAGTAATAAGCCCCCCCTGTGCTCCCCCACCCATAGTAATAAGCCCCCCTGTGCTCCCCACTCATAGTAATAAGCCCCCCTGTACTCCCCCACCCATAGGAATAAGCCCCCCTGTGCTCCCCCATAGTAATAAGCCCCCCGTGCTCCACCACCCATAGTAATAAGCCCCCCTGTGCTCCCCCACCCATAGCAATAAGCCCTCCTGTGCTCCCCCACCCATAGTAATAAGCCCCGCTGTGCTCCCCCCCATGCTTTGTCCACACAAAAAAAACAAACCATTATACTCACCTTGTTCCAGCATACAGCAGGTCCCTCTCACCTCTTCTCCAGCCTGCGAGGAGCAGGCCGCCGTCACCCCTGCACACATCTTCTCTCTTCAGCAGGCGCAGTGATATGACATCATTGCACCTGCTCAGGGAGAAGATGTCTGCAGCGGCCTGCAGAGTGCTTGTCAGGCTACGTTCGGGCGGGGGCGGAGCTACGCTCGGGTGGGGGCGGAGCTACGTTTGGGCGGCAGGGCGGAGCTACGTTCGGGCACCAGTCTTGCCCTGTGATGGGGCACAGAGGCAGGACGTCACAGAGCTAGGTGATGGGGTGAGTGGGCGGGCGGCCGGGGGTGCGCGCAGCTCAGTGGAGCCCCGGCCCGCCCGCCTCTAGAAACGGCCCTGCTTATGAGCTGCTGTATGTCCTGCAGGAAGTCAAGTATTCTTTCCAAATATATCACAGAAGGAGACAGCACTTGTGTAGATGAAGCAAATCTGTGGTTTTATTCACACAGGGGTGAATGGTCCGGATTTTGAGCCCAATCTGGTTAGGCGTGCATTTTTCCTTTTTCATACTTTTTGCCCATTGGCGGTTGGTGCTGTTACTGCTTTGGACAAGTATTCTCTCTAGTCTGCTGGAGGCTTTTCAGGAAGTCATGGAGAGCGACCCTACATTTACATTTATTCGAAACTTGTAGTCCCTACCATGACACTCACTTGCACTGGCCATGGCCTTCCTTGCACTACAAAGTAATACCAATACAACTATTAGACAGGCAGACGCGGGCGAGGGAAGGACGCTGTCATAGTCGTGGAGGAAAAATATTTATCACAAGCTCAATAGTGAAATGCTAGCTGATATCCAGACTTACTGTCTCTTAATACTGACCTGAACATGTCCACACATTTAGCGCTTTCCACTCTTGTGTCCCATGGGAATAATTTAGGCCTTTTTACTGTAAATCAAATATTCCACATGACCCTGAACATACGAAAATATACATTTTCCATTCCCCTCCAAAAAAAACACAGACATCTTCCCTCCCCCTATGCACCCTATTGGAGCCGTCATCGACTCCATATATAAGAACCTTGGCACCTGGGTTGACTAATTTTTACAACTAATGCTGTGTTTACACGGAGCGATAATTCGCCTAATCGAACGATTAACGATTTTGAAGTAACGATGTGTCTTTTTATAACGATCAGCGTTTAGATGGAACGATATATCGTTTGGAAAAATCGTTATTGAGATCGTGTTACGATTGCTTCAGCCCATCTCACACATAGGGTGAATCATTGAAAGATCTGCGAATTTTCACTGAACGACCAACAATGATTTGAGAACTTGTTGAAAGATCACGATGAACGATTTCTTGCTCGTTGCTTGATCGTTCATTGTGTTTACACGAGGCGATTATCACTCAAATGCGATCGTTATCACGAAAATTTGAACGATAATCTTTTCGAGTAAATGCACCATAGTTCCAACAAATTCCAGGTTATATTAGGGACTCGTAGCATGTGCTCAATTTACTTCAGAATGTAAAGGGATGCCATATCCTTTTTATAATGGAAGTCAAAGGAAAAACAGATTAAAACAAATGGACACAAATGCATCTGTTTCTCCATCCATTTTTTCATTGTCATGGCGGCCCGCGCCGCCTCCGCTCCCGAGCGCCGCCCGGCCCCGTCTCTCACCTTCTGCAGGAGGTCCCCTGCATCTCCTGGGGCTCCTGTGTCCTCTTCTCCCCTGACTCCCGGCGTCTGCGCTGCACGCCGGGGAGTCTCAGTGTGTCAGAGCTGGCGCGCGCGTCCCCGTCTCCTGAGGCGCGCGCGCGCCGGCTCTGCTATGTCTTAAAGGCACAGTGTCCCCACAATTGGTCTGGCCATTTTCTCTGCCCCTATTAAAGCCTGCCCCTTCCTGTTCCCTTTGCCGGATCTATAGTGCCCTTTGCCTATCAGAGAAAGCGTTCCCTAATTACTGCCATTTTCTTGTGTACCAGTCCTTTGCTCACGTTTCCTGTCTCCGCCCTTGTACGCCGCCTGCCCTGACCCCTTGGCCTGTCCCTGACTACGTCCTTGCCTTACGATTTTGTACTTCGCCTCTACTCGCCACCTACACAAGCAAGTCGCGCCAGGGGTAGCGACCTGGGGGTCGCCTGCCGCAGCAAGCCCATCCTGCCTTGCGGCGGGCTCTGGTGAAGACCAGCGGCCCCTTAGACTCCACTCCCTGTGCGGCTCTGTACCATCGCTTGTGTGGGCCACGTGGATCCACTGACCCCAGCCGTTACAGTTAGATCCGGCCATGGATCCCGGCGAGGTGCCAGACATCCGAAGCCTTACCCGAGTGGTCGCTCAACAGAGCCAGCAGATCGCCCAGCAATCGCAGCAGATGCAGCAACTCTCCGCCATGGTACAGTGGCTTCTTACGGCTCCACAACCTCCATCTGCATCCGTGTCGCCTCCTCCAGCACAACCTGCAGTCTCCGCTCTTGGACCAAACCTTCGCCTGGCGCTTCCCTCTAAATTTGACGGGGATCCCAAGCTGTGCAGAGGCTTCGTGACCCAGTGCTCCATGCACATTGAGTTTATGGCCACCCAATTTAATACGGAACTGTCCAAGGTAGCGTTTATAATCAGTCTGCTCTCTGGGAAAGCACTGGCCTGGGCCACTCCTTTGTGGGACCGGGATGACCCTGTTACAGCCAACGTGCAAGCCTTTGTCTCTGAGTTCCGTGGTGTCTTTGAAGAGCCAGCCCGAGCTTCCTCTGCGGAGACCGCCCTTCTGAACTTGCGCCAGGGAAGATCTTCCGTAGGAGAGTATGCGGTTCAGTTCCGTACTCTGGCAGCTGAGCTCGATTGGAACAATGCCGCTTTGGTCGCCACTTTTAAGAATGGCCTAGCCAGCCATGTCAAGGATGGGCTTTCCAGCCGAGACTTGCCGTCCTCCTTGACGGATCTTATTCACCTGGCAACGCGGATTGACGTCCGCTTCTCTGAAAGAGAAGAAGAAGTCCGACAGGAACGTGAATTGGTCCGCCCCCGTCGAACCTTCCGCTTGGCTCCAGCCTTCCAGAGACCTCCTGTTCCCTTGTCTCAACCCTCAGCCGAGGAACCTATGCAAGTGGACCGAGTCCGTTTGTCTCCGGAAGAGAGGACTCGTCGTCGGGAACACAATTTGTGCCTGTATTGTGCCAGTCCCGACCACTTTCGCCTAAACTGTCCTCAGCGCCCTCAGCATCCGGGAAATGCCCGCACCTAGGTCACGGGGGAGAGGCCGTCCTAGGTGTGTGTACTACCTCTCCGCGGTTATCTCTACCAGTACTGATCACCGCCCCGTCGGGTCGGCAACATCTGGCCAACGCATTCCTGGATTCAGGTTCTGCAGGCAATTTTCTTCGTGCTGATTTGGTTCAAAGATGGCAACTCCCCGTGGAGCCCCTTGCCAAGGCCCTGTGCATCTCCTCTGTTACGGGGGAACCTCTTGGAGAGACCATTCGGTACCGCACAGTGTCTGTGAATCTTCAGGTGGGGGCTCTGCACAAGGAGAAGATTACGTTCTTTGTACTACCGCACTCCTCTTCTGAGATTCTCCTGGGACTTCCCTGGCTACAACGGCACGAACCTACCCTGAATTGGAACACTGGAGAAGTCTTACGCTGGAGCCCTGCCTGTTCCTCACGTTGTATACAGGTCCCTCGCCCCCGTGTCCCGACTCCAGTTCCACCTAAGCCTCTACCAGGGTTACCGACCGCCTATCAGGACTTTGCAGACGTTTTTTCAGAGAAACAGGCTGAAGTCCTACCTCCATATCGTCCCTTCGATTGTCCCATCGATCTCCTGCCAGGTGCTTCTCCGCCACGTGGAAGAGTGTATCCTCTCTCCGTCCCGGAAACCCAGGCCATGACGGAATATATAAAAGAAAATCTTCAGAGAGGGTTTATTCGAAAATCCACGTCCCCCGCAGGAGCGGGTTTCTTCTTTGTACAGAAGAAAGATGGCTCTCTGAGACCCTGCATCGATTATAGGGGTCTCAATAAAGATTACTCTCAAGAACAGATACCCTCTTCCTTTGATCTCAGAGTTGTTCGATCGCTTCCATGGAGCCCAGATATTCTCCAAGCTCGACCTGCGGGGTGCTTATAATCTAATTCGTATCCGCAAGGGAGATGAATGGAAGACGGCCTTCAACACCCGTGATGGCCACTACGAATATCTGGTCATGCCCTTCGGCCTTTGTAATGCGCCAGCCGTCTTCCAAGATTTTGTGAATGAGATTTTCCGTGACCTGCTCTATACCTGTGTGGTGGTATATTTAGATGATATCCTCATCTATTCCCCCAACTTGGACTCTCATGTCAAGCATGTACGTCTGGTCCTCCAACGTTTGAGGGAGAACCACTTGTACGCCAAACTGGAGAAATGTCTATTTCATCAATCCAGCCTTCCTTTCCTGGGTTATGTCATTTCTAACAAGGGTCTCCAGATGGATCCCGCTAAACTTTCGGCTGTCCTCCAGTGGCCTCGCCCCGTCGGACTTCGAGCCATCCAGCGCTTTCTTGGCTTCGCCAACTATTACCGGCAATTCATTCCGCATTACTCTACACTTGTGGCACCCATTGTCAATCTTACCCGGAAGACTGCTAATCCTAAGGTATGGCCACCTGAAGCAGAAGAAGCCTTTCAACACCTTAAGACGTCCTTTGCCTCGGCACCCGTCCTATCTCGCCCCGACCCCACCAGACCTTTCTCCGTGGAGGTGGACGCATCTTCTGTAGGTGCGGGGGCAGTTCTTACACAAAAGGATGCCAAGGGTAAGATCCGCACCTGCGGCTTCTTCTCTAAAACCTTTTCTCCAGCCGAGAAGAATTATACCATTGGAGATCGGGAACTCTTGGCTATCAAGATGGCCCTTGAAGAATGGCGTCACCTTCTGGAGGGGGCTAGACATCCGGTCAACATCTTTACGGATCACAAAAATCTGCTGTACCTCCAGACGGCCCAGCGCCTTAATCCTAGGCAAGCCCGTTGGTCCCTCTTCTTTTCCCGTTTTAATTTCTTCATCCATTTCCGCCCCGCAGAGAAAAACATCAAGGCCGATGCCTTGTCCCGCGCTTCTGATGTCCTGGGACAAGATTCTACTCCTCGTCATATTGTACCACCAGAACGCCTGCTTCCTGTGGCTTCCGCCGATCTTCGTCTCCTACCCCCTGGAAAGACGTATGTTCGTCCAGCTCTTCGAAGACGAATTCTTAAATGGGGACATAGCTCCCTATTGGCTGGACACCCAGGTGTACACAAATCTCTTCACCTTATCTCCCGTTACTACTGGTGGCCAACGTTAGGGAGGGATGTCAAAGACTTTGTGTCCTCATGCTCTTCTTGTGCCCGCAACAAGATCTCTCGGCAGAGACCACCTGGCCTACTCCATCCGCTACCGGTCCCAGAAGCCCCTTGGCAGACCATTGCGATGGACTTTATCACAGATCTACCCTCCTCTGCCGGTAATACTATAGTCTGGACGGTGACCGACCGTTTCTCTAAGATGTCGCACTTCATCCCACTACCTGGTCTCCCATCTGCTCCCCGTCTAGCTAATCTCTTCTTCCTGCACATATTCCGCCTGCATGGACTACCAGTCACCATCACGTCAGATCGAGGAACACAGTTTGTCTCTAAGTTCTGGCGGGCTCTCTGTCACCGCCTTCAAGTGAAACTAAACTTCTCCTCAGCCTATCATCCTCAGTCTAATGGTCAAGCGGAAAGAGTGAATCAAATTCTGGGTTGCTATTTACGTCACTTTGTGTCGGCTCGACAAGATGACTGGTCCGATTTGCTATGTCTTAAAGGCACAGTGTCCCCACAATTGGTCTGGCCATTTTCTCTGCCCCTATTAAAGCCTGCCCCTTCCTGTTCCCTTTGCCGGATCTATAGTGCCCTTTGCCTATCAGAGAAAGCGTTCCCTAATTACTGCCATTTTCTTGTGTACCAGTCCTTTGCTCACGTTTCCTGTCTCCGCCCTTGTACGCCGCCTGCCCTGACCCCTTGGCCTGTCCCTGACTACGTCCTTGCCTTACGATTTTGTACTTCGCCTCTACTCGCCACCTACACAAGCAAGTCGCGCCAGGGGTAGCGACCTGGGGGTTGCCTGCCGCAGCAAGCCCATCCTGCCTTGCGGCAGGCTCTGGTGAAGACCAGCGGCCCCTTAGATTCCGCTCCCTGGTGCGGCTCTGTACCATCGCTTGTGTGGGCCACGTGGATCCACTGACCCCAGCCGTTACATTCATCCATTTTTTGCAATGGATTTCAAAAACGTAGTGTGAACCCAGCCTTAGCAGAAAAAGGTTGTTATGCTTGTAGCGCAGCATACAAGTTACCTACTGCCCCAGATACATTACACATTGATAACTTATTTCTCCTTCCATGTTCCAGCATTGGATGTTTCAGCAGCATAGACGGGACAAGCAGCCCAGAGGTTCCTCTCCACCCTGTAGCCTTGCATGGTGCTTTTGTTCAGCTTTTCTGTCACTAGTTCATACTACTTTTAGATAGGACATCATTAGAGATGAGCGAACCTCGAGCATGCTCGAGTCGATCCGAACTCGAACTTTTGGCATTTGATTAGCGGTGGCTGCTGAACTTGGATAAAGCTCTAAGGCTATGTGAAAATCATGGATATAGTCATTGGCTGTATCCATGTTTTCCAGACGACCTTAGAGCTTTATCCAAGTTCAGCAGCCCCAGCTAATCAAATACCGAACGTTCGGGTTCGGATCGAATCTTGGACTTTTCCTAAAGTGCCGGAATTAGTGATGAGCGAGTACTAAAATGCTCGGGTGCTCGTTACTTGAGCCGAGTATTTCCCGATACTCGAGTGCTCTTTTCGAGTAACGAGCACCCAAACATTTTAGTACTCGCTCATCACTAATTCCGGCACTTTAGGAAAAGTGATTGGCTGTATCAGGAAACAGCAGGGTCAGCATGTATGCATGCCTCTGAGGCTGCCTAATGGCACCATTATGCCTACTTCTGTGCAACAGCCTGGTTAAAACAGAGGTAGGCATAGGGACCACCCAAAAACTCAGCCTGACACAGCATGACATTGAGAACACAGGGAACCATTAAAACAGAGGCAGCTTATCATGAACCAGCCAAAAATTCAGCCTGACACAGCATAGCGGTGAGGACAGAGTGAACAAGGTAGAAGCAGTAGCCAGTCAGCCTTCCAAAAATTATACCAGACCTAGCATGGCAGTGAGCTCACAGAGAACCATTAAAAGTGAGTGAGGAAGAAAGTGAGCCTCCCCAAAATTAGGCCAAACACTGCATGGCATTGAGCACACAGAGAACTGCCGGGATCAGCAGTAGCCAACATGGATGCCAGGCAGCAGCAACAGTAACCAACATGGAGGCCAGGCAGGAGCAACAGTAACCAACATGGAGGCCAGGCAAGAGCAACAGTAGTTAACATGGAGGCCAGGCAAGATCAGCAGTAGCCAACATGGAGGCAAGGGCAGGCACACCAGTAGTCAGCAGTAGTCAACATGGATGCCAGTTAAGGCCCAGCAGTAGCCAACATGGAGGCAAGGGCAGGCAACACAGTAGTCAGCAGTAGTCAACATGGAGGCCAGTAAAGGCCCAGCATTAGTCTACATGGATGCAAGTTGAGGCCCAGCAGTAGCCAACATGGAGGCAAGGGCAGGCAACACAGTAGTCAGCAGTAGTCAACATGGAGGCCAGTAAAGGCCCAGCAGTAGCCAACATGGAGGCAAGGGCAGGCACACCAGTAGTCAGCAGTAGTCAACATGGATGCCAGTTAAGGCCCAGCAGTAGACAACATGTAGGCAAGGGCAGGCACCACAGAAGTCAGCAGCAGCCAACATGGATGCCAGTAAAGGCCCAGCAGTAGTCTACATGGATGCCAGTTAAGGCCCAGCAGTAGCCAACATGGAGGCAAGGGCAGGCACACCAGTAGTCAGCAGTAGTCAACATGGATGCCAGTTAAGGCCCAGCAGTAGCCAACATGGAGGCAAGGGCAGGCAACACAGTAGTCAGCAGTAGTCAACATGGATGCCAGTAAAGGCCCAGCAGTAGTCTACATGGATTCCAGTTAAGGCACAGCAGTAGCCAACATGGAGGCAAGGGCAGGCACACCAGTAGTCAGCAGTAGTCAACATGGAGGCCAGTAAAGGCCCAGCAGTAGTCTACATGGATGCCAGTTAAGGCCCAGCAGTAGCCAACATGGATACAAGGGCAGGCACACCAGTAGTCAGCAGTAGTCAACATGGATGCCAGTTAAGGCCCAGCAGTAGCCAACATGGAGGCAAGGGCAGGCACCACAGAAGTCAGCAGCAGTCAACATGGATGCCAGTAAAGGCCGAGCAGTAGTCTACATGGATGCCAGTTAAGGCTCAGCAGTAGCCAACATGGAGGCACGGGCAGGCACACCAGTAGTCAGCAGTAGTCAACATGGATGCCAGTAAAGGCCCAGCAGAAATCTACATGGATGCCAGTTAAGGCCCAGCAGTAGCCAACATGGAGGCAAGGGCAGGCACACCAGTCGTCAGCAGTAGTCAACATGGATGCCAGTTAAGGCCCAGCAGTAGGCAACATGGAGGCAAGGGCAGGCACACCAGTAGTCAGCAGTAGTCAACAGGGATGCCAGTAAAGGCACAGCAGTAGTCTACATGGATGCCAGTTAAGGCCCAGCAGTAGGCAACATGGAGGCAAGGGCAGGCACACCAGTAGTCAGCAGTAGTCAACATAGATGCCAGTTAAGGCCCAGCAGTAGCCAACATGGAGGCAAGGGCAGGCACCACAGAAGTCAGCAGCAGTCAACATGGATGCCAGTAAAGGCCCAGCAGTAGTCTACATGAATGCCAGTTAAGGCCCAGCAGTAGCCAAACATGTAGGCAAGAGCAGGCACACCAGTAGTCAACATGGATGCCAGTTAAGGCCCAGCAGTAGCCAACATGGAGGCAAGGGCAGGCAACACAGTAGTCAGCAGTAGTCAACATGGATGCCAGTAAAGGCCCAGCAGTAATCTACATGGATGCCAGTTAAGGCCCAGCAGTAGCCAACATGGAGGCAAGGGCAGGCAACATAGTAGTCAGCAGTAGTCAACATGGATGCCAGTTAAGGCCCAGCAGTAGGCACCATGGAGGCAAGGGCAGGCACACCAGTAGTCAGCAGTAGTCAACATGGATGCCAGTAAAGGCCCAGCAGTAGCCAACATGAAGGCAAGGGCAGCATGGTGGCTCAGTGGTTAGCACTGTAGCCTTGCAGCGCTGGAGTCCTGGGACGACGACCAAGGACAACATCTGCAAAAAGTTTGTATGTTCTCTCCATGTTTGCGTGGGTTTCCTCCAGGTACTCCGGTTTCCTCCCACACCCAAAAACATACAGATAGGTGAAGCGCTGCGGAATCTGTGTGCTCTATACAAATAATAAAAAAAAAAAAAAAAAGGGCAGGCAGAGCAGTAGTCAACATGGATGCCAGTTAAGGCGCAACAGTAGTCACCATGGATGCCAGTAAAGGCCCAGCAATAGTCAACATGGATGCCAGTTAAGGCCCAGCAAAAAGGAGGCAAGGGCAGGCCAAGCAGTAGTCAACATGGATGCCAGTAAAGGCCCAGCAGTAGTCAACATGGATGCCAGTTAGGACCAGCAACAAGGATGCAAGAGCAGGCACACCAGTAGTCAACATGGATGCCAGTTAAGGCCAAGCAGTAGTCAACATGGATGCCAGTTAAGGCCCAGCAACAAGGATGCAAGGGCAGGCAGACTAGTAGTCAACATGGATGCCAGTTGACTTGCGGAAATGCGCACAGATGCGGTGCACCTTGTTGAGCAAGTCAGCCACATTGGGGTAAGCTTTAAGGAACCGCAGCAACATTAGGTTGAAGACGTGGGCCAGGCTTGGTACATGTGTGAGGCTGCCGAGTTGCAGAGTCGCCACCAGGTTCTGCCCCTTGTCACACGCAACCAAGCTCACTGCTAATTACACACGGCCAGCTGTCAGTGACCGTCAAGGGTACACCTGATGCCTCTCGACCACAGCTAGACCAAAAAAATAAAATAAAACAGCTGGCTGGTTGGCGGGGGCGCGATCAGCGGGCCCCCGGCAACCAGTCCCGCTCCTCCGCAGACGTAGTGTGACGTCAGAGCATGGCAGTGAGGACACAGAGAACAATACAGTCTGCTTAAGAGGCCACGGAATTTGATCAAATACACTTTCAATCCTTTAAAGAGTCTCTAAGAGACGGCAAGTGCGGTAGCCTGTGTATTAAAAAGACCTGGTCAATCCTGCCTTCAAAAAGGCTAAAACATCCAAGGAAGGTAGAAGGTGCTGTTCAGCAGTTTGAGCACTGCCAGTTGGCGCTTACCCACGGCAGTGCTGCTGCGCCTAAAACTAAAATAACCGGATTATGGCTAAATTTAGCCTCACACCCTCATGCAATTGTGCGTGATAGGCATCTCTTTGGAGGTAGGGACGAAGAATAACAATACAGTCTTCTTAAGAGGCCCCGAGCTAAAAAATGAAAGGACGGCAGAGAACCCCCGCAAATTGACATCCACAGGTCATATGGTTTGAAATGGATAACACAAGGATGCTAAATTAGGATCCACCATTATCACTGTCTGTTCCTTTGAACAGTGAAAATTGCACTTGAATTGAAGTCGATTTGATTTTAAAATTTAAAGTTAAGGTTAGAAAAAAAAAAACATAAAGTGGCCATTACTGGAAAGGGCAGGCACACCAGTAGTCTACATGGGTGCCAGTTAAGGCCCAGCAACAGCGAGGCAAGGGCAGGCACACCAGTAGTCTACATGGGTGCCAGTTAAGGCCCAGCAACAACGAGGCAAGGGCAGGCACACCAGTAGGCTACATGGGTGCCAGTTAAGGCCCAGCAGTAGCCAACAAGTAGCCAACAACCCCCAGCACCCTTTAGATTTTCAATTTGACTGTAGCAGTTGGGGTAACATTCCCTGCATAATGTAACTACTCACTTCTACCCCCGCCAACACCCTTTTGATTTTCAATTTGACTGCATTCCCTGCATAATGTGACTCACCACCTCTCCCTTCACCGCTGTTTTGATTTAAAATTTGACTTTGATCCTTGAGGATCTGGCAATTGTCTCATGCAAAGGGATCATCACTTGAGGGGTAGTGTACTACAAATACCAACAATACAGTGTAGTACCCACTAGTTTAAGGGGGGCTGTACGGTACAATCTGGTAGTGGCTGGACCTAGACACATGCTGGGATACCCCCTTACAATGAGCAGTGAAGTTTTATGCAGGTGTACTACAAATCCCAGCAATACAGTGTAGTACCCACTAGTTTAGGGGGGGCTGTACGGTACAATCTGGTATTGGCCGAAACTATACACAAACGCTGTGACACCCCCTTACAATGAGCAGTGGAGTTCTATGCAGGATGCACTACAAATCCCAGCTATACAGTGCAGTACACACTAGTTTAGGGGGGGCTTGACGGTGCTACCTGGTATAGGCAACAACTGTACACATTTTTTCACCCCAATACAATGAGCAGTGAAGTAAGTTCTATTCAGGATGCACTACATATCATATCTATATAGTGCAGTACACACTAGTTTAGGGGGGCTTGATGGTGCTATCTGGTATGGGCAACAACTGTACACACTTTCTGTCACCCCAATACAATGAGCAGTGAAGTAAGTTCTATGCACTACAACTCCCAGCTATACAGTGCAGTACATACTAGTTTAGGTGGTGCTATCTGGTATGGGTAACAACTGTACACACACTTTGTCACCCCAATAGAAAGAGCAGTGAAGTAAGTTCAATGCGGGATGCACTACAACTCCCAGCTATACAGTGCAGTACACACTAGTTTAGTTGGTGCTATCTGGTATGGGTAACAACTGTACACACACTTTGTCACCCCAATACAATATGAGCAGTGAAGTAAGTTCTATGCGAGATGCACTACAACTCTCAGCTATACAGTGCAGTACACCAGGACCACCAGCCCCAAAATCAAAAAGGAGTACACTGAGCACTTCTTAGGGGTGTGTATGCAACACCTAATGTCCCCTTTCTGCCAGCAGCCGGTCACCACAGTGTGCTGGTTAAATCGCGGTAGCAGCACTGCAAGTCCCAGCCAGCAGTCTGTAGTAATAGTATTAATAAAAGCTTTTAAGCCCTGAAAAGGGCTGTTTGTTTATATTGCTAGTATATACCCTGCCTACTGGAACGCTAAATCCTACACTGACACTCTCCCTGACCAGCAGCAGCTCTGTCCCTGATCTCTCACAGCATGCGTCTGAAGCGAGTACTGCCGGCGCCAAGTTTTATATGGCAGGGTCATCTGATCTGGCCAACCAATTGCTGCTATCGACATATATGGGTCCCACGTGATGGTAGGATGTACCAAAGAGTCTCCTGCTTGTTTATTGGCTGCGAAAAAGCGCGCAAACTTACAGGAAACAGATGATGAGATTTCCTCGAGTATTGTGAGATGCTCCTCCGAGTAACGAGTACCATCGAGTACCCTAATACTCGATCGAGTACCGAGCACGTTCGCTCATCTCTAGCCGGAATCCTTTTTCTGGTGTTGATTCTTTCCAGTCTGCTGCCACCTCTGTCCGTGTCAGGGACTGTCCAGAGCAGTAGCAAATACCCATAGGAAACCTCTCCTGCTCTGGACAGTTCCTGACACTACACAATGAACAGGGCTGGAAGCAGTTGGCTCTGATCACTGTACAGTGAATGGCAGCTGTGCTGCGGTAACCAGGTCCGGCCACTACACAGTGAACAGAGACAATTGCTTCCAACCCCATTCACTGTGTTGTATTGGGGATGAACAGGTGATCAATGGGGGTGCCAGGTGTAAGCAGGTATATGCAGAGATACTTTTACTGAGGCACAATGAGCTCTATCTACTTTTTAATATTTTTTCCATTATTCCAGGACATAACATGGCACATGCAGTAGGGACAGCTGGGAAAGCAATGTACTGAAGATTTCTCGAGGATTAATATCAAGTCTGATACAGTGTGAATAACTACCAATAATAATCCAGAAAAGTCAGTAGTGATATCACATTGTCAGGTAACATATCCTGAGTGTTACACACCTATCGCACGCCGTACTGTATTCTGCTTCCAGTAGAGATTACACAAGGCAAACAACACTTTGATTCAAGCAATTGGGTTTTAATCTCCCAGTGTAACAATTATTAAAATAAACATCTCTCCATTTTAGGACAAGGTTCCTTTAGCAAATGTCAACACATTTACATGTCATATACACAGTACATAAAGCCTGTGCCAAAATCTAATAGTCCCCAGAGAACTAACTCATTATACTCTGCCTACAAGAGAGAGAACAGAAGCGCATTTCATAGAACCGAATGGAGGGCTGGAGAGAATTTCATTCCGGTATTATCATCAGCTGACTATGTGGGGTTAGTTATTTCTAATAATAATTATTTCTAATAATAATTTGATTCCAGTTCTTTGCGGCGCCGCAAGGGGTCTGGGCCGGAGCAGATATGATGTGTATACACTCCGACCGGGATCCCATAGAAAGCAAGGTAACATATGTTTTCGTTCAAAGTACGGCCGTTGTTGCCGATAGCAAAAAAGGCCATACTTTTACGAAAACATACGTTGTGTGAACATAGCCTTAAAGTGGTTGGCCACCTTTTTTTTAAATATAAGCAATGTATGTTAAAGGGGTAGGGAAAAGGATCTGCCGCATACAAGGATCTGCCGCGAGTGGCCGCGGGGGGTGGGGGGGGTGCTGCGTGCCGCAGAAAAGGATCTGCCGCGTACGAGGATCTGCCGCGAGTGGCCGCAGGGGGTGGGGGGGGGGAGGCTGGGTGCCGCCAGTGGCGCGGTCAGGGTAGCCGTTGACACCGGGTCGGGGAGGTCCAGGGAGTAGAGGAAGAGGCAGCAGGAGGCCGGGGAAGACCGGGGATCAGCGGCGGAAGGTGGTCCGGGTGAGTGGAACTCCGGGGCCCGGGCGCTCCCATAGACTTCTATGGGGGCGTCCGGGCCGGATTTCCGGACGAAAATAGGACCGGTTCTAAAAAATCCGGTCCTATTTTCCGGAAGGGTGTCCGTGTCCAATGAAAGTCTATGCGTCCGGAAATCTGTCCGGATTTCCTGATAGGAAATCCGGGTGGTTTTTCCGGACGTGTGAAGGGGGCCTTACTGATTTACCTTTCAGGCAGTGTATGGACCCTCTAAAATAAACAGGCTCAGCTTAGTCACATAGTTTAGCATGGTATTCTCCCACCTTGTACTAGTTATCAGTCAGGATGCGAACACTATGACACCGTCCGATTAAAACTTTTGAAAACTCAGTAACAGTGTACAACTCTCATAGAGGGACGTTGTTTAAAACATCTGTAACCATTTAATGTTGTCATCAGAAAATGACCTATCATAGCATTTGGAACTAGGCATGGTCCGAAACTGCCGAGGTTCGGGTTCGTATGAACCCGAACGCTCGGCATCAGGTTCCCACTGTCTGCCCGCTCCGTGCAGTGGGTAGATACAGCGGGAGGACCGCCTGGGAAACTGGGATACAGCCTATAGTTATGGTTGTATCCCAGTTTTCCAGGCAGTCCTCCCGCTGTATCACCCTCTCCACGGAGCGGGCAGACAGCGGGAATCATTGCCGAGCGTTCTGGTTCATATGAACCCAAACCAAACTTGGTTCGGACCATCCCTATTTGGAACCATTGTGGTATTTGGCCTTCTCACTTCTTTGTATGCCCTCGCACGTGCCTTAATGTCAATGGGATATGAGTAGAATTTACAGTATGTAGGAAACGAGCGGCGATGATGAAATATACATTTATTGTAAAGGAAACAGAACTCTAAGTGAACCGGGAGCTTTCTAAATATAAAATTCAGCACGTTAATATTTCCTTACGTCTGCTTATAGTTCCTGTCTAATCAATGAGCCACCTTAAGAGGCTTTAATCCTGCCTAGAGTTTTACATAAACGGATTTCAAGTGGAAATATACAGATGAAGTAAAGTGTAATTAAAATGTATTTCCAGTGGTGACTGCGTAATTTCATGAAACATACTGACAGGTTTGTAGTCACATTGTATCATTACGCATGAACTCTTATTATTTTACAGTTTGAAGACTAAGAATGGATAATAATGGATAATAAGTTATGGCGAATGATATTGATTATACTAAAGAGGGTGAACAAATAAATACAGCAATATGCTGCTAAATTAAAATGTGATATACTGTAGAAATACTTCAACGGACAATGTGGGGGTCATGATGTACTTAAAGGAGAAGTCCTGCAATTTTTAAAATTTGTCAGCCGCAAGGGCAAGGGGGAACATAATAAACAACTATACCTCTTATCTTTTCCCATGGCTTCCATCTCCGGGACCCCCACTGGGCTCCAGGATCTCCTTTGGTTGGAATGACACGACTTGTTTCATAGACTGCCACCTCAGCCAGACCTTGGCTGATGGGGCAATCCATCAGGTGGGTGAGGTATTTTCAGGATGACATCGGAGTTTGGGGGGGAAATGGGACCAGGAGCCTGTGGCGAGGCGCGAGAGGTAATTAGTGATTGTCTATTATGTTCCCCTTTGTCCCTGCCAGATGACAATTTTTTAAAATCAGACTCCTTTAGGCTAAGTTCACACAATGTAAATTTTCAATAAATAACGTCCGTTGCAACACCGGCAACTATTTATTGAAATTTGAAATAACATTGTGTCCTCAGGAATCCCAGCTGCAGTGTATACACTCTGTATACGCTCTGGCCGCGATTCCATGTGGCTACATAGAAAATTGACATGTCAGTTTTGTGCGGCTGCTATTCATTGAATAGCGGCCGCAGAAAACTGACACTGCAATGTAAAGTGCAGCTCCGGATACACTTTACATTGTCTGCTATGGTGAATTGGGATGTGGACACACCCGAATGCGCCTGAATTCCAAAGAAGTAAAGTTCATTCAGCCAGTACTGCCGTATTGGCTGGCATGAACTTCACAGACAGCGGACACAGAACGGCCACTATCATACACTGTGTGAACCCGGCCTTAAAGGGGTACTCCTGTGAAAAATTATTTTTCTAAAATCATCTTGTGCCAGAAATTTATACAGATTAGTAAATTTTTATTTAAAAATATCAAGTCTTCAATTTCTTTTCAGCTGCTGTATGTCCTGCGGGAAGTGATCCCTTTTCACTCTGAGGCTATGTTCACACAACGTATATTTCCTCAAAACCTCGGGCGTTCTACAACGGCCGTGATTATTACGAAGATAAACGTTACCTTGCCGTCTATGGGATCCTGGCCGGAGAGTATACACATAGTACATGTCAGTTTTCTGTGGCTGCTATTCATTGAAGAGTGGCCGCAGAAAACCGTGTCAGTGCACACTATGGAGCGAGCTGCTCCGGCTGCTCCCTCCATAGTTTGCTGTGGGGAGTTCTGATGCAGGCGCGCACGGATGCGCCCACATCAGAACTCTGCGGCTGCAAAGATCTGCACATGGCCTGAAACAGTGCTCTCTGTTGCCAGGGAGGCAGTGCTGGATGAAAGTGGATGATATTGTTTTTACCCACCCCCTTCCGGGCATTGCAGAAATAGGGTTCCCAGCCAGAGTACCCCATTAACACCCTTCTTCTCCAAACCCTCTCCAGGTGGAAATGGGAGAACCAGAGTCTTACAAAGAAGCCTATTAGTGATTATTAATACATTATATGTTATTATTCCATCCCATCTCCTATCCAAAATATATCACACCACATATCATGGGTTATAATTACCCCATAAATGGTCTGATTCTCGCCGCTTCCACTCTGCTATGTGCGTTAGTTAAGCCTATGTGACTTTATTGGGAGTTAAAAGCATTCGACTAATCTCTTCCCAAGGAAACAGCTTTCCGCATAGAAAATGGAACTTATGTGGTCATTAGCAGATGCTACATGAAGCAACCAAAAATATACACATTTAAATTCTTAAGCACAATCTATGAACACTACACAGATGGTTTCCAAGAAACTGTACCTAAATTGATTACGATAAAAATGATCTGCAGCAATTGTTTCTGTCAAAAGGGAGAAGAGAATTTGTCCCAATGTGTCGCTCTGCCCAGTCATGCAGAGAACCCAGCTGCTGGGACAGATGTTGCTCCAAGCACTTTATTTTAGGGTCATTAAAAATGGTTACAGGGGTTAGTCATTCACTCTTTTATAAATTGTGCTTACTAGCTGATCTTAACAGACATTAAAACAACTTCTTTATTGTTTCGCGGGAAACTTGGATAACGCGCCTCCTTTGAAGAGAAAATTTACCTGATCTGTTCCGCTCCGAGTAATAGTAACACTGATATCAATGAGACGTCCTGTAAATATATTGTTTTTTATCACTTAACTTAGCAATCTCAAAGACAGTGGCCGTTCTTTTCCAAATCAATTAATAGCAGCCGTTCAATGCACACGCCATACCAACAGCAGCCGTTGATCGGTGAGACTGTGCAAAAAAATGAACGTCAATTAATAATGGCCGTTGTTCCACGAACAGCACCAGTTAATCTTCCATGCACACACCGATCCAGTTTGTTCATCTGTGATGTGTATGGAAATCTATACTTATCCAGGAAAAATCTTTCAAATCAACTGGTTTCAGAAAGTTATGTAGATTCGTAATTTAGTTCTATTTAGAAATCTCAAGTCTTCCCATACTTTTCAGCTGCTGTATATTCTGCAGGAAATGTTTTATTTTATTATTATTGACACAGTGCTCTCTGTTGACATCTCTGGCTGAGACAGGAACTGTCTGAGCAATATAGGTTTTCAATAAAGATTTGCTGCTGCTCTGGACAGTTGCCGTCAGCAGAAAGCACTGTGAATCCCGTAGCTGTGCTGCAGTTAGTTGTCTGTAACCAGCAGATCTACCTGACAGTCAGTGTAGTTCTTTACAGGTGATTATTATGAGTAGGGATGGTCCGAACCCACCGAGGTTCGGGTTCGGATGAACCCAAACGCTCGGCATCGGATTCCCGCTGTCTGCCCGCTCCATGCAGCGGGCGGATACAGAGGGAGGACCGCCTGAAAAACTGGGATACAGCCTATGGCTATGGCTGTATCCCAGTTTTCCAGGCGGTCCTCCCGCTTGATCCGCCCGCTGCACGGAGCAGGCAGACAGCGGGAATCATTACCGAACTCGGTTTGTACCATCCCTAATTATGAGGATCGGGGGCAGTTCCAATCACATTCTGCATTGGGTCCCTGACCTCCTATATAACACCCCCCTTGTTCTCCCAGTACTCGCTGGCTATTAGACTAGTTTTACTAGTGTGCGAGCGTTTCCTATATCCTTTATCTGCATTGTTACTTGACTTTTCTGACCGCAGCTCTTGTTTTCCTGACTACTCTTTTAGTTTCTGATTTTGTGCTGCATTTTCCGTTTTGCTTTACCTGGGCTTGTATGACTATTGCTTGGTACTTGTCTGTCTTGTCTCTGTTTTGTTTTATTACCATATGCTCAGGTAAGGAACCGTCACCTTGGTTGTCCTCAGCTGCCTAGGCAGAGTGGAACAAGGCTAGGGATTACTGTCTGTGTCCTCTCCCTGTACCTTTTCTATTCTACACCATTTACGGTCCTGATAGAAACATTTTATTTACCTACCAGGCTCCTCTACTGTCACTTTGTCAGTTCCTGATGTACAACACTTTCTTGCATTGGTTATAGCACAAGGACCTGCCTGCTCAGCCAATCATTGGCTGAGCCAGGGCACCACTAAGGCTAGTGATTGGCTGAACAGGTCTTTGTGCTGAAACCAACACTAGGACTGTGCATCAGGGACTAACACTGACAGTGGCAGTGGTGGAGGAGCCAGAAGGGTAAGTAAACCAAGAAATAGTGGTGGAGGAGTCAGAAGGCTAAGTATATAAAGAAATGGTGGTGGAGGAGCCAGGAGGGTAAGTATATATTTCTTTTCTATTTTACAGCAGCCTGATTCTATTTGGTCCTTTTAAAAAAAATCACTTCCAGAATACCCCTTTAACTACTTTGATGTGGTGTTTAGAAGCAAAATTTTAAGTCATACTAAAAAAAAAATCATGCCTTTTACAACACTGGTTTTCTCTTATGGAGCAGATGGCTGTTGGACTCTCTTAGATTCCAGGGGTCCACAGTGAACCCTAAATAAAGTACTTTGGAACCATGCAGATGACTCTCTGGCTACGCTGTGACCCATTTGCCACTTTACCCAAAAAGGTAACTTCATACATAAGAGACATCTGAGCCAAACCACAATTTTTTTTAAATAGTTAAATAAAGGTTTATTTGGACAATTAGTTTGAAAACATGATTATCACACAAAAATTCATAAAATATTCTTTATAAAATGGAGGACAACACAAGACAGACAGCACAACATAAGGAAAGGGAGACAACACGGATCATGCATGTGTCATATGAAGAATAAACACGTAAGGTGCATGCTTTAGCCAACATATTTTATATAATACAAAGTGCCATGTGCATCATGCGGTAAATAGAAAATGGCATGAGGCGTGGGCACGGAGATGCCGAGCTCATGTGACACAGGCGTGGTCACGTTACAAGTGGGAGGTCGTGGTGTGTCTGACCTCTGAACCCCCCCGGCGATATCCGTACCGGGCCCCATTGGCTCTGTTATGAACTATGGAGTGGCGGAAAGAGACGATTACAGCAGAAGAGCGCTGTACATGGCTCTTTCCGTCACTCCATAGGAATGAATAGAGCTGCGGGTTGCGTGCCGAAGCTCTATTCACAACAGAGCCGGCAGGGCCTGATACGGAGATCGCCGGAGAGTTCAAAGGTCAGAACTCCCGCAACCTCCTAATTTTTCTCGGAATACGCCTTGAATACTAGCGATTGTCAACATTTCTTCATTTGGCAAATATTCTACTTATTGAACCTCTACACAGTTTTATAGCAAAAAATAAAGTAAAATTGTGGCTAAATCCATTGATTGCTTTATGTGGCAGAGAATTATTTTTATATTATCTTTTACCTTGGTGTTCACATATTTTGAATAGAACACGCTAGATTATCAATTCCGTTCTGTCAGTAAAGCGTAACATTCTCCCTGTTCCTTAACGACAATATTTTGACAGTAGTCTCTAGCAGACAGTTACATTTTCCAGGTGGGCGGACAACTACTGTTTTATCAACATTAATGGAAAATATATATTTCCGCTAATTACAATGTGACCTTGAATCCTTCATTTGCAAACTAGATTTCTGTGTGGTGCTAAATTAACATTTCTTTTTTTTGTGTTAAGCAATAAGTAATAATGATTATGACTCAAGCAGATGAGGTTAATGTATTAATAGGTGTGGTCAGAAGTCATGGTGGCAAGTGTGCAAACACCTGGTCCTGTGTAGGCGGCATTCATTTCTCCTCATCTTATATTGTCATGTTCATCAACTTTGATGCAAACCACATCCTTTCACTTACGGCACCTTCAACCTTTATTAAGTCTGCAAGAAACATCTGAAGATCAATGAAAAACCTGCTGTAAAATATCTTGTTGTTTGGAAAATATGATGTTGAAAATTAAAAACAAAGACACGTTCTGTGATCAAAGACGCAATTGTAGATAGGTATGGTAAAGGAAAATGTATGCTATTTATAACGACAGGTTCTTTTTTCATGTATTTCAATAAGTATAAAAAAAATATAGGTTATTACATATAGTAAAGTCTTTTGCAGGCTTATTATACTGTAATGGTCATAGTACCATCTGCATCGCCTATGGCGAACAGGATAGAGTAAAACAGCGCTCCCTAGTGAAGCTTAAAACAAAGGTACCAGCAGTACATTCACTTCAAGTTATTCACAAGGATAGAACGGTGCCGATGCATGGAAGCAGGTGCCGCGGTCCTTTTTTTTTAACCACGGCCTGGTTCTTGCATATGGCGCTGTTCTATTTCCCGGCACTGGCCAGGACTGAAGCACTAGAGGCAGGCCGGGCCGCCCCAGTGGGGGGAACCCCCACCCCTCTATGACATGGCTCCATTAGAATCAATAGACCTGCATCACAGAGGGGCAGGAGTTTCCTCCCACTGGGTGCGGCCTGGCCCCCCTCCAGTGCTTCAGCCCTGGGCCGTGACCGAGAATAGAATGGTGCCGTACATGGGAACTGGGCCGCGGTTTTAAAAATGAACAGCAGCATCAGCTTCCCCGCACCAGCGCCATTCTATCCATGTGAAAATCTTGCTGGTACAATCGCTTTAAGGGTACAAACACACATGGCGTATCCGCTGCGGATCCCTGTCCTGTACACATATGGGCAGACAAACTCGCTGGCGTGCATGTTACAGGCAACGTAAATCAGTGACAGAGTCATCAGGTTGGGGTTTGGATGGATTTTCTGTAGGTTCCCTCTATTTTTTTCTATTCCTCCACCTAGACAGCATAATTTTTTACAAAAGGACTGAAAATGTTGTAAAATACATGTATGTCATTTATAATTACTAAGATAGGACAGGAAAAAATTAAGGGTGGGACAGTAGACAGTGCTAAGGTTGCAGAAATAACTGGTTGGTACAGATTTTGCTTTGGGGCCCAGAAACATTATCATCTTTGCTTACCTCTCCCTATGCCCGTAATGCGCCATGTGACCGGTCCCAGAACCCTCGTTTGAAGGCATTTGAAAATATCCGTCCCAGCAGATGGAAAGCCCACTCAGCCAATCAGTGACTGGAGTGGTGACAAGCCACTTAGCTGGGTAGTGACGTTGTGTTGTGATGTCGGATCTGCTGAAGATCCCAGAGCCTAGCCGGGGTCCCGGAGCGTTGATCCAACAATGAAGAGGCACGGGGAGAGGTGAATTGGTGTAGTTTTTTATGTTTCCCCTTGGCCCTGAGGTTTACTTTTTCTTTTCCTTTGTCCGGACTTCTCCTTTAGGGTGCCTTCACACGTAGTGAATCGCAGAAGATTTCACGATGCGAGTTCAACAGCGAAATCCACTGCGATTCCTGTACTGTCTTTTTCATTCTGCTGCAAGTATGTAGACGCTGTTCCCCTTAACCCATGGCACCCGGTGAATGGATTACCCTTCTGCACACCGGCCTGCTTCTGTGGCTCCTGGCATCCTGATCAGTGGCTGTAGTGGGACAGAGCACTGAATGGCTGAGCGGGATGTCAGGGAGCCAGTGCATTAACTGGGCCCCATGGGTTAAGAGTGCCTAAGGGTGCCTTCACACCTACCGTATCGCAGGAGAAAATCCGCTGCGGATCCGCTGCAGATCCGCAGCAGATTTAACTAAATGAATGAATGCAGCATTAAATACGCACTGTCAAATCCGCTGCGGATCCGCAGCAGATTTGTAAGTGTGTATTTAATGCTGTGTTCATTCATTTAGTTAAATCTGCTGCGGATCTGCAGCGGATTTTCTACTGCAATACGGTAGGTGTGAAGGCACCCTAATAGTGTTTTTTGGAAGTAGAGATGAGCGAAGCAGGCTTCATTAGGGTTTGAAGCCCGCTTCGCTCTTCTATATTTAGGCTGCGTTCACACTATGTATATTTCAGTCAGACATATGCAGTTAACTAGGCATAACATAAGAATTGTATATTCAAATTTCAAGCTTAAAGGGGCTATACCCATCTTATAACGTGACAGCAAGGGTAAAAGTTGCCTCCCTCTACCCTTTCATTCTCAATATCCATAGGGGTCTCAGTGTTCTGACCCTCATGATTAGTGTGATGGCGTGTCCAATGCTTTTTAGGCTGCGTCCAATGCTTTTTAGGCTGCGTTCACACTACGTATATTTCAGTCAGTATATTTCAGTCAGTATTGTGGTCCTCATATTGCAACCAAAACCAGGAGTGGATTAGAAACACAGAAAGGCTCTGTTCACACAATTTTGAAATTGAGCGGATTGCCGCCATATAACAGTAAATAACGGCCATTATTTCAATATAACAGCCGTTGTTTTAAAATAACAGCAAATATTTGCCATTAAATGGCAGCTATCCACTCAATTTCAACATTGTGTGGACAGAGCCATTCTGTGTTTTTAATCCACTCCTGGTTTTGGTTGCAATACTGACTGAAATATACTGACTGAAATATACATATACTGACTGAAATATACGTAGTATGAACGCAGCCTAAAAAGCATTGGACACGCTATCACACTAATCATGAGGGTCAGAACACTGAGACCCCTATGGATATTGAGAATGAAAGGGTAGAGGGAGGCAACTTTTACCCTTGCTCTCACGTTATAAGATGGGTATAGCCCCTTTAAGCTTGAAATTTGAATATACAATTCTTATGTTATGCCTAGTTAACTGCATATGTCAATTTACTCATAATTATATTTCAAGGGGAACTTTTTGGAGTTTCTGATAAAGAAAACATTCTTAAAATATTCCCACAGTGCTGAAATTAAAATAATGCTAGAATGAGTGATTGGAATTGGCAGAGTTTCCAACATTTAGTCTAAACTGATGGGTAAGGATAAATCCATAAGTTAATCTTCTTTCCCGGTTGTATGTGCTATAACTGGTGGCAAATGACCGGGATGTTTATTTTCAAGTTTTACACAAATTGCCTATAAGGTTTCACATTGCTTCAAAGTTAAGTGGTTACTGCCATGGAATTTAATTCAATAATCAATCTAAGAATCTTACAAAGCCGCCATTCCATCCATTTAATTAATGATCCTGCAAGACTTACCAATTGGCGCCAGGTAATAATCAGTAACACGAATCCTCCAAGGAGCCATTTAAATCTAAGGCTTCGAAATTAAAATTTACTGTACGCTGGTACAAAACCATCATTAATAAGAAGGTCAATGAATTATAACTTAAAGCACAATTACTGACACCATCAAATCTGCATAGCCAGAATATTCTAAGGCTAAACGTGGCCAGATAAGACATTAAAAGTTGTAAAAAAAATAAAATAAAAATTAAACAATGGTCATTATTTACGGTCATGTCATTAGGTAAACATCTGCATTAATGATGGGAGGAATTTACCTACAAGATATTAGATAAAGTTATAAATCACCATATAAATATAAAATATTTACTTGTCTTATCTGCTGTCAACGCCAAAGGCTCCAACAGAAAATAACAGGATTTATAAATAAGTAATGAATACAGTGTTAGGCCAGGTTCACACACAGTAAGACACCGGCTGCTCTGTGACCTGGCCATGATTAATAGAAAAAGCACATCAGACATGTCAGTTTTTTGCGGTCGTTATTCGTTGAATAGCAGCCGCACAAAACTGACAGTTCACAGTTCCAGCCACACTTTCCATTGTGTGCTATGTTAAATGCGCCCACATCCCAATTCAACTGAAATGAAGTTCATTAGTATATATATATTACAGTATGTATATATTACAGTACAGTGTATATCTATAAAATAAATATATATTTACAGTAGATAGATGATAGATAGATAGATAGATAGATAGATAGACAGATAGATAGTAGATAGAGAGATAGATAGATAGATAGATAGATAGATAGATAGATTGATAAATAGACAATGCCCATTTAATGGGGCACTCCATTGATTTATTTTATTTTATTTAAATCAACAAATGACAGAAAGTTATACAGATTTGCAAATTTAAATTGTGTGTTCTTTCACGACTGACAGTGCTCTCTGCTGCCATCTCTGTCCATGTCAGGAACTGTGCAGAGCAGTAGAGGTTTTCTATGAGAATTTGCTACTGCTCTGGACAGTTCCTAACACGGACAGCGGTGGCAGCAGAGAGCACTGTGTCAGACTGGGAAAAATACACCATTTTCTGCAGGACATTCAACAGCTGATAAGTACTGGAAGATGAGATTTTATATAGAAGAATTTATAGATCTGTATAACTTTCTGATACCAGTTGAGAAAATAAAAATAAAAAATTCTCTGGAGCCTTATTTTTACACTGTGATCTGTTATTCTTACTGGTAAAATTTTAATGCAGATGGGATTTTTATAACTTTTACATTTTTTTTCTAAAATGTCAAGTGACCAAATGTATATGCTGTTGACTGTACAAGATCAATATTATAATCAGTTTTAACATTTTTGCATACAGTCATAACAAATGTTTTGTTTTTTACTTTTTATTCAAAAATGGGAAAAGGCTATTTTATTTTATTTTTTATTATGTGGGGGGTATATTGTTAAAAACAATTATTTTTCTTTTTTCACTTTTTAGTGAAATTTTGTATGAACATTTGCTTGATTGCTCATAGGGATCAATGTAATACTATAGTATTACATTTATGCATCAGTAAGGGCCCTATTACATGGAGCGATAATCAGACAATTGGCCCGATTCATCCTATTATCCCTCAGTATAATAGAGACAACGATCAGCCAATAAAACAATCATCGGCTGATCGTTGCTTTAGGCCCAAACCTAAAATCATTGGTCGCCAGCCATGCATTGCTACATGTAATTGTATACGCGGCCGGTGGCTGACAGTAGACATTACCTGTCCACGCTCCAGGACTCCTCCTGCGGTCTGCTTTTTCCCTAATCCCGCGATCCCCTCCAGTGACTGGCTGAGTGGTCTGTCAGCTGAAGCCGCACCGCACGGGACCTGGGAAGAAGCAGACCGCAGGAGGAGCCCTAGATAGGTAATGTCTACTGTTTAAGCAAGGTCTGCAAGGACATCGGTAATGATGTCGGTGCAGGTCTTGCTAAACAATTATCGGACCATGTAATAGACCCAGTAAACGAGCGCCAATCTAGCAGATCAGCTCTTGTTTACAGTATTCATCGGGCCCCCATCAGCCTGTGTAATGGGACCCTAAGGCTTCAGGATGTCATGTCAATGGATTGGACTTCTGAACCACCAATAAGTCACCATTGTTTAAGTGATGCTGCCAGTTTTGACGGAAACAGTTAATAGCCGTCAGGGAAGATTGTGTTGTGACAGCTATTAGTGGTGTCAGTAATGAAAACAACTTACAGCCATGAGGTATGGAGCCCGCTCTATACTTGCTTAAAGCCACCAGGACATACATCTATGTCATGGTAGGTTAAGGACTGAAAGACTTAAAATTCCAAAAATCAGATCTTCCCCCCAAAAGCCCAAACCAACCGTAGACATATTAAACCTTACTGCTATCCATAAAACAACATAAAAAAGCTCACTGATAGCAGGTTTCTTACTGAAAGCAAGTTCCAGGTGTGGTCTTGGCTGAAGTGAGTCTGCCCAAACATGTAGAAATTAGAGATGAGCGAGTAGTGAAATATTCGACTTTCAAGAATTCTAATCAAGTAGTCACCGAGATTCGACTAATCGAACGAATACTCAATCCCATTATAGTCTATGGGAAAAAAAATTGCGACACTTGGAAATCCAAATTCGACCACTTGGAGGTCACCAAGTCCCTCATGAAACCTCCCTAAATGATGCCAAAACCTTAGGAATGGCAATGGGACATTAAAGGGAGCATGCCTGGGTGCACCCAACACTCCAAAATCGCAGTGTAATGCCACTCTCCGCAGTTGCGAAGGAAAAATATTTGCAAACGCTTTGCAAACGTTTACAGCAATATTCACACATTTCCTTCGTATTTCTTGCGCAGTGTTATATACATGATTCATACATCAGCCCTCCTCTCCTCCTCTCCTATGCAATGAGCCCAAATGTGTCCCTTACAAAAAATAAGGAGTAGGCTTGATCAAACATCGGAAAAAGCTAGGTTCGATTGAACTCAAACTTAGCCGGACCTTCTGCATTTGATTGCTGATGCCTTTGCGGAAGGAGGTGACATCGCGGAGACGGCCTGGAATTCCAGGATACAGCCTATTACCTAAGCTGAATCCTGGAATTCCAGGCGGTCCCCGGGATGTCTCCTCCTTCCGCACGGACCATAAAGACATCAGCAATCAAATGCGGAAGGTCCGGCTAGGTTCGAGTTCAGTCAAACCTAGCTTTTTCCAATGTTCGATCAAGCCTAGTCTGGAGATGTTCATTGCTTCTATGTCCATGATGCTTGCAGAAAAGCATGTTAGTAAATGCTGTTAAAACTGAAAAGGCAAGATGGCAACCACCTATAAGAATGTACTACATATAACAAAAAGCAATCAGAAAATACAGATAAGAAAAAAGAACATGGGTTTGAATGTGGATGTAATCATAGAAAACCAAAGTCAAAAGTCACAAAAACTTTTATGCAAATCAAAAAATTCACCACAAATGTACACAAAAAAAGCTGTGTAAATGCATAAAATATTAATTCTCTCTCTATATTTTCTGTTATTTATTTAGTCTGCTTCCCATTGTCTAATACTACAATTTGTAAGCTCCGCTACCACTCAGTCTCACAATGCACGATAACAACACAAAAGAGGACACACACTTTTTACTACACATACAAAACACATCTCAAATTCAAGTTAATTCCTATTTTAATCCGTTTGCCCATCGAACGTTAGACAAAAGTAAAAAAACAATTTCTCAGAAGAGGGTGGAGGGCCGTCGAATACATCTGCTCTGTGTTATCACGTAGAGCACTGGTTATGCGTAGGTGTAAGGTAAAACCACATCGACTGTGTGCCACTCTATTCTTACAAGGTTCCATAGCTTCTTATTTCTTCTTTAAAGAAAATATAAGCCATGGATGAACCAAGAAGTGGTGTACGCGAAAAACTCATCTCCTGTCAAATGACAAAATCTAACAAAGGGACCGTGCCACCTACTGCCAATCCCTTTTAAATCTAATTGAAGACAAACACACAGTACATTATGAAATTTTGCAGCTGGGGTAAGCCATGATGAAATATCCATTGATCCATTCTGGTTTATTAGTTGTGAGAGATTTCAGTTGATATGACAGTAGGAAGTCTCCAGTGGCAAACAATCAAATAATTTCCAGCCCAAAGTATATATAATCATTGTAATTTTTCTCTTTGAGATTTGTCACATGAACAGAACAGCTGGGGTCC
This sequence comes from Dendropsophus ebraccatus, assembly GCF_027789765.1. Lineage (NCBI taxonomy): Eukaryota > Metazoa > Chordata > Amphibia > Anura > Hylidae > Dendropsophus > Dendropsophus ebraccatus. The sequence continues at coordinate 114,425,716 of NC_091459.1, read as the reverse complement.
TAGGAAACAGTTTAAATTGAAGGTTTCTCTGATGCATACAGTGAAGGAAACGTATTTGTCCTCAGACATGTTGTGGAAAATGAGACAAGAATACAGAAATTCTAAACAGCAAAGCAATTGTACGGCAGCCATTGTGTATTTTGGCCTATGTGCGATAGAAGCTTATCTGCCAAACAGAATATTTTACTACGTGGGAAGTGACCACAGGATTTTGTTTAATCGACGTAAATGGCATATTGTACACAGCATATCTAATAGACAGTAGGAAACTGCTTTAAGGTGGACCCCCGTATCAAATTTGGCCCCCAGTATAGCTCACTTGCTGCACCAATTATATGTAAATTCCTAGAGCTTAGCTAGGGGCATAGCTGTTGGGTTTGTAGGATTGGTATTCACATCCAGGAATGAGGTCTGAGTGGGAACACAAGTTCCTTTATTAGAAATTGCACACGGTAAGTTTAAGGGTCTGTCCACACGGACAGACTCGCAGCGTAAATCTCGCTGCGAGTCTGTCAGGTCCTGGCAGTTCGCTGTCACTACATACTGAACAACCGCTGCGAGTATGTAATTCTGCCGGCCCCTTAACTTCTATAAAGAGTAGTTCACTCTATACAGATTTATACAACCTCACTAGGTCAGAACTAGCTGTGAAAATCAATGTGCAGTTAGCTCCAAGTGTCTGCAGGCTGCTAGGATTATATGATTTAAAGAGGTGGTAAAGGAAAAAGTAATTGATGGGCAATTAATAGGTGATGGCAGGGTGTTAACACACCACATCTTTGTGAATCAATTGTTTGATACTCACAATACGGGGAGAATGGGGCCAGAAGCAGTTGGCTTCATATTACTCGTGTTGCTGCTGGGTTACTGCAGCTACACATCCTATTTACATGAATAGGAGCCAAAGCTGCAGTAATGTGGTGCCACCACTACAAGTACATGCCAACTGCTTTTGGTGTCATTATCCTTGTACCAGACAGCTGATCGTGGTGGTGCCAACACCCTGTCAATTGATAGCCTATCTTGTGCATAGGCTATCAATTTTTTTTTTTCTGGACAACCTCTTTAAAGGGGGAGCAGAAGATGGACAAAGCCTTATGCTCCCTGGGACTCCCTTGTGATTCCACATCTCGTGGCCTTCTGAGCTGTGGAACAGGCATAGTGATCATTACATGGCAATAACATCCAGGCAATAGTAGAATTAGGGCCCTATTCCACGGGCCGAGCAGAGCCCGATCAACGATGTAAATGAGCTAGATCGCCGCTCGTTTACTGGGCCTATTCCATGGCCCGATGATTGTTGAGCGAGGGCTGCAGGGACATCATTACCGATGTCCTTGCAGCCCTTGCACCATACATTACCTGTCAGGTCTTCTCCTCCCCTCTGTCTTCCTCCCCGGGTCCCGCGCGCTCTAGCTTCAGAGTGGCCTGTCAGCTGACAGGCCACTCAGCCAATCACATGCCGCGGCGGTCCCGGCCTGTGATTGACTGAGCACTCCGTCAGCTGACAGGCCACTGTGAAGCTAGAGCGCGGGGAGGAAGACAGAGGAGGAGAAGCCCTGCAGGTAATGTATTGTGCTTCTCAAATCGTCGGTCGCCCTCCGTGCACCGCTATTCCACCGAAGCGATGCACAGTGGGGGAACGATGATTTTAGGTCTGGCCCTAAATGAACGATCAGCCGATGACACGATCATCGGCTGATTGTTCTCTCTATTCCACCGAGCGATAATCGGCCGAATTGGGCCGAATGGGGCCGATTCAGCCAATTATCGTTCCTGTGGAATAGGGCCCTTAGTGTTAATGAGGCTATGGAAACTTACATAGCAACAACTTTTAGCATAAAAAAAGTAATATCACTCTTGCTTTAGCCTGACTAGACCTCACCAGGACTGGAGCTTTTCTCTGTAGACTGTACTCTCTGGAACTCTCCACACACTGAGCTGACTCTTTCTCTTTGACTTTAGGAATAGGAACTGGTAAGTATCGTTGAACGGACTTGCCAAATTATTTGGGTTTTGCAACATCCATCAAATCTGCTTAACACTACTGGTAACCACTTCTCTTTTGGCTTCTTAAAGAGACTATCACTCTGTTACATTCGCTTTAAGCATTACCCATGCATAGAACGGCGTCGGTGAAGGGAAGCCAGTGCCGCTGTCTTTTTTTGAGCCGCGGCCCGGGTCTCATGTATGGAACCATTCTATTCATGGGTACCGGGCCAGGGGTAAAGCACTGGAGGCGGACGGTCAGCCCCCAGTGGGAGCAAACCCCCTCCCCTTTATGACACGGCTCCATTAGAATCAATAGAGCCACATTCCTGATGGTACATTCACTTTAAAGTGGTGGGTTTTCCGATGACCTCGCTATATCTCATGAATTACACACTGAGTCTTGAGACAAGAGTCTACTACCGTGGTATAAAAGATGATGTAAACGAGAGGAGGATTGAACATGTAATCTTTTTCTTCAATGTCAGCAGAGTATAAAATTTATGTATATTAGAAACTTATACAATTTCCTTTTCTATAAATAAAGAAAATAAAAAACTCAGGATACCCTTTTAAATATCAGATTTGTGAAAATGTAGAAGATAAAATAGTTCTGCTGATTTAGTATTGAAATATGGATCGGCCATTTCTCTTCCCAGCTACAAAGGCGCGCCGTCTAGTAGAAGTCAGAGCAGGTGCTTGTCAGTAATTACATCTATAATTGATCTTTTTTGGAGAAGCAACAAAGTCTAGATACAGATACAGAGTGTTAGAGCTGTAATTCCCGCTATAGTCTGGATAGTGAGAATCTTTTTTTATGCGTAAGTTCTGAAAATATTACTTAACCCCTTCAGGCTCACTTTAGCCTTAAGCAGCCTATTTTTTAGCATGATGAGGGCTGGAGCAGTCAGGCCGGCCTCCTGAAGATGACGTGATCGTCCCAAGATGGCGGCACGGGTCGACAGTGATTGCGTAAGTATACAGTATCACACTTCCGGGTCTAGCGTGGGGTGGGGGGGGACATGGGGAAGGGGGCCATTCACTTAAATAATACACATTACAATGTTGTATAACTTTGTAATGTGTGTTATTTTGTGAAATAATGCTTTACACCGCACTACCCCTTTAAGAAGCATCTCACTAATTCACTTGTCTTCCACCCTGCTCTATATCCATCCTCCTACATGTCACTCTCCTTTATTGTTCACTACATTATTATACCATCTCAGCATCTCTTTCCAGTTGACCTCAATTAACTTGTCACATTCTGTGATTTTCTATGGTTTGAGGATTTTCCTAGGAGAGTGGATTTAGAGAGTAATTTTTGAGTTGAAACATTAAACACTTTATATTTATATTAATGTTTACTGTGTGAAGCCAGCGATGTGCAACATCTAGTGTATGTTTGGTGAACCTAATGACTCCTGGGAAGAATACACCGGTGATCGCTGATAAAAGTCAAAGCCGTATATTGGCTGTGCATGAAGCAGAGCGAGAACAGACATAGAAACACTACTATAACTATAAGGCCATGTTCACACGTAGTAAAACACTGGCCAGTGTTACTGATGATCACTCTGGCCGGTACTGCAGTAATGGCCGTATGTTCTTCACTACTAATGAATTCAGATGCGTTCGCACGCGTGCGCACCCGCATCCAAATTCCCCGCTGCACACAATAGAGCATGCTTCCGCTGTCGCACGCTCCATTGTGTGCACTAAAAGGTTGTCTGCGGCCACTATTCAATGAATGTCAGTTCTTTGCTGGGCCGCTAGTGATCCCGTCCGGAGTGTATAATATATGTATTTACTCCGGACGGGATTCCCTCTAGCTGCAGCACAGTGTAAGTCCAATATTAACCCCTAGACGACCCTGGGCGAACAGGTACGTCCAGGGCCGCCTACGGGTGTTCAGAGCGGGGCCGTGCGGCGGCCGCGCTCTGAACCACCATGGTCCCGGGTGCTGCATATAGCCCGGGACCGCGGCTAATAGAGGGCACGGCCCGATCGCTGTCTAGTGGGGAGTAAACCACACATCCGGCTCAGGCCGGGGTCTGCGCAGTAATGGCACTGATCCCGGCGCGGCACTCGAATGCTTCCGGCTGTAGCAGCCGGAAGCAATCAAAGTGCCTATCTCATCGATCTATGCTGTATAAGTATACAGGATAGATCTCAATGAGAGATCAGTGCACGTATACTAGAAGTCCCACAGGGGGAATAACCTTAACCCCAGGGGGGCTTCTAGTATAAATGTTATAAATAAAAATGAATAAAAATAAATAAACATGTTTGTTATCGCCGTGTGCGTAATCGCCCGAACTATTAATTTATCACATTCCTGATCTGGCACGGTAAACGGTGTAAGCGCAAAAAAAAAACACAAAGTGCAAAATTGCGCATTTTTGGTTGCATCAAATCCAGAATTTTTTTTTAAAAAGCGATCAAAAAGTCGCATATGCGCAATCAAGGTACCGATAGAAAGAACACATCATGGGGCAAAAAAATGACACCTGACACAGCCTCATAGACCAAAGGATAAAAGCGCTATAAGCCTGGGAATGGAGCGATTTTAAGGAACATATATTTGTTAAAATGGTTTAAGTTTTTTACAAGCCATCAGATACAATAAAAGTTATACATGTTACATATCGTTGTAATCGTAACGACTTGAGGAACATATATAACAAGACAGTTTTACCCCAGTGTGAGCAGTGTAAAAACGAAAAAAAAACAAATGCGAGTTTTTTCATTTTTCGTTTTTTTTTTTTCAATTTCACCACACATTGAATTTTTTCCTGGTTTTGCAGTGCACTTTATGAAAAAATTCAGCCTGTCATTGCAAAGTACAATTAGTGGCGCAAAAAATAAGGGCTCATGTGGGTTTCTAGGTGAAAAAATGCAAGTGCTATGGCCTTTTAAGCACAAGGAGGGAAAAAACGAAAACACAAAAATTGAAATTGGCCCCGTCCTCTAAGGGTTAATTACGGCCGTTGTTTAAACAGCTGTGATTAATATTGAACTTACGTTGTGTGACCATAGCCTAAATATGCAACTAATTAACAAAGATATGTCATATAACCCAAATCTCTAACTTAAAGTAGCCTGGTTTAAAAGAAAATGTATGCCTACAGTCACTACCTACTAGAGATGAGTGCAACCCGAACTTGGTCGAGTCTGATTGTTTGGCATTTGCTCTAGTTGCACCCATCTCTGCTACCTACCCTTGCATTGGGTCAAATAAAGAAATAAATATATATACATATATATATACTGTATATATATATATATATATATATATATATATATATAGTAGAAAGCGGAAATTTGCAAGATGGCACTGTGTTGGCTCAAAGGCTCAGGTGGGTGCACGAACTCAGGTAGCCAGACCCAAGGCTTCCAAATCCACAGCAAGTCAAGCGAGGCGGCACTCCAATATAAAGTGAAAAAGTGATTTTATTCACCCATCAATGTGCAACGTTTCGATCTCTCATTGAGATCTTTTTCAAGCATCAGTATCAGTGTAACAATGGCTGGTTTTTAACATAGAAACCCCTCCCATCGTACATCCCTTCATTAGTGACATCATCATCATTAGCATATGTAAACAGTGCATAACACAGCGTATAATAGTACATTCATTATGTGTGAACCAACAATTCATATATATACATCGTGACATGAGTGATCCATAAATGCCCAATCCTCTTGATCTGCGTAATAAAGTCCATAAACATCAAAATTAATAAACAATCATCCTATGGTTTAGTCCAATCACATCACGGTTATGGGAGGAGGCCGTCACTCACCACGTCTTGTTAACAATCAGCTGTTCGCCCCGTGGTCGTTCCATGGCGTCGGTGTTTGTACACAATACGACCACGCATGCGCCGGGTGAACGCAATAGTTGTGGGAAGGTCCGAACTACGTCACCAGATTCTTTTGAGCAGAGGAAGACCGCGCATGCGCACAGCGTTGTCAGAACCCACGGACTCCATCTTGGAATAGGTACAGTATGCCCTTAGTGCAAAAGTGAATTAGAGGATATGCCGGTAACGCGCCGGTACCGCAGACGTCACCATCATGTTCCGGCTGTCACTTTAATGCGGCAGACATGGATAAAGGAGTCCGACAGTTTGTCCTGCTGAATAACCCAGCACCTGCACGGTGTCTCTCAGGGAACAGCTGGACTGGTTGACTCCTGGTCCTGTTATAGACACAGACAACTGCATCTAGCCCCCAGGGTCTTCCAACATCTGTATTCAACTCCACCATGGTATGCATACCTCTGACATCACGATCGCTGGTACCGAATCCGTGGAATAGTCCATATGGGTAGTGCGGTTCCAATGCGTTATTCCATCTAGACGTACGTGGGACCATCCATAAAAAACAAATCAAAAGGATGCTAAAGGTGAGTGTAGTAAGCCTCCTTCCAAAACCGGTATCTACAAAGAAACAAAAAATAATTAATATAACAGAAACAAAGAGGAGAGTTTAAATCTAAAATACGTGGAGTATGTGAAAAAATAAAGTAAATGAATAAAGAAAAAACTGAAACCCTCTCTGCGGAGAAAAGTGTTGGCACTCTAGAAGGCATAGGGCAAGGTCTTACATAAATGCTCTCAGTGAAAAATCCATATTTAACCCATGGGGATACAAAGAGTTCAAATTAGCAATCCATTGAGCTTCTCTTTTTTTCAATAATTTCTGTCTGTCTCCTCCCCTGCGTGGGGACGGGATATGGTCAACTATACAAAATCGCATCTGCTGTACAGTATGTTTACATTCCTTGAAATGTCGTGGCACTGGTAGTTCACACTTCTCAGTTCTTATTGAGGATTTATGATTATTCAGTCTAGTTTTGCACTCGGTGGTCGTTTCGCCCACGTAAATCATGGGACACGGGCATTGTAACACATATATCACATAATCCGATTTGCACGTCAGGTGATATCTGATTTTAAACCTCCTCTGGGTCATAGGGTGTATGAAGCTATCCCCTTTAAGCATAGAGCTACAATTATCACAGTTCATACAGGGGTAGCTTCCTGGTTTAAGTGTGGAGGGTAAATCCAGTTTTGTGGGGGAACAGTCAGCATGTACCAATTTATCGCGTAGGTTCGGGGCCCTTCTATAAGAAAAGAGAGGAGGAAGGTTGAATAAAGAGACATTGGGATAAAATCGTGTCAGTATACCCCAATGTTTCCTAACTATGGCTGCTATCTTAGGGCTATGATCGTGATAGGTGGTTACAAACGGGATACGCTCATCTTTCACCCTTATTCTCGCATTGTCACCGACTCCTTGTTTAATACCCTCAATGTTCCTTTTTACCAGTTTCCTCGGGTAACCCCTTTCCAGGAATTTGTCACCCATCTCTCTCAACCGTTTCTCGTAAATCTCAGGGTCATCTACAATACGTTTCACCCGCAGTAGTTGACTATGGGGGAGGGATTCCACCATTTTTCTTGGGTGAAGGCTGTCAAATCTGAGCAGATTGTTTCTATCAGTTGGCTTAAGATAAATATCTGTCAACAGCCTACCATCTTGTATGTATACCCACGTATCCAGGAATTGTACCCCAACTTCAGAACTCGCCATAGTAAATTTAATGTCCCTATCCACATGATTAAGGAACTGAAAAAAGTCTTCCAACTCCAACTGGGTCCCCTGCCAAATGAGGAAAATGTCGTCTATGTATCTCCACCACCCCAGCACCTTGCTGAAGTGGTGGGACACATAGACGACAGACTCCTCCAGGTCAGCCATTACAATGTTCGCATATGTAGGGGCCATATTTGACCCCATTGCCGTCCCCTTCTGCTGGATGTAAAACCTGTCTTCAAAAAGAAAGTAGTTGAGTGTCAAAAGGATTTCGAGTAGACTGAGCAAAAACTCCTTACAGTCAGGTGTATATGTAGAGTTAGACAACATTTTTTTGACGCTATTGAGACCTCTGTTATGATCTATGCATGTATAAAGGCTAGTAACATCGAATGATGCAAGAACGGTGTTAGGAGGAATGTCAATGTGTCTGATTCTTTCCAAAAAATCTGATGTATCACGAATGTAGGACTTGGCCTCTATTGCATACCCCCTAAGTACTTTATCAATAAAGGTAGCTGCTGGGCTGAAAATGGAGTCTGTACCCGACACTATAGGTCTGCCCGGAGGGTTACTTAATGATTTATGGATCTTGGGGAGGCAATATATCACCGGTGTTATAGGGTGGGAGGGTAACAGGAAGTCATGTAAATCCTCGTCAATAATGTCCATAGCATAGGCATCATCAATCAAAAGTTTAAGCCTTTTAAAAATCATAGGTTTGGGGTCTATCTTAGTCATCCTATATACATCCTCATCACCGAGCTGACGCTCAATCTCCTGTATGTAGGAAGCCTTGTCCATAACGACCACTGCTCCCCCCTTGTCAGCGGGTTTGATAACAATGTTGTCGTTACGGGCAAGGCTCCGCATAGCTTCCATATCCGCCCTACTGAAGTTACCATGCTTCCCCTGTATTTCCAAATCCAATTTCAATTTGTCAACATCCTGCTTAACCAGGGTTACAAACGTGTCTATGGCAGTGGAAGACACAGCTGGCATGAAATCACTTTTTTTGGACAGGCCCCACTCCTTAAATTTAAGTTCAGAGGGGTCTCTCCGAATGGATGTAACAGTATCAACTTTGTCAGAAAACCAAACCTTAAGTTTCACACTGCGTAAGAACATCAAGAAGTCAACATCAAATTGTAACCAATCAGGGTTAGTATTTGGGCAGAACGATAACCCTCTATTGAGAACATGCAATTCAGTGTTAGATAATGCATAGGATGAGATATTTACCACAAGATTAGATTTCATTATGGCTTGTTCACTGTGGGTTTCCCCATCTTGGTATTCCTGGTTAGTCTGGCTCCTGTGCTTCCCTCGCCCGCCTCTTCTGATTGGTCTCCTCCTCCCGTGTTCTCGGGTTTGTCCTGCGACAAAAAAGCAGGCTTCTTCTTTGCCGCAGTCTTTTTCACAGTCTCTCTCTTGGGCTTGGTTTTATCCTCCATCTTATCAGATCGCTGCCAGTCGTACACGAAACCAGTCTTATAATCCTCACAATCTCTGTGCCATTTGTGCCTCTTAAGTTCTTCTTGCTCCTGTTGAAACTTTTCTAATACAGACTTAGTTTTTTCTTTATACCTCAATAGTTCGTCCGGTGCCATAACTCCTGTGAGGGCATCATCACTCCGCTCGATCCGCTGCTCTGTAGAGATAATCTCCTGTTGCAAATAATCAATATTCAATAAAATAAGATCCAGTGCATATTTGTTGGTTAGACCTTCAAATTTCTCACAAAACTCCTTATTCCGTGGGAATAGATTAGGCTTGAGGTGTGGGCGCAGACCACGAGGTATCATTTTAGTCTGATAATAATTGCTCAATAATGACAGATGCAGATTTAAAGTAATCAGTCTCTTGGATTCAGCTTCAAAATTGCGCTTAATATCTATTTTAGAAGGAACTCTGAGATATGTGCCATCTCCCAGACTGCCACCGAGAATGCGTCCCACTTCATCCACAGAGAAGGCAAAGGTGATGGGTGAAGTTGAATCCGAGGATTCCATAACTCACGTGCTCAATCCCGCAGGGTCTCACAATAGTAGAAAGCGGAAATTTGCAAGATGGCACTGTGTTGGCTCAAAGGCTCAGGTGGGTGCACGAACTCAGGTAGCCAGACCCAAGGCTTCCAAATCCACAGCAAGTCAAGCGAGGCGGCACTCCAATATAAAGTGAAAAAGTGATTTTATTCACCCATCAATGTGCAACGTTTCGATCTCTCATTGAGATCTTTTTCAAGCATCAGTATCAGTGTAACAATGGCTGGTTTTTAACATAGAAACCCCTCCCATCGTACATCCCTTCATTAGTGACATCATCATCATTAGCATATGTAAACAGTGCATAACACAGCGTATAATAGTACATTCATTATGTGTGAACCAACAATTCATATATATACATCGTGACATGAGTGATCCATAAATGCCCAATCCTCTTGATCTGCGTAATAAAGTCCATAAACATCAAAATTAATAAACAATCATCCTATGGTTTAGTCCAATCACATCACGGTTATGGGAGGAGGCCGTCACTCACCACGTCTTGTTAACAATCAGCTGTTCGCCCCGTGGTCGTTCCATGGCGTCGGTGTTTGTACACAATACGACCACGCATGCGCCGGGTGAACGCAGTAGTTGTGGGAAGGTCCGAACTACGTCACCAGATTCTTTTGAGCAGAGGAAGACCGCGCATGCGCACAGCGTTGTCAGAACCCACGGACTCCATCTTGGAATAGGTACAGTATGCCCTTAGTGCAAAAGTGAATTAGAGGATATGCCGGTAACGCGCCGGTACCGCAGACGTCACCATCATGTTCCGGCTGTCACTTTAATGCGGCAGACATGGATAAAGGAGTCCGACAGTTTGTCCTGCTGAATAACCCAGCACCTGCACGGTGATACCTCGTGGTCTGCGCCCACACCTCAAGCCTAATCTATTCCCACGGAATAAGGAGTTTTGTGAGAAATTTGAAGGTCTAACCAACAAATATGCACTGGATCTTATTTTATTGAATATTGATTATTTGCAACAGGAGATTATCTCTACAGAGCAGCGGATCGAGCGGAGTGATGATGCCCTCACAGGAGTTATGGCACCGGACGAACTATTGAGGTATAAAGAAAAAACTAAGTCTGTATTAGAAAAGTTTCAACAGGAGCAAGAAGAACTTAAGAGGCACAAATGGCACAGAGATTGTGAGGATTATAAGACTGGTTTCGTGTACGACTGGCAGCGATCTGATAAGATGGAGGATAAAACCAAGCCCAAGAGAGAGACTGTGAAAAAGACTGCGGCAAAGAAGAAGCCTGCTTTTTTGTCGCAGGACAAACCCGAGAACACGGGAGGAGGAGACCAATCAGAAGAGGCGGGCGAGGGAAGCACAGGAGCCAGACTAACCAGGAATACCAAGATGGGGAAACCCACAGTGAACAAGCCATAATGAAATCTAATCTTGTGGTAAATATCTCATCCTATGCATTATCTAACACTGAATTGCATGTTCTCAATAGAGGGTTATCGTTCTGCCCAAATACTAACCCTGATTGGTTACAATTTGATGTTGACTTCTTGATGTTCTTACGCAGTGTGAAACTTAAGGTTTGGTTTTCTGACAAAGTTGATACTGTTACATCCATTCGGAGAGACCCCTCTGAACTTAAATTTAAGGAGTGGGGCCTGTCCAAAAAAAGTGATTTCATGCCAGCTGTGTCTTCCACTGCCATAGACACGTTTGTAACCCTGGTTAAGCAGGATGTTGACAAATTGAAATTGGATTTGGAAATACAGGGGAAGCATGGTAACTTCAGTAGGGCGGATATGGAAGCTATGCGGAGCCTTGCCCGTAACGACAACATTGTTATCAAACCCGCTGACAAGGGGGGAGCAGTGGTCGTTATGGACAAGGCTTCCTACATACAGGAGATTGAGCGTCAGCTCGGTGATGAGGATGTATATAGGATGACTAAGATAGACCCCAAACCTATGATTTTTAAAAGGCTTAAACTTTTGATTGATGATGCCTATGCTATGGACATTATTGACGAGGATTTACATGACTTCCTGTTACCCTCCCACCCTATAACACCGGTGATATATTGCCTCCCCAAGATCCATAAATCATTAAGTAACCCTCCGGGCAGACCTATAGTGTCGGGTACAGACTCCATTTTCAGCCCAGCAGCTACCTTTATTGATAAAGTACTTAGGGGGTATGCAATAGAGGCCAAGTCCTACATTCGTGATACATCAGATTTTTTGGAAAGAATCAGACACATTGACATTCCTCCTAACACCGTTCTTGCATCATTCGATGTTACTAGCCTTTATACATGCATAGATCATAACAGAGGTCTCAATAGCGTCAAAAAAATGTTGTCTAACTCTACATATACACCTGACTGTAAGGAGTTTTTGCTCAGTCTACTCGAAATC